>NC_138301.1:117775512-117780512 GCF_965601325.2 Salmo salar | reverse complement strand
ACAGACAGACAGACAGACAGTACATATATATAATTCAACATTAATCTCAGTCGTCCCATCGTGACATGCTAGCTCACTACACAGATGAGGATATATCACTGGCTTTGTGACTGTGATTGGATGTGACTGACTGTGAACTTCACTTTACATGTTTTGAGTTGACAGCTCAAATGAATTCCCTCAAGGCAGCTAGCTTGAGTTGTCAAAGTCAGAATATGTTATGAAATCAACTTCTCAATGCCGGTTATTTCGTTATGTAAGGTAGTACTTTTATCATAAAATTGTTTTTTAAAAATCCTTTGATATCATCTTGATAATGTATCAAATCTGAAAATGATTAAGATTCTGATGTTTCATTTGTTTGTTTATTCATAAAATATATGCATCCATCCATATGTTCCATCCATCTGTTCCCCCTCTCTCTCTCTCTCGCTCTCTCTTTTCTCTGAATGACAGAGGGAAGCAGACCAGTAAGCAGTCAGGAAGAGGAGGAGGAAGAGAGGAAGGAAGAGGAGGAGGAAGAGAGGGAGGAAGAGGAGGAGGAAGAGAGGAAGGAAGAGGAGGAGGAAGAGAGGAAGGAAGAGGAGGCGGAAGAGAGGGAGGAGGAGGAAGAGAGGGAGGAAGAGGAGGAGGAAGAGAGGGAGGAAGAGGAGGAGGAAGAGAGGAAGGAAGCGGAGGAGGAAGAGAGGAAGGAAGAGGAGGAGAGAGGAAGGAAGAGGAGTCAGGAAGGCTGAGTTGGGGAGCAGGTTACCCATACTGAAACACTGAGTCACCTCTCATATATATACAACAATGCTGGTTTGATTTGTGTAATAAAATCGTCTCACTGGTAATGTGGTGTGTATTTATACCCTAATGTTCTTTTTTGAGATCTGTGGGGACAACAGGGTTGAATTGAAGAAAAAATGACATTTGTGGCATGGAGGAGTGGGAAGGAGATGAGAGGAAAGAATGGAAGGAAATAGGAAGTGGAGAGGGGAAGGGATGAGGAGGGAAAGGGATGAGGAGGGGATAGGGGAGAGGGGAGGGGATGAGGAGAGGATAGAGGAGAGGGATGAGGAGGGATAGAGGAGAGGGGAAGGGATGAGGATGGGATAGAGGAGAGGGGAAGGGATGAGGAGGGGATAGAGGAGAGGGGAAGGGATGAGGAGAGGATAGAGGAGAGGGGAAGGGATGAGGAGAGGATAGAGGAGAGGGATGAGGAGGGATAGAGGAGAGGGGAAGGGATGAGGAGGGGATAGAGGAGAGGGGAAGGGATGAGGAGGGATAGAGGAGAGGGGAAGGGATGAGGAGGGGATAGAGGAGAGGGGAAGGGATGAGGAGGGAATAGAGGAGAGGGGAAGGGATGAGGAGGGGATAGAGGAGAGGAAACCGGATGAGGAGGGGATAGAGGAGAGGGGAAGGGATGAGGAGGGGAAGGGATGAGGGGAGAGTAGTAGAGGGGGAAGAGGGGAGAAGGGATGAGGAGAGGAGAGTAGTAGAGGGGGAAGAGGGGAGAAGGGATGAGGAGAGGAGAGTAGTAGAGGGGGAAGAGGGGAGAAGCGGTAAGAGGGAGGACTACAAATGGGATGGTTCTTTGAAGATACAAAAATCCCAAACCAGAAATGTTTCGGTCCTCCAGGACCAGAATTGAATAGTCCTGCTGTAGGGGTATTTGGGCCTTATTTCCATATTTCCCAGGGTACCTTTCGGGTTGAATTTTCTCGTTACCAGTACACCTATGACTGTTTGCTCGTGATAGAGAAATGGCTGTTGCATTCATTCATTTCAGTCCTGTGACCTGAACCAAATGATTGAACATGTCATTGAACTTGAATTATTTAAGATAAATCAATACATATTTCATAAGGCCCTCTTTTGAGAGTTTTACCCTAATGCAGTGGCCTGAAACGTGTAGTTTACAGGCCACATCAGGCCTGTAAGTCACATTATGCTGGCTTGCTAAGTGTTTGTGTATCCCTCCAGCCAGAGTGGGGATATCCAACATTTGGAGAAAAACATTTACCTGCAACCTGCATTCAGAATGACTGCCTGGTTTGGGAAGACTAAGACATGAGACTACCTTAAACATCTAAACTGGAACAAACATTTCATTAGCGCG
The DNA here is from genome assembly GCF_965601325.2 of Salmo salar. Lineage (NCBI taxonomy): Eukaryota > Metazoa > Chordata > Actinopteri > Salmoniformes > Salmonidae > Salmo > Salmo salar. The sequence goes on along the minus strand of NC_138301.1, from coordinate 117,778,411 downwards.
TGCATTAAGTCCAAGTAACAGACTGGAATAGTTTAAAAAGCAAGTGATGAATTAATCAATCAATGTTCATGCCAAAACACAGATATTGAAACAAACAATTACAAAAAGCAACCTACAATAGAGCATGCTGGGAAATATGTGTCACAGTCTTGGAAATGAGCGGACCAAGGCGCAGCGTGAGTATAGTTCCACATATTTATTTAAGTGAAGAAAAAAAAATAACAAAACTTACAAAGACCGTGAGGACGTAGTGCCCAAACAATCAATATCCCACAAAACACAGGTGGGGGGGGAATAGCTACCTAAATATGGTTCCCAATCAGAGGCAACGATAAACAGCTGCCTCTAATTGAGAACCACATTAGCACCAACATAGAAATGTTAAACTAGAACACCCCCTAGTCACGCCCTGACCTACTACACCATAGAGGACCAAGGGCTCTCTATGGTCAGGGTGTGATTGGTGGTTATTAACACCAACACTGTGGTTCTTTTACACCACTCTTTGCAGTGTTAAATTAACTCTTGAATCAACACTGGAAATGTAAACTCTGAAAATCAACACTAGTTAACACTGGCAAATTTGCTGTGTGCTATGAAAGGGACACAGCTGCAGGCTTCCATACATTTCAAGAACCCCCCACTTAACTCAAAGGTTCTTTATAGGACAAGAGTTTCCCAAGAAACCTTATGAGCTGAAAATGAACCAGTTAAGAACATTAATTCATTTCAGTGTACTACCTCCTACACACACACACACACACACACACACACACACACACACACACACACACACACACACACACACACACACACACACACACACCACACACACACACACACACACTGTGTATACTACCTCCTACAACCTCATGCATTACATAAGCAATACTGGATCATCATCACAAATATTTGAATATTTGAATATCTAAACCAAACAGACAAATGTCCAACTCAAACTACGACATCATATTATAACTGTAACCATTCTCAACTGCTATATTTTTCCAAAATACAGAGTTGTTGTTATTCAATCTCTATTTTCCCAAGGTACTGTCCAACTCTGTCTACAATAGTTACTGTAGACAGCCCAATGTCCAACTCTGTCTACAATAGTTACTGTAGACAGCCCAATGTCCAACTCTGACTACAATAGTTACTGTAGACAGCCCAATGTCCAACTCTGTCCTCAATAGTTACTGTAGACAGCCCAATGTCCAACTTTGTCCTCAATAGTTACTACAGACAGCCCAATGTCCAACTCTGTCCACAATAGTTACAACAGACAGCCCAATGTCCAACTCTGTCCACAATAGTTACAACAGACAGCCCAATGTCCAACTCTGTCCTCAATAGTTACTGTAGACAGCCCAATGTCCAACTCTGTCCACAATAGTTACTGTAGACAGCCCAATGTCCAACTCTGTCTACAATAGTTACTGTAGACAGCCCAATGTCCAACTCTGTCCACAATAGTTACTGTAGACAGCCCAATGTCCAACTCTGTCCACAATAGTTACTGTAGACAGCCCAATGTCCAACTCTGTCCTCAATAGTTACTGTAGACAGCCCAATGTCCAACTCTGTCTACAATAGTTACTGTAGACAGCCCAATGTCCAACTCTGTCCACAATAGTTACTGTAGACAGCCCAATGTCCAACTCTGTCTACAATAGTTACTACAGACAGCCCAATGTCCAACTCTGTCTACAATAGTTACTGTAGACAGCCCAGTGTCCAACTCTGTCTACAATAGTTACTGTAGACAGCCCAATGTCCAACTCTGTCTACAATAGTTACTGTAGACAGCCCAATGTCCAACTCTGTCCACAATAGTTACTACAGACAGCCCAATGTCCAACTCTGTCTACAATAGTTACTGTAGACAGCCCAATGTCCAACTCTGTCTACAATAGTTACTACAGACAGCCCAATGTCCAACTTTGTCCTCAATAGTTACTACAGACAGCCCAATGTCCAACTCTGTCTACAATAGTTACTGTAGACAGCCCAATGTCCAACTCTGTCTACAATAGTTACTGCAGACAGCCCAATGTCCAACTCTGTCTACAATAGTGTTACTAATCTCTCCTTCCTCCCGAAGTGTGGACTTGTTCACTTGGCTCCATGGATTTGAAAGGAAATGACTGGCAAATGGAAACTCCTTTTCGCCCGTGTCTACACCAATCCAACGCTTTTACATTTGTGGGGGAGTAGTGAACGAGTGCACACTTCAGGATGAAGGAGAGATAATTAGGATGCAAACCAATCGAGGGCTTAGGACTAGAAGGTTCTATTTGAAAAAAACGAGGATTCTGAAATAATTAGCTGTGAGGTTCTGAAACCTCGTTGGTTTGAAAAGTTGGCAGCAATTATTGTTTTTTTTTACCTCTGCTGCAGAGGATAAGTTCATTAGAGTTACCAGCCTCAGATTGCAGCCCCAAATAAATGCTTCACAAAGTTCAAGTAACAGACACATTTCAACATCAACTGTTCAGAGGGGACTGGGTGCAGTTAAATAGTCTGGTGGCCATTTCATTAATTGTTCAGCAGTCTTAAGGCTTGTCAGTCAAGACTGTTAATTTAAAGAGACTATGGTTAGACTAACCTGTCAGTCAAGGCTGTTCATTTAAAGGGACTATGGTTAGACTAACCTGTCAGTCAAGACTGTTAATTTAAAGAGACTATGGTTAGACTAACCTGTCAGTCAAGACTGTTAATTTAAAGAGACTATGGTTAGACTAACCTGTCAGTCAAGACTGTTCATTTAAAGAGACTATGGTTAGACTAACCTGTCAGTCAAGGCTGTTCATTTAAAGAGACTATGGTTAGACTAACCTGTCAGTCAAGGCTGTTCATTTAAAGAGACTATGGTTAGACTAACCTGTCAGTCAAGGCT
>NC_138301.1:117745512-117770512 GCF_965601325.2 Salmo salar | reverse complement strand
ACGTGTACGTATTGACCTATTTGAAACCCCTTTATGTTGTCAATTGGATACAATAACACAATCAAACATATTTTTCCAGATAAGAAATTCTGTTTATCATTGAATCTTTTCATATTTTTGCATTTGTTTGAATTGTAATCGAGGAGAACGTCTTTGTAAGCAATGGGGCTAGTTAGTGTGTGAACTGCATTACTCAGCAAAAAAAATATTTCTGTAAATTTAACACTGTGGGTGTTCAATTTCACACTTTCAACGTGTTTATTGGAGAACCACCAAAATGTGTTGAATTTACACTTTTTAAAGTGTTGCCCTTTTAACACCGATGCTTTCCAACACCTGCGGCATTAACATGTAAGACTAACTCAGTGTTAAAGTTACACTGTTATGGTGTTCACTGAGACCTTCACAGCAAATTATCCAATGTTAAATCAACACCTATAGTGTTAAATCAACACTGATAGTGTTAAATTTAACACTGGTCCAGTGTTTATACAGTTCCACACTTTTCAGTTTTAAATGAACACACTGCTTAGTGTAAAGCCTTTTTTTTTTGCATATTTCCCACAGTGCCTTGCCTTTTGAGTGAATTGTAGAGTTATCACACATGACTGTATTTGTTAGTTAGTGACAGAGACATGGTTGTTGCATTCATCAATGTACAGTCCTCTGGCCTTCACCATGTGAGATTCTAAGCTAATATATTATCATTCAAATTAAATTCTTTAGCACGTACAACACATCATTCATAAGGCCTTATTTAGAGGGCCTAGTGTTACCCTAATACAGTGGCCTGAAACTCATAGTTTACATGCAAAATAAGGCCTGCAAGTCACAGTATGCTGTCATTCCTATTGGAATCCAGCCAGAGTGGGGATATCCAACTTTTAGACCTTATTTATCACCTACATTCAGAATGACTGCCGGGTTGGGAAGACTAAGACATGAGACTACCATAAGCATCTAAACTGGAAAAAAACATTTCAGATATAACAGATTGGATTAGATTAGAATTGTATTTATATTTCAGTAGCATACATTTTATTAATCAGAGCATTCGGAAAGTATTCTGACCCTTTCAAATTCTGTTAAGTTACAGCCTTATTCTAAAATGGATTAAATTAAATGTTTTCCTCGTCAATCTACACACAATACCCCATAATGACAAAGTGAAAAACAGTTTTTTTGAAATGTTTGCAAAAAAACAGAAATACCATATTTACATAAGTATTCAGACCCTTTGCTATGAGACTCGAAATTGAGCTCAGGTGCATCCTGTTTCCATTGATCATCCTTGAAATGTTTCTACAACTTGATTGGAGTCCACCTGTGGTAAATTCAGTTGATTGGACATGATTTGGAAAGGCACACACCTGTCTATCCTGTTAGGGCTAGGGGGCAGTATTGACACGGCCGGATAAAAAACGTACCCGATTTAATCTGGTTACTACTCCTGCCCAGTAACTAGAATATGCATATAATTATTGGCTTTGGATAGAAAACACCCTAAAGTTTCTAAAACTGTTTGAATGGTGTCTGTGAGTATAACAGAACTCAAATGGCAGGCCAAAACCTGAGAAGATTCCATGCAGGAAGTGGCCTGTCTGAGAAGTTGTGTTTCATCTTGGCTCTTTTTATTGAAGACTGAGGATCTTTGCTCTAACGTGACACTTCCTACGGCTCCCATAGGCTCTCAGAGCCCGGGAAAAAGCTGAACGATATTGAGGCAGCCTCTGGCTGAAACACATTATCGCTTTTGGCAAGTGGCCGATCAGAGTACTATGGGCTTAGGCGCGTGCCCGAGTCGACCCCATGCTTTATTTTCTTTCGTCTGTTTACCTAAACGCAGATTCCCGGTCGGAATATTATCGCTTTTTTATGAGAAAAATGGCATAAAAATTGATTTTAAACAGCGGTTGACATGCTTCGAAGTACGGTAATGGAATATTTAGAATTTTTTTGTCACGAATTGCGCCATGCTCGTCACCCTTATTTACCCTTTCGGATAGTGTCTTGAACGCACGAACAAAACGCTGCTGTTTGGATATAACAATGGATTATTTTGAACCAAACCAACATTTGTTATTGAAGTAGAAGTCCTGGGAGTGCATTCTGACGAAGAACAGCAAAGGTAATAACATTTTTCTTATAGTAAATCTGACTTTGGTGAGTGCTAAACTTGCTGGGTGTCTAAATAGCTAGCCCTGTGATGCCGGGCTATCTACTGAGAATATTGCAAAATGTGCTTTCACCGAAAAGCTATTTTAAAATCGGACATATCGAGTGCATAGAGGAGTTCTGTATCTATAATTCTTAAAATAATTGTTATGCTTTTTGTGAACGTTTATTGTGAGTAATTTAGTAAATTCACCGGCAGTGTTCGGTGGGAATGCTAGTCACATGCTAGTCACATGCTAATGTAAAAAGCTGGTTTTTGATATAAATATGAACTTGATTGAACAAAACATGCATGTATTGTATAACATAATGTCCTAGGGTTGTCATCTGATGAAGTTCATCAAAGGTTAGTGCTGCATTTAGCTGTGGTTTGGGTTTATGTGACATTATATGCTAGGTTGAAAAATGGGTGTCTGATTATTTCTGGCTGGGTACTCTGCTGACATAATCTAATGTTTTGTTTTCGTTGTAAAGCCTTTTTGAAATCGGACAGTGTGGTTAGATTAACGAGAGTCTTGTCTTTAAAATGCTGTAAAATAGTCATATGTTTGAAAAATTGAAGTTTTAGCATTTTTGAGGTTTTTGAATAACGCGCCACGGGATTACACTGGCTGTTACGTAGGTGGGATGATTTGGTGCCACCTACCCTAGAGAGGCTGTATACTGTAAGGTCCCACAGTTGACAGTGCATGTCAGATCAAAAACCAAGCCATGAGGTCGAACGAATTGTCAGCAGAGCTCTGAGACAGGATTGTGTCGAAGCACAAATCTGGGGATGGGTACCAAAAAAAATTCTGCAGCATTGAAGGTCCCCAAGAAAACAGTGGCCTCCATCATTCTTAAATGGAGGAAATCACCAAGACTCTTCCTAGAGCTGGCCACCCTGCCAAACTGAGCAATCGATGGAGAAGGGCCATGGTCAGGGAGGTGACCAAGAACCTGATGGTCACTCTGACAGAGCTCCAGAGTTCGTCTGTGGTGATGGAATAACTTTCCAGAAGGACTACCGTCTCTGCAGCACTCCACCAATCAGGCCTTAATGGTAGAGTGGCCAGACGGAAGCCACTCCTCAGTAAAGGGCACATGACAGCCCGTTTTGAGTTTGCCAAAAGGCACCTAAAACAAACCAATGTTGAACTCTTTTGCCTGAATGCCAAGTGTCACATCTGGAGGAAACCAGACACTGCTCATCACCTGGCCAATACCATCCCTATGGTGAAGCATGGTGGTGGCAGCATCATGCTGTGGGGATGTTGTTCAGCAGTAGGGACTGGGACACTAGTCAGGATCTAGGGAAAGATGAATGGAGAAAAGAGATCCTTGATGAAATCTACTCCAGAGCGCTCAGGACCTCAGATTGGGGCGACGGTTTACCTTCCAACAGGACAACGACCCTAAGCACACAGCCAAGACAACACAGGAGTGGCTTCGGGACAAGTCTCTGGACCTGGACCTGACAAGACTTGGACATGATCGAACATCTCTGGGGAGACCTGAAAATAGCTGTGCAGAAACACTCCCCATCCAAACTGACAGAGCTTGAGAGGATCTGCAGAGAAGAATGGGAAAAACTCCCGAAATACAGGTGTGCCAAGCTTGTAGCATCATACCCCAGAAGACTCGAGGCTGTAATCGCTGACAAAGGTGCTTCAACAAGATACTGAGTAAAGGGTGCTAATACTTAAGTAAATGTTATATTTCTGTTTTTTGCCCCCCCTCCAAAGAAATAACTGTTTTTGCTTTGCCATTATGGAGTATTGTGTGTAGATTGAAGAGAGAAAAAAAACTATTTAATCCATCCACAGCCTAGCCTAGCCTACTATACTGTCCATCCACAGCCTAGCCTAGCCTAGCCTACTATACTGTCCATCCACAGCCTAGCCTAGCATAGCCTACTATACTGTCCATCCACAGCCTAGCCTAGCCTACTATACTGTCCATCCACAGCCTAGCCTAGCCTAGCCTACTATACTGTCCACCCACACCCTAGCCTAGCCTAGCCTACTATACTGTCCACCCACAGCCTAGCCTAGCCTACTATACTGTCCACCCACAGCCTAGCCTAGCCTAGCCTACTATACTGTCCACCCACAGCCTAGCCTAGCCTACTATACTGTCCATCCACAGCCTAGCCTAGCCTACTAGACTGTCCACCCACAGCCTAGTCTACTATACTGTCCATCCACAGCCTAGCCTACCCTACTATACTGTCCACCCACAGCCTAGCCTATTCTACTATACTGTCCATCCACAGCCTAGCCTAGCCTACTATACTGTCCATCCACAGCCTAGTCTACTATACTGTCCATCCACAGCCTAGCCTATCCTACTATACTGTCCATCCACTGCCTAGCCTAGCCTACTATACTGTCCATCCACAGCCTAGCCTAGCCTACTATACTGTCCACCCACAGCCTAGCCTAGCCTACTATACTGTCCATCCACAGCCTAGCCTAGCCTACTATACTGTCCATCCACAGCCTATTCTACTATACTGTCCATCCACAGCCTAGCCTAGCCTACTATACTGTCCACCCACAGCCTAGCCTATTCAACTATACTGTCCATCCACTGCCTAGCCTAGCCTACTATACTGTCCATCCACAGCCTAGCCTAGCCTACTATACTGTCCATCCACAGCCTAGCCTACTATACTGTCCATCCACTGCCTAGCCTAGCCTACTATACTGTTCACCCACAGCCTAGCCTAGCCTACTATACTGTCCATCCACTGCCTAGCCTAGCCTACTATACTCTCCATCCACAGCCTAGCCTAGCCTACTATACTGTCCATCCACAGCCTAGCCTAGCCTACTATACTGTCCACCCACTGCCTAGCCTACTATACTGTCCATCCACAGCCTAGCCTAGCCTACTATACTGTCCATCCACTGCCTAGCCTAGCCTACTATACTGTCCATCCACAGCCTAGCCTAGCCTACTATACTGTCCATCCACAGCCTAGCCTAGCCTACTATACTGTCCATCCACAGCCTAGTCTACTATACTGTCCATCCACTGCCTAGCCTAGCCTACTATACTGTTCACCCACAGCCTAGCCTAGCCTACTATACTGTCCATCCACTGCCTAGCCTAGCCTACTATACTGTCCATCCACAGCCTAGCCTAGCCTACTATACTGTCCATCCACAGCCTAGCCTAGCCTACTATACTGTCCATCCACAGCCTAGCCTAGTCTAGCCTACTATACTGTCCATCCACAGCCTAGCCTAGCCTACTATACTGTCCATCCACAGCCTAGCCTACTATACTGTCCATCCACAGCCTAGCCTAGCCTACTATACTGTCCATCCACAGCCTAGCCTAGCCTACTATACTGTCCATCCACAGCCTAGCCTAGCCTACTATACTGTCCATCCACAGCCTAGCCTAGCCTACTATACTGTCCATCCACAGCCTAGCCTACTATACTGTCCATCCACTGCCTAGCCTAGCCTACTATACTGTTCACCCACAGCCTAGCCTAGCCTACTATACTGTCCATCCACTGCCTAGCCTAGCCTACTATACTGTCCATCCACAGCCTAGCCTAGCCTACTATACTGTCCATCCACAGCCTAGCCTACTATACTGTCCATCCACAGCCTAGCCTAGCCTACTATACTGTCCATCCACAGCCTAGCCTAGCCTACTATACTGTCCATCCACAGCCTAGCCTAGCCTACTATACTGTCCTTCCACAGCCTAGCCTAGCCTACTATACTGTCCATCCACAGCCTAGCCTAGTCTAGCCTACTATACTGTCCATCCACAGCCTAGCCTAGCCTACTATACTGTCCATCCACAGCGTAGCCTACTATACTGTCCATCCACAGCCTAGCCTAGTCTACTATACTGTCCATCCACAGCCTAGCCTACTATACTGTCCATCCACAGCCTTACCATAGCCTACTATACTGTCCATCCACAGCCTAGCCTAGCCTACTATACTGTCCATCCACAGCCTAGCCTAGCCTACTATACTGTCCATCCACAGCCTAGCCTAGCCTACTATACTGTCCATCCACAGCCTAGCCTAGCCTACTATACTGTCCATCCACAGCCTAGCCTAGCCTACTATACTGTCCATCCACAGCCTAGCCTACTATACTGTCCATCCACAGCCTAGCCTACTATACTGCCCAGGGATTAGAAAGCATAATCTGTCATTAGGAAGTTATTTTGAGACCACGCACACTATCCCTGGTTTCACGGAGAGAGACCGGCCGACAGGACAAACTACCACGCTTGTTGGACATACATCAACTGGACAAATCTCAAATTAGAAAATTACAGCCTTAAATGTTTGTTTAGTTGATTCGTCTTGATTATCTTTTTATTTCTTTAGATAGTAGAGCCGTTCTTGTGACCTTTGGCAGCGCGATGGAGCTTGAGCATTTCGACGAGCGGGATAAGGCGAGGCGAAACAGCCGAGGGGACAGGCTGAACGGGGTGACTAGCCCAGCACACAGCGCCCACTGCAGTCTCTACCACACCCGTACCCTCAAGACCCTCAGCTCGGAGAAGAAGGCCAAGAAGGTCCGCTTCTACCGCAACGGGGACCGTTACTTTAACGGGATTGTGTACGCCATCTCCGCGGACCGGTTCCGGTCTTTTGATGCTCTGCTGGCGGACCTGACCCGTTCCCTGTCTGATAATGTGAACCTGCCCCAGGGTGTACGGATCATCTACTCAGTGGATGGAACCAAAAAGATCACCAGCACTGATCAACTGGTGGAGGGTAATATGATGCACTTATTACTGATGTTCTGAGTAGGTCTCTCTCTCTCTCTTTCTCTCTCTCCCTCTCTCTGTCTCTCTCCTCTGTCTCTCTGTCTCTCTCTCTCTCTCTCTGTCTCTCTCTCTCTCTCTCTCTGTCTCTCTGTCTCTCTCTCTCTCTCTCTCTCTCACTCTCTCTCTGTCTCTCTCTGTCTCTCTCTCCTCTGTCTCTCTGTCTCTCTCTGTTTCTCTCTCTCTCTCTGTCTCTCTCTCCTCTGTCTCTCTCTGTCTCTCTCTTGCTCTCTCTCTCTCTGTCTCTCTGTCTCTCTCTCTCTCTCTCTCTCTCTCTCTCTCTGTCTCTCTCTCTCTCTCTCTCTCTCTCTCTCTCTCTCTCTCTGTCTCTCTGTCTCTCTTTGTCTCTCTGACTCTCTCTCTCTCTTTCTCTCTCTCTCTGTCTCTCTCTGGCTCTCTCTCTCTCTCTCTCTCTCTCTCTCTATGTCTCTCTGTCTCTCTGTCTCTGTCTCTTTGTCTCTCTGACTCTCTCTCTCTCTTTCTCTTTCTCTCTCTCTCTCTCTCTCTCTCTCTCTCTCTCTCTCTCTCTCTCTCTCGCTCTCTCTCTCTGTCTCTCTCTCTCTCTCTCTGTTTCTCTCACTCTCTCTCTCTCTCTCTCTCTCTCTCTCATAATCCAATGCTCTTAAATGCATGGAGGATTTGACTCCATATCGCTCCCCCTCTCTCCCCTCCCCAGGCGAGAGCTACGTGTGTGGCTCCATCGAGGTCTTCAAGAAGCTCGACTACACCAAGAACGTCAACCCCAACTGGTCTGTGAACGTCAAAGCTTCGTCTGCGGCGGCCGCCCGTGGGCCTCCATCCCTGGGCTGCTCCAAGGCCGGACCTCCAGACACCCGGGACCAAGCGGTGAAGGATTTCATCCGTCCCAAGCTGGTGACGGTGGTGCGGAGCGGGGTGAAGCCCAGGAAGGCTGTACGAATCCTTCTCAATAAGAAGACGGCCCATTCATACGAACAGGTCCTGACCGACATCACGGAGGCCATCAAACTGGACTCTGGAGTGGTGAAGAGGATCTATACACTGGAGGGGAAACAGGTGAGAGATGAGAGAGAGAGATTGGGGGGGGGGGGGTTGGAGATGGTTTGCTGAACTATGGGGGTTGGCGTGTCTGCTTTTGGGCAGGTGTGTGTGTGTGTGTGTTTGTGTGTGTGCGTGTGTGTTTAAGGCAGGTGAGAGAGGATAGTTTAGGCTGTGGTGGAAAGTATATGCTTGGAGCGCGTCCTCTTGTCCAATGGGAGAGAGCTAGTTGATGTACAATATCTTGTTTGGTAGTTTTGTTGCTATAGAAGGGAACCAATATAATTTTGTCCTCTCCCCTGACTCATTGTGTTGTTGCTATAGAAGGGAACCAGTACAATGTCCTCTCCCCTGACTCAGAGTGTTCCTGCTCAGTCTGGCATGGATTAATGGTTGGCATGATTTCGTGGAGATTGTTTCTAAGGATGGAAAGTATTTTGGGCTTTAATGTTGTTGTTCGAGAAGAAGATGCTGTGGTATCTCTCAGAGAGAGAGAGAGGAAGATGCTGTGGTATCTCTCAGAGAGAGGAGGAAGATGCTGTGGTATCTCTCAGAGAGAGGAGGAAGATGCTGTGGTATCTCTCAGAGAGAGGAGGAAGATGCTGTGGTATCTCTCAGAGAGAGGAGGAAAATGCTGTGGTATCTCTCAGAGAGAGGAGGAAGATGCTGTGGTATCTCTCACAGAGAGGAGGAAGATGCTGTGGTATCTCTCAGAGAGAGAGAGGAGGAAGATGCTGTGGTATCTCTCAGAGAGAGAGAGAGGAGGAAGATGCTGTGGTATCTCTCAGAGAGAGAGAGGAGGAAGATGCTGTGGTATCTCTCAGAGAGAGGAGGAAGATGCTGTGGTATCTCTCAGAGAGAGGAGGAAGATGCTGTGGTATCTCTCAGAGAGAGAGAGAGGAGGAATATGCTGTGGTATCTCTCAGAGAGAGAGAGAGGAGGAAGATGCTGTGGTATCTCTCAGAGAGAGGAGGAGGAAGATGCTGTGGTATCTCTCAGAGAGAGGAGGAGGAAGATGCTGTGGTATCTCTCAGAGAGAGGAGGAAGATGCTGTGGTATCTCTCAGAGAGAGGAGGAAGATGCTGTGGTATCTCTCAGAGAGAGGAGGAAGATGCTGTGGTATCTCTCAGAGAGAGGAGGAAGATGCTGTGGTATCTCTCAAAGAGGAGGAGGAAGATGCTGTGGTATCTCTCAGAGAGAGGAGGAGGAAGATGCTGTGGTATCTCTCAGAGAGAGGAGGAGGATGCTGTGGTATCTCTCAGAGAGAGGAGGAAGATGCTGTGGTATCTCTCAGAGAGAGGAGGAGGAAGATGCTGTGGTATCTCTCAGAGAGAGGAGGAGGATGCTGTGGTATCTCTCAGAGAGAGGAGGAAGATGCTGTGGTATCTCTCAGAGAGAGAGAGAGGAGGAAGATGCTGTGGTATCTGTCAGAGAGAGAGAGAGAGGAGGAAGATGCTGGCAAAAAGAGAGAATACAATGATAGCTTTGTTGTGCTATGTCTCTGTGTCCTTTCTAGACAATCAGACACACTGGTAAACCAGGTAAACATACCTGATAGAGAGAAATACATGGAGAGAGAGAATTCCAAAACAAACTCCCATATCTATTGGGTGAAAGACCACAGTGTGCCATCACAGCAGCAACATTTGTTACCTGTTGCCACAAGAAAAGGGCAACCAATGAACACCATTGAAAATACAACCCATATTTATGTTTATTTATTTTCCCTTTTGTACTTGAACTATTTGCACATAGTTACAACACTGTACATAGCCATAATATGACATTTGAAATGTGTCTATTCCTTTAAAACTTGTGAGTGTGATGTTTACTGTTATTTATTGATGGATCATTTCCCTTTTGTTTATTATCTATTTCTCTTGCTTTAGCAATGTAAACATATGTTTCCCATGCCAATAAAGCCATTTGAATTGAATTAAGAGAGAGAGAGGTAAAGAGAGAGAAAGAAGTAGATAGAGGTAGAGAGAGAGGGGTAGACTGAGAGAGGTAGATAGAGAGAGAGGTACAGAGAGGTAAAATGAGATAGGTAACTAGATCCGCAGTAACTATATCTGTATTAACTATATCTGTAGTAAATATATCTGTAGTAACTATATCTGTAGTAACTATATATGCAGTAACTATATCTGTAGTAACTATATCTGTAGTAACTATATCTGTATTAACTATATCTGTAGTAACCTTATCTGTGTTAACTATATCTGCAGTAACTATATCTGCAGTAACTATATCTACAGTAACTATATCTACAGTAACTATATCTTCAGTAACTATATCTTCAGTAACTATATCTACAGTAACTATATCTACAGTAACTATATCTTCAGTAACTATATCTGCAGTAACTATATCTACAGTAACTATATCTACAGTAACTATATCTACAGTAACTATATCTTCAGTAACTATATCTACAGTAACTACATCTTCAGTAACTATATCTTCAGTAACTATATCTACAGTAACTATATCTGCAGTAACTATATCTGCAGTAACTATATCTTCAGTAACTATATCTACAGAAACTATATCTTCAGTAACTATATCTACAGTAACTATATCTACAGTAACTATATCTTCAGTAACTATATCTTCAGTAACTATATCTACAGTAACTATATCTACAGTAACTATATCTGCAGTAACTATATCTTCAGTAACTATATCTACAGTAGCTATATCTACAGTAACTATATCTACAGTAACTATATCTGCAGTAGCTATATCTGCAGTAGCTATATCTACAGTAACTATATGTAACTATATCTGCAGTAACTATATCTGCAGTAGCTATATCTGCAGTAGCTATATCTGTCGTAGCTATATCTGCAGTAGCTATATCTACAGTAACTATATGTAACTATATCTGCAGTAACTATATCTGCAGTAACTATATCTGCAGTAGCTATATCTGCAGTAGCTATATCTGCAGTAGCTATATCTGTAGTAACTATATCTGCAGTAGCTATATCTGCAGTTACTATATCTGCAGTTACTATATCTGCAGTAGCTATTTCTGCAGTAGCTATATCTGCAGTAGCTATATATGCAGTAACTATATCTGCAGTAGCTACATCTGCAGTAGCTACAGTATATCTGCAGTAGCTATATCTGCAGTAACTATATCTGCAGTAGCTACATCTGCAGTAGATACAGTATATCTGCAGTAGCTATATCTGCAGTAGCTACAGTATATCTGCAGTAGCTATATCTGCAGTAGCTACAGTATATCTGCAGTAGCTATATCTGCGGTAACTATATCTGCAGTAGCTATATCTGCAGTAGCTATATCTGTAGTAGCTATATCTGCAGTAACTATATCTGCAGTAGCTATATCTGTAGTAGCTACAGTATATCTGCAGTAACTATATCTGCAGTAACTATATCTGCAGTAGCTACAGTATATCTGCAGTAGCTACAGTATATCTGCAGTAGCTACAGTATATCTGCAGTAACTATATCTGCAGTAGCTATATCTGTAGTAGCTATATCTGTAGTAGCTACAGTATATCTGCAGTAACTATATCTGCAGTAGCTACAGTATATCTGCAGTAGCTATATCTGCAGTAGCTATATCTGCAGTTACTATATCTGCAGTAGCTATTTCTGCAGTAACTATATCTGCAGTAGCTATATCTTCAGTAGCTATATCTGCAGTAGCTATATCTGCAGTAACTATATCTGCAGTAGCTACATCTGCAGTAGCTACAGTATATCTGCAGTAGCTATATCTGCAGTAACTATATCTGCAGTAGCTACATCTGCAGTAGATACAGTATATCTGCAGTAGCTATATCTGCAGTAGCTACAGTATATCTGCAGTAGCTATATCTGCAGTAGCTACAGTATATCTGCAGTAGCTATATCTGCGGTAACTATATCTGCAGTAGCTATATCTGCAGTAGCTATATCTGCAGTAGCTATATCTGTAGTAACTATATCTGCAGTAGCTATATCTGCAGTAGCTATATCTGCAGTAGCTATATCTGTAGTAGGTATATCTGCAGTAACTATATCTGCAGTAGCTATATCTGTAGTAGCTACAGTATATCTGCAGTAACTATATCTGCAGTAATTATATCTGCAGTAGCTACAGTATATCTGCAGTAGCTACAGTATATCTGCAGTAACTATATCTGCAGTAACTATATCTGCAGTAGCTATATCTGCGGTAACTATATCTGAAGTAACTATATCTGCAGTAGCTATATCTGTAGTAGCTATATCTGTAGTAGCTACAGTATATCTGCAGTAACTATATCTGCAGTAGCTAGAGTATATCTGCAGTAGCTATATCTGCAGTAGCTATATCTGCAGTAGCTATATCTGTAGTAGCTATATCTACAGTAGCTATATCTGCAGTAACTATATCTGCAGTAGCTATATCTGCAGTAGCTACAGTATATCTGCAGTAGCTACAGTATATCTGCAGTAACTATATCTGCAGTAACTATATCTGCAGTAGCTATAACTGCAGTAACTATATCTGCAGTAGCTATAACTGCAGTAACTATATCTGCAGTAGCTATATCTGCAGTAACTATATCTGCAGTAACTATATCTGCAATAACTATATCTGCAGTAACCATATCTGTAGTAACTATATCTGCAGTAACTGTATCTGCAGTAACTATGTCTCAATATCCACAGTTAAATGAGTCCGACATCGACATAACCTGAAAGGCTACTCAGCAAGGAAGTAGCCACTGCTCTAAAACCGCCATAAAGAAGCCAGACTACAGGTTGCAACTGCACATGGGGACAAAGATTGTACTTTTTGAAGAAATTTCCTCTGGTCTGATGAAACAAAAATAGAACTGTTTGGCCATAATGACCATCATTATTTTTGGAGGAAAAAGGGGGAGGCTTGCAAGCCGAAGAACACCAACCCAACCGTGAAGAACGGGGGTGGCAGCATCATGTTGTGGGGGTGCTTTGCTGCAGGAGGGACTGGTGCACTTTACAAAATAGATGGCATCGTGAGGTAGGGAAATTATGTGGATATAATGAAGCAACATCTCAAGACATCAGTCAGGAAGTTAAAGCTTGGTCGTAAATGGGTCTTCCAAATGGACAATGACCCAAAGCATATTTCCAAAGTTGTGGCAAAATGGCTTAAGGACAACAAAGTCAAGGTATTGGAGTGGCCATCACAAAGCCCTGACCTCAATCCTATAGAACATTTGTGGGCAGAACTGAAAAAGTGTGTGTGAGCAAGGAGGCCTACAAACCTGACTCAGTTACACCAGCTCTGTCAGGAGGAATGGGCCAAACTTCACCCAACTTATTGTGGGAAGCTTGTGGAAGTCTACCCGAAACGTTTGACCCAAGTTACACAATTTAAAGGCACTGCTACCAAATACTAACTGAGTGTATGTAAACTTCTGACCACTGGGAATGCGATGAAAGAGATAAAAGCTGAAATAAATAATTCTCTCTACTATTATTCTGACATTTCACATTCTTAAAATGAAGTGGTGATCCTAACTGACCTAAGACAGGGAATTTTTACTAGGATTAAATGTCAGGAATTGTGAAAAACTGAGTTTAAATGTATTTGGCTAAGGTGTATGTAAACTTCTGACTTCAACTGTATATCTGCAGTAGCTTTTTCTGCAGTAACTATATCTGCAGTAGCTATATCTGTAGTAACTATATTTGCAGTAACTATATTTGCAGTAGATATATCTGTAGTAACTACAGCATATCTGGAGTAACTATATCTGTAGTAACTATATTTGCAGTAGCTATGTCTGCAGTAACTATATCTGCAGTAACTATATCTGCAGTAGCTATATCTGCAGTAACTATATCTGCAGTAACTATATTTGCAGTAGCTATGTCTGCAGTAACTATATCTGTAGTAGCTATATCTGCAGTAACTATATCTGCAGTAACTATATCTGCAGTAACTATATCTGTAGTAGCTATGTCCGCAGTAGCTATATCTGTAGTAGCTATATCTGCTGTAGCTATATCTGCAGTAGCTATGTCTGCAGTAACTATATCTGCAGTAACTATATCTGCAGTAGCTATATCTGTTGTAACTATATCTGTAGTAACTATATCTGCCTGCAGCACTTCACTGAAGAGAGTAAAATAACTCACTGTGTGAACATCATTGATATTCCACCCCTCTCTCTCGCTCTCTCTTTCTCTCTCTCTCTCTCCCTATCTACCTATCTCTCTCTCTCACACACACACACACACACACACACACACACACACACACACACACACACACACACACACACACACACACACACACACACACACACAGCGTCTTGTCTCCTGACAGGTAAACAGTGGAGACTATCATCTGTTTGAGAGGCTTCAATAGAGGTAAAAAGAAGGTTCTGGAAGGACAGAATGGAGATAGCTCTTAATGGCCCTGACCATACTGTCTGTTTCACAAGCCATTGTGGTTGAGCCAGATCAGATACTCTCCCTGATCTCCTCTCTCTTTCTGCCAGCAAGGAGTGTGTGTACTACTGTGATGTTTGTGGCTGTGCGTGTATGTGCGTGCGTGAGCATTGGTGTGTGTGTGTGTGTGTGTGTGGTGTGTGTGTGTGTGTGTGTGTGTGTGTGTGTGTGTGGTGTGTGTGTGTGTGTGTGTGTGTGTGTGTGTGTGTGTGTGTGTGATGGGCTGGTGTGTGTGATGGGGTTGTGACAGGGTTGGGTGGCTCCCAGCTGTGTGACACTGTGTCACCTTTCCATCTCTCACACCATGCTCTTTATCTGCCTCTCCTCAGCTCTCTTTCTCCCCTTCATTACTGCCTTCACAAAGTATTCATACCCCTTTCTCTTCTCCATTACTGCCTTCACAATGTGTTCATACCCCTTTCTCTTCTCCATTACTGCCTTCACAAATTATTCATACCCCTTGTTCCCCTCCATTACTGCCTTCACAAAGTATTCATACCCCTTTCTCTTCTCCATTACTGCCTTCACAAAGTATTCATACCCCTTTCTCTTCTCCATTACTGCCTTCACAAATTATTTCCCCTCCATTACTGCCTTCACAAATTATTCATACCTCTTTCTCTTCTCCATTACTGCCTTCACAAATTATTTCCCCTCCATTACTGCCTTCACAAATTATTCATACCCCTTTCTCTTATCCATTACTGCCTTCACAAATTATTCATACGCCTTTCTCTTCTCCATTAATGCCTTCACAAAGTATTCATGCCCCTTTCTCTTCTCCATTACTGCCTTCACAAAGTATTCATACCCCTTTCTCTTCTCCATTACTGCCTTCACAAAGTATTCATGCCCCTTTCTCTTCTCCATTACTGCCTTCACAAATTATTCATACCCCTTTCTCTTCTCCATTACTGCCTTCACAAATTATTTCCCCTCCATTACTGCCTTCACAAATTATTCATACCACTTTCTCTTCTCCATTACAGTCTTCACAAATTATTCATACCCCTTGTTCCCCTCCATTACTGCCTTCACAAATTATTCATACCCCTTTCTCTTCTCCATTACTGCCTTCACAAAGGATTCATACCCCTTTCTCTTCTCCATTACTGCCTTCACGAAGTATTCTGTCGTGGACGAATCAGAATTAGTTGGGTAACATAGATAATTAAGATGTTTTATTAGTATAATATGCTTATTTGAGGTACTTGTCATTAGAAAGTGTCCATTGGACTCTGGTGTCTTTTCAGTTGCATGTCTACCTTAGCTGGGGCTCAGACACTTGGGGCCCAAAGAGGGGAGAGGTCAGACTTGTCATCATGGGAATGTGTCTTTACCTATTTCTTAAACCATGTGAAGGGATGGCGTGATTAATGGGGAACCAATGACTTGTCTCCACAATGTCTGTGAGCAAGTCACTCCCTCCTTTTCTTTATTGTGGGGAGGATTATGGCAGTAAATGGACCCTTGTATGTCCTCTCTTAGATCTCACACTTATCCTGTGATAATATATGGCCTAGAGGCTCACTCCCCCCAGTGAGCCTGTCCAGGAGTGGGGTCAAGAGGGGGTTTGCTTGAGATGGGAGTATCTAGAGTTGACAATTGATATATGCCATTGGATGAAATAGTTCTGTTCAATACCGTACCAGGGAGGGACAGTTCTAAGGAGACCAGATACTGGGCTATACCATTAATCCTGTTGACATAGCAGTTACTGTCTGATGTGTTTTATTGATATCTGTCATACAAAACTTAACCTTTGTGAACTGTTACTAAGTATCTGTGGTTTGTCAATGTACGTTGAAGGGGGGTATCGTTGCTATAAAAGATCCCTGTAGCCATTCTGTAATCACCTCATTAAATGATTCATTCGAGAGAGTGCATTATTGGGGGTCAAGAACTTTTGCAAAAGTATCTTAATTAAGTATTACAGATGTAGTTTAACTCGGACTGGTGTGTTTGTAACTCCTCATTTGGTAATGCGGAAATTAGCCACCACAATTCATACCCTTTGTTCCCCTCCATTACTGCCTTCACAAATTATTCATACCCCTTTCTCTTCTCCATTACTGCCTTCACAAATTATTCATACCCCTTTCTCTTCTCCATTACTGCCTTCACAAATTATTCATACCCCTTGTTCCCCTCCATTACTGCCTTCACAAATTATTCATACCCCTTTCTCTTCTCCATTAATGCCTTCACAAATTATTCATACCCCTTTCTCTTCTCCATTAATGCCTTCACAAAGTATTCATAACCCTTTCTCTTCTCCATTAATGCCTTCACAAAGTATTCATACCCCTTTCTCTTCTCCATTACTGCCTTCACAAATGATTCATACCCCTTTCTCTTCTCCATTACTGCCTTCACAAAGTATTCATACCCCTCAACTTATTCCCCATTTTGTTGTGTTACAACCTGAATTCAAAATGGATTAAATCGATTTTTTGGATCACCCATCTACACACAATACCCCATAATGACAAAGTGAAAACATGCTTTAGAAGTTTTTGTATATTTATTGAAATTGAAATACAGAAAGATCTCATTTACATAATTATTCACACCCCTGAGTCAATACTTTGTAGAAGTGCTTTTGGTAGTGATTACAGATGTGAGTCTTTCTGGTTACGTCTGTAAGACCTTTCCACACATTGATTATGCAATATTTGCCCATTCATTTTTTTAAATGATTCTTCAAGCTCTGTCTAATTGGTTGTTGATCATTACTAAACAACCATTTTCAGGTATTGCCATAGATTTTCAAGTAGATTTAAGTCAAAACTGTAACTTGGCCACTCAGGAACATTCACTGTCTTCTTGGTAAGCAACTCCAGTGTAGATTTGGCCTTGTGTTTTAGGTTATTGTTTTGCTGAAATGTGAATTCATCGCCCAGTGCCTGGTGAATAACAGACTGAACCAGGTTTTCCTGAACCTGGATTTTGCCTGTGCTTATCTCCATTCTTTTAATTTTTTATCCTGAAAATCTCCCCAGTCCTTAACGATTACAAGCATACCCATAACATGATGCAGCCACTCCTATGCTTGAAAATATGAAGAGTGGTACTCAGTAATGTGCTGTATTGAATTTGCCCCAAACATAACACTTTGTATTCAGGAAAAAAAGTGAATTGCTTTGCCACATTTTTTGCAGTTTTACTTTGGTGCCTTGTTGCAAACAGAATGCATGTTTTGGAATATTTTTATTCTGTACAGTCTTCCTTATTTATTCTATACTTTCTGAAGGCACTGTAGATCTTTTTCAAATGTTGATATTTGGTTGCATTGTCAACCAAACACAATTCAATATCCAGCTTTTTTTACAAACGAATAATTCATGTCTCCATCTCAACCAAAAATCTAAGTTAAAGAATATAACTACATCTAATCTAACTTGAAATGTACTTTAAATAAAGTTTGATTTGATTCAGTTCTATTGTTAAACTTAGATTATTTTTGATTAGGATGGAGAAGTGAATGAAACATATTCACGATTAACTTGAAGATTACATTTGAAATCAATAACTTTTCATGTTCAAAATTATGCACTCTCCTCAAACAATAGCATGGTATTCTTTCACTGTAATAGCTACTGTAAATTGGACAGTGCAGTTAGACTAACAAGAATTTAAGCTTTCTGCCAATATCAGATATGTCTATGTTATGGGAAATTTTCTTGTGACTTACAACCTCATGCTAATCGCATTAGCCTACGTTAGCTCAAGCGTCTCATGGAAGGGACACCGATCCCCAAAAAGTTTTAAAGAGATCTCTCAATAATCATTCTCACGATAGCACATTGGTAGTAGTCAGTGACAAATATCAAAACTAAGCTAGCTAGGCTTGGTTAAAACCCTTAAAACCCTGGATGGAAGACCAAATGGATAGCTGTAGATAGATCAACTCTCCAGTAGAAGGTGCTGTAGATACATCAACTCTCCAGTAGGAGGTGCTGTAGGTAGATCAACTCTCCAGTAGGAGGTGCTGTAATGTAGATAGATCAACTCCCCAGTAGGAGGTGCTGTAGATAGATCAACTCTCCAGTAGGAGGTGCTGTAATAGATCAACTCTCCAGTAGGAGGTGCTGTAATGTAGATAGATCAACTCTCCAGTAGGAGGTGCTGTAGATAGATCAACTCTCCAGTAGGAGGTGCTGTAGATAGATCAACTCTCCAGTAGGAGGTGCTGTAATAGATCAACTCTCCAGTAGGAGGTGCTGTAATGTAGATAGATCAACTCTCCAGTAGGAGGTGCTGTAGATAGATCAACTCTCCAGTAGGAGGTGCTGTAGATAGATCAACTCTCCAGTAGGAGGTGCTGTAATGTAGATAGATCAACTCTCCAGTAGGAGGTGCTGTAATAGATCAACTCTCCAGTAGGAGGTGCTGTAGATAGATCAACTCTCCAGTAGGAGGTGCTGTAATGTAGATAGATCAACTCTCCAGTAGGAGGTGCTGTAGATAGATCAACTCTCCAGTAGGAGGTGCTGTAATGTAGATAGATCAACTCTCCAGTAGAAGGTGCTGTAATGTAGATAGATCAACTCCCCAGTAGGAGGTGCTGTAATGTAGATAGATCAACTCTCCAGTAGGAGGTGCTGTAATGTTGATAGATCAACTCTCCAGTAGGAGGTGCTGTAGATAGATCAACTCTCCAGTAGGAGGTGCTGTAATGTAGATAGATCAACTCTCCAGTAGGAGGTGCTGTAATGTAGATAGATCAACTCTCCAGTAGGAGGTGCTGTAATGTAGATAGATCAACTCTCCAGTAGGAGGTGCTGTAGATAGATCAACTCTCCAGTAGGAGGTGCTGTAATGTAGATAGATCAACTCCCCAGTAGGAGGTGCTGTAGATAGATCAACTCTCCAGTAGGAGGTGCTGTAGATAGATCAACTCTCCAGTAGGAGGTGCTGTAGATAGATCAACTCTCCAGTAGGAGGTGCTGTAGATAGATCAACTCCCGGGGGGCGAGTCACCCCCGGGAGGTGCTGTAATAGATCAACTCTCAAATTACATTGAAACAACGTCGATTCAACCAGTTTGTGCCCAGTGGACTGGCACCCTATTCCCCATATAGTGCACTACTTTTGACCCGAGCCTTATGGGCCCTGGTAGGGAATAGGGAACAGGGTGCCATTTCAGACACAGTGTATGGATGCTGTTCTCTCCCAGTTCACCCTCAGTTACAGTCACAGGAGGTAAGACTATTATGGGTTATATATAGACCAGCCGCCATTGATTGGGCCCGTAGGCATGGTAACAGGCTGCCAGATGGGCTGGGATGGGTCGGGCTCGGAACCAGCTCAGTCAGTGCACTAAGAGCGTGTGTGTGTGTGTGTGTGGGTTTGTGTGTGTGTGTTAATGTGTGTGTGTGTGTTTATGTGTGTGTGTGTGCTGTGTGTGATGTCTCTGTTATGCAATTATGAATTGAGTCAACAAGAGGGAAAAGGGGGGATGAGCTAGAAAGAGAGGAGAGATGGAGAGAAAATGAAGGCAGTGGTTGCGTCAGGTGTGGTAGAGAAGGAGGGACAGGTAGAGATGAAGGGTGTCAGGGGAAAATTATGGCAGAGGGTCCCCCCCCTCGCCCGAGCACGCCATCTTCATGTTTAAGTGGCTGTATCGCATTAGTGAAAACCAAGACTGTTCTCAGGGCAGAACTGCTAGTTTTAACTGGCAGAAATACCTTTTCGTAGTAGGTTAGGAGAACTTAAGCAGCAGGCAAGGAGAATTAAAGTGGCAGGTTAGGAGAATAAGGGTAAGGTTAGGAAAAGGGTTAGGGTTAGCTAAAATGCTACAATTGTCCGCGACTCGAACACTACAACTAGGTCTACCCTGAGAACAGTGTTGGTTTCTACTAATCCTAGCCAGCTAGCTACCGGTGTCTTAGCCAGCTAGTTGTCAGTGTCTTAGCCAGCTAGCTACCGGTGTCTTAGCCAGGTAGCTATCGGTGTTCTAGCCAGCTAGATACCGGTGTCCTAGCCAGCTAGCTACCAGTGTCTTAGCCAGCTAGCTACCAGTGTCTTAGCCAGGTAGCTACCGGTGTCTTAGCCAGGTAGCTACCGGTGTCTTAGCCAGCTAGCTACCAGTGTCTTAGCCAGGTAGCTACAGTGTCTTAGCCAGCTAGCTACCGGTGTTCTAGCCAGCTAGCTACCGGTGTCCTAGCCAGCTAGCTACCGGTGTCTTAGCCAGGTAGCTACCGGTGTTCTAGCCAGCTAGATACCGGTGTCCTAGCCAGCTAGCTACCGGTGTCTTAGCCAGGTAGCTACCGGTGTTCCAGCCAGCTAAATACCGGTGTCCTAGCCAGCTAGCTACCAGTGTCTTAGCCAGCTAGCTACCGGTGTCTTAGCCAGGTAGCTACCGGTGTCTTAGCCAGGTAGCTATCGGTGTCTTAGCCAGCTAGCTATCGGTGTTCTAGCCAGCTAGCTACCAGTGTCTTAGCCAGGTAGCTACCGGTGTCTTAGCCAGCTAGCTACCGGTGTCTTAGCCAGCTAGCTACCGGTGTCTTAGCCAGCTAGCTACCGGTGTTCTAGCCAGCTAGCTACCGGTGTTCTAGCCAGCTAGCTACCGGTGTCTCTAGCCAGGTAGCTACCGGTGTCTTAGCCAGGTAGCTACCGGTGTCTTAGCCAGCTAGCTATCGGTGTTCTAGCCAGCTAGCTACCGGTGTCTTAGCCAGCTAGCTACCGGTGTCTTAGCCAGGTAGCTACCGGTGTTCTAGCCAGCTAGATACCGGTGTCCTAGCCAGCTAGCTACCGGTGTCTTAGCCAGGTAGCTACCGGTGTCTTAGCCAGGTAGCTACCGGTGTTCTAGCCAGCTAGCTACCGGTGTCTTAGCCAGGTAGCTACCGGTGTCTTAGCCAGGTAGCTACCGGTGTTTTAGCCAGCTAGATACACAATTACACCCTTCTCCGATAGGTGGGTAAATTGTTCCGCAAAATCAAAAACAATTCTGCAACATTTATGTGTGTTTACCCTGCGCTACACCAGTGGGTGGTGGTAAC
This sequence comes from Salmo salar, assembly GCF_965601325.2. Lineage (NCBI taxonomy): Eukaryota > Metazoa > Chordata > Actinopteri > Salmoniformes > Salmonidae > Salmo > Salmo salar. Next base: position 117,749,081 of record NC_138301.1, on the reverse strand, counting down.
CCTATAACCCAGAGAACTAGAGCCTGGTATGTGTCACTGTGGTAGTGAAGAGGTGAAAGGTTGCAGTTTGTAAACTCAAGGTAATCCCATGGTAAATTCACAATCCCCCTATAAATGAGGCTAATCCAGACTCAATTTGTCAGTAACGAGAGTGTGAGAGGGAGAGGGAAGGAGAGAGAGAGAGGGAGAGAGGGAAGGAGAGAGAGGAGAGAGAGAGAGAGAAAGAGAGGAGGGAAGGAGAGAAAGAGAGAGGGAAAGAGAGAGAGCGGGAGAGAGGGAAGGAGAGAGAGGGGGAGAGAGGGAGAGGGAAGGAGAGAGAGAGGGAGAGGGGGAATGAGAGGGAGAGGGAAGGAAAGAGAGAGAGAGGGAGAGAGAGAGGGAAGGAGAGAGGTAGAGGGAGAGGTAGAGGGAAGGAGAGCGAGAGGGAGAGAAATAGAGAAGGAGAGGAAAGAGGGAGAGGGGGAATGAGAGGGAGGGGAAAGGGAAAGGGAAAGAGAGAGAGAGGTAGATGGAGAGAGAGAGAGGTAGAGGGAGAGAGGCAGAGAGGCAGAGGGTGAGAGAAAGAGAGAGAGAGAGAAAAAGGGAAGAGAGAGAGAGAGAAGGAGAAGGAAAGTGTGCATGATAACCTAACCCTGGGCATTATTTCCAAAACATCAGTTAATTTCCAGCTAAATACTCTCTGGAAGTTTCATATGAACTAGAGCACTATGCATGCTTCCCAAATGGCATACTATTCCCTATATAGCGCACTGCTTTTCACCAGAGCCCTCTATAAGATGTGTTATTAAGCTTAGTGTGTGTTTGTCATAGAGGACTGATGCTAGTCTGTTAGAAGTAGGTTTCTGGGCCAGCTAGGAGAGATGATGATGCTGCTGATGATTCTCTGTAGACCCTGACAGACCTACAGCATAGCACCACTTCTCTATGTCGCAGTAAAGAGAAACGTCGGAGTAACTTTAGACTCCTCATAATGAGGCTAGAGACACTGGGCCACGGCCTATATGTTCACCATCTACACATGACATCATATCTCAATCCCTCATTCTCATATTCTACATATGACATCATATCTCAATCCCTCATTCTCATGTTCTACATATGACATCATATCTCAATCCCTCATTCTCATATTCTACATCATATCTTAATCCCTCATAATCATGTTCTACATATGACATCATATCTCAATCCCTCATTCTCATATTCTACATATGACATCATATCTCAATCCCTCATTCTCATATTCTACATATGACATCATATCTCAATCTCTCATTCTCATGTTCTACATATGACATCATATCTGAATCCCTCATTCTCATGTTCTACATATGACATCATATCTCATTCTTTCATTCTCATGTTCTACATATGACATCATATCTCAATCCCTCATTCTCATGTTCTCTTTGTCGACTCACTGATCACCCTCAGTACAGACACAATTCAGTTCAGTTCTGTTCAGTTTTCTTCCAGTTCTGTCCCATTCTGTTCTGCTCTGTTCGGCCCTGTTCTGTTCGGCTTGGCTCTGTTCTGCCCTTGTTCTGTTCTGCTCTTTTCAGTTCTGCTCGGTTCTGCTCTGTTCAGTTAAGTTCTGTTCAGTTCTGCTCTGTTCAGTTCAGTTCTGTTTGGTTCTGCTCTGTTCAGTTCTGTTCAGTTCAGTTTTGTTCAGTTCTGCTCATATCTGCTCTGTTCTGTTCTGCTCTGTTCTGTTCAGTTCTGCTCTGCTCTGCTCTGTTCAGTTCAGTTTTGTTCAGTTCTGCTCATATCTGCTCTGTTCTGTTCTGCTCTGTTCTGTTCAGTTCTGCTCAGTTCTGCTCTGTTCAGTTCTGCTCTGCAGTTTTGTTCAGTTCTGCTCTGTTCAGTTCAGTTTTGTTCTGTTCAGTTCTGCTCTGCTCTGTTCAGTTCTGTTCAGTTCTGCTCTCTTTTGTTCAGTTTTGTTCTGCTCTGTTCAGTTCAGTTTTGTTCTGCTCTGTTCAGTTCTGCTCTGCTCTGCTCTGTTCAGTTCTGTTCAGTTCTGCTCTCTTTTGTTCAGTTCTGTTCAGTTCTGTTTTGTTCAGTTCTGTTCAGTTCTGTTTTGTTTTGTTCAGTTCAGTTCAGTTCTGTTTTGTTCAGTTCTGTTTTGTTCTGTTCAGTTCAGTTCTGTTCTATTTTGTTCTGTTCAGTTCTGTTCTATTTTGTTCTGTTTTGTTTTGTTCAGGTCAGTTCAATTCAGTTCTGTTTTGTTCAGTTCTGTTTTGTTCAGTTCTCTTCTGTTCAGTTCTGTTCTGTTCAGTTCTGTTTTGTTCAGTTCTCTTCTGTTCAGTTCTGTTCGGTTCAGTTCTGCTCAGTTCTCTTCTGTTCAGTTCAGTTATGTTCTGTTCTGTTTTGTTCAGTTCTGTTCTGCTCTGTTCTGTTCAGTTCTGCTCAGTTCTCTTCTGTTCAGTTCTGTTCTGTTCTGTTTTGTTCAGTTCAGTTCTGTTCCGTTTTGTGGGCCATTTACTGGAGATTTACAACGCAAATGAGTTCAGTTATATCCTCTTCAGTGTAGTTCAGTTCTGGTCGGTTCAATTTAGTTCAGCCATTCCACATCGATTCTATGCCTTTCACTACACTAGAGAGAGAGACCTGTTTGAAATATGTAATGTGATCTTTATGTCTGTTGGTGTTTGAGCACTGTGGGGCTGTGGGTCTGTGTGGGTCTGTGTGGGTCTGTGTGGGTCTGTGGGTCTGTGTGGGGCTGTGGGGCTGTGTGGGTCTGTGTGGGTCTGTGTGTCTGTGTGGGGCTGTGGGTCTGTGTGGGTCTGTGGGTCTGTGTGGGTCTGTGTGTCTGTGTGGGGCTGTGGTTCTGTGTGGGTCTGTGTGGGTCTGTGTGTCTGTGTGGGGCTGTGGGTCTGTGTGGGTCTGTGGGTCTGTGTGGGTCTGTGTGGGGCTATGGGTCTGTATGGGTCTGTGTGGGTCTGTGTGGGTCTGTGGGTCTGTGTGGGTCTGTGTGGGTCTGTGGGTCTGTGTGGGTCTGTGTGGGTCTGTGGGTCTGTGTGGGTCTGTGTGGGTCTGTGGGTCTGTGTGGGGCTGTGGGTCTGTGTGGGTCTGTGGGTCTGTGTGGGTCTGTGTGGGGCTATGTGGGTCTGTGTGGGTCTGTGTGGGTCTGTGTGGGTCTGTCGGTCTGTGTAGGTCTGTGTGGGTCTGTGTGGGTCTGTGGGTCTGTGTGGGTCTGTGTGGGTCTGTGTGTCTGTGTGGGGCTGTGGGTCTGTGTGGGTCTGTGTGGGTCTGTGTGTCTGTGTGGGGCTGTGGGTCTGTGTGGGTCTGTGTGGGGCTGTGGGTCTGTGTGGGTCTGTGGGTCTGTGTGGGTCTGTGTGGGTCTGTGGGTCTGTGTGGGTCTGTGGGTCTGTGTGGGTCTGTGTGGGTCTGTGGGTCTGTGTGGGGCTGTGGGTCTGTGTGGGTCTGTGGGTCTGTGTGGTCTGTGTGGGTCTGTGTGGGTCTGTGGGTCTGTGTGGGTCTGTGTGGGTCTGTGGGTCTGTGTGGGTCTGTGTGGGTCTGTGGGTCTGTGTGGGGCTGTGGGTCTGTGTGGGTCTGTGTGGGTCTGTGTG
>NC_138301.1:117728012-117735512 GCF_965601325.2 Salmo salar | reverse complement strand
CTGTCCAAAAAAAACGTTGTTGCACATCTGAAGTTTGCAAAAGTGCACCTGGATGTTCCACAGCGCTACTGGCAAAATATTCTGTGGACAGATGAAACTACAGTTGAGTTGTTTGGAAGGAACACACAATACTATGTGTGGAGAAAAAAGGTACACCACACCAACATCAAAACCTCATCCCAACTCTAAAGTATGTTGGAGGGAGCATCATAGTTTGGGGCCGCTTTGCTGTCTCAGTGTAACGATCGTCAAAAGGAGTAGACCAAGGTGCAGCGTGGTATGTGTTCATCTTGAGATTTATTTTAACTCTGAACACAAACAAAATAATGAACAATGGAAAACGACCGTAACATCTTGCAGGCTTGACACAGCAGTACAAAAACAAGATCCCACAACTACAGGTGGGGGGAAAGGGTCTGCCTAAGTATGATTCCCAATCAGAGACAACGATAGACAGCTGCCTCTGATTAGGAACCATACTCGGCTCAACACAAAGAAATAGACACCATAGAATGCCCACCCCACACCCTGACCTAACCACATAGAGAAACAAACCCTCTCTCAGGTCAGGGCGTGACACACAGGGCCTGGACAGCTTGCTGTTATCGAATTATTTATTTTTTTGCAGGACAATGTTAGGCTATCTGTTCGCCAATTGAAGCTCAACAGAAGTTGGGTGATGCAACAGGACAACGACCCAAAACACAGAAGTAAATGAACAACCGAATGGCTTCAACAGAAGAAAATATGCCTTCTGGAGTGGCCTCAACCCGAATGAGATGCTGTGGCATGACCTCAAGAGAGCAGTTCACACCAGATATCCCAAGAATATTGCTGAACTGAAACGGTTTTGTAAAGAGGAATGGTCCAAAATTCCTCCTGACCGTTGTGCAGGTCTGATCCGCAACTTCAGAATACGTTTGGTTGAGGTTATTGCTGCCAAAGGAGGGTCAACAAGTTAATAAATCCAACGGTTCACATACTTTTTCCACCCTGCGCTGTGAATGTGTGTTCAATAAAAACATGAAAACTTATAATTGTTTGTGTGTTATTAGTTTAAGCAGACTGTGTTTGTCTATTGTTGTGACCTAGATGAAGATCAGATCAAATGTTATGACCAATTTATGCAGAAATCCAGGTAATTCCAAAGGGTTCACATATTTCTTCTTTCTACTGTATTATCTCTCCATCCTTTAACCATCCTTCCATCCTTTAACCATCCATTTAACTCTCCTTCCATCCTTTAACCATCCCTTTAACAATCCCTCCATCCTTTAACCATCCCTCCGTCCCTTTAACCATCCCTCCATCTTTAACCATCCCTCCATCCTTTAACAATCCCTTTAACCATCCCTCCATCCTTTAACCATCTCTCCATCCTTTAACCATCCCTTTAACCATCCCTTTAACCATCCCTCCATCCTTTAACCATCTCTCCATCCTTTAACCATCCCTTTAACCATCCCTCCATCCTTTAACCATCTCTCCATCCTTTAACCATCTGTTTAACCATCCCTTTAACCATCCCTCCATCCTTTAACCATCTCTCCATCCTTTAACCATCCCTTTAACCATCCCTCCATCCCTTTAACCATCCCTCCATCCTTTAACCATCCCTCCATCCTTTAACCATCCCTTTAACCATCCCTCCATCTTTTAACCATCCCTTTAACCATCCCTTTAACCATCCCTCCATCCTTTAACCATCTCTCCATCCCTTTAACCATCCCTTTAAATCAAATCAAATTTATTTATAAAGCCCTTCTTATATCAGCTGATATCTCAAAGTGCTGTACAGAAACCCAGCCTAAAACCCCAAACAGCAAGCAATGCAGGTGTAGAAGCACGGTGACTAGGAAAAACTCCCTAGAAAGGCCAAAACCTAGGAAGAAACCTAGAGAGGAACCAGGCTATGAGAGGTGGCCAGTCCTCTTCGGGCTGTGCCGGGTGGAGATTATAACAGAACATGGCCAAGATGTTCAAATGTTCATAAATGACCAGCATGGTCAAATAACACTAATCACAGTGAACAGGTCAGGGTTCCATAGCCACAGGCAGAACAGTTGAAACTGGAGCAGCAGCACGGCCAGGTGGACTGGGGACAACAAGGAGTCATCATGCCAGGTAGTCCTGAGGCATGGTCCTAGGGCTCAGGTCCTCCGAGAGCGAGAAAGGAAGAAAGAGTGAAAGAGAGAATTAGAGAGAGCATACTTAAATTCACACAGGAAACCGGATAAGACAGGAGAAATACTCCAGATATAACAGACTGACCCTAGCCCCCCGACACATAAACTACTGCAGCATAAATACTGCAGGCTGAGACATCTCTCCATCCTTTAACCATCCCTCCATCCTTTAACCATCCCTCCATCCCTTTAACCATCCCGCCATCCTTTAACCATCCCTCCATCCCTTTAACCATCCCTCCATTCTTTAACCATCCCTCCATCCTTTAACCATCCCTCCATCCTTTAACCATCCCTCCATCCTTTAACCATCCCTCCATCCTTTAACCATCCCTCCATCCTTTAACCATTGCTTTCTCTTTCTCTCTCTCTCGCTCTCCCTCTCCATCTCCATCTCTCTCGCTCTCTCTCTCTTCTCTCTCTGTTCACTCTTCTCTTCTCTCTGTCTCTCTTTCTCTCTCTCTCTGTAGAATATATAAGTAGAGCCAGCCACAGTGGACTGCAGTGATTCTGAGCCTTCAGGTTCAGCACCATGGCCATCTGCAGTGAGGCAACAGTCTGGAGAACACACACACACACACACACACACACACACACACACACACACACACACACACACACACACACACACACACACACACTGTCGCCTGTCTGGAGAACTGAAAAGAATTGTAGAGGAACTCAGCCAGAACAACGAGTCGATGAGAGATGAGGGCCTAAATAAACCTGAGATCTGACAGGCAGACAGAAATAGCCGAGCCAAATTAGCGATGGGTGTGATGGGTGTTGTCACCTGCTGATGCAGATGAGCTGTGGGCGAGATGGAGACCGGCTGTGAAAACTAATCACGGTTCTGTCACTGTAAACCCTGAGAGGAGGTGTGTGTGTGTGTAGTGTGTTCTCACTTTTTCTCTGTGTGTGTGTGTGTGTGTGTATGTGTGTATGTTTGTGTGTGTGTGTGTGTGTGTGTGTGTGTGTGTGTGTGTCTGCGTGAGCGCGCACATGTGTGCATGTATGTGTGCAGCAACTCGCATTCCCCGCTCAACTGAGGATCTGCTTTTTTCAGCCATCTATTTCCTGTGTTTGAGGCAAAATCCACTTGTCACTTAAATCTCGCTGGATAGATAACCTTCATTTTACCCCTGTGACTCTTTAACACTCTAACTTGTGCCTGTCGTTTTTTCCCGTTAACGCTACGACCGTGGAAATGTTTGTAATGACCTGTCAAACACACCCTGGTAATGGCTGAAATGGGCTCAATGGAATACATCGTCTTTCTGTTGCGTCTATCAGAACACTAAAGCTCTGCACATCTCCACACAGTACCAAGACTGTCCTAAAGCTCTGCACATCTCCACACAGTACCAAGACTGTCCTAAAGCTCTGCACATCTCCACACAGTACCAAGACTGTCCTAAAGCTCTGCACATCTCCACACAGTACCAAGACTGTCCTAAAGCTCTGCACATCTCCACACAGTACCAAGACTGTCCTAAAGCTCTGCACATCTCCACACAGTACCAAGACTGTCCTAAAGCTCTGCACATCTCCACACAGTACCAAGACTGTCCTAAAGCTCTGCACATCTCCACACAGTACCAAGACTGTCCTAAAGCTCTGCACATCTCCACACAGTACCAAGACTGTCCTAAAGCTCTGCACATCTCCACACAGTACCAAGACTGTCCTAAAGCTCTGCACATCTCCACACAGTACCAAGACTGTCCTAAAGCTCTGCACATCTCCACACAGTACCAAGACTGTCCTAAAGCTCTGCACATCTCCACATAGTACCAAGACTGTCCTAAAGCTCTGCACATCTCCACACAGTACCAAGACTGTCCTAAAGCTCTGCACATCTCCACACAGTACCAAGACTGTCCTAAAGCTCTGCACATCTCCACACAGTACCAAGACTGTCCTAAAGCTCTGCACATCTCCACACAGTACCAAGACGGTTCTCTCTCCTCATCTCTCCTCTGTCTCCTCTCTCCTCTGTCTCCTCTCTCCTCTGTCTCCTCTCTCATATCTCTCCTCCTCTCTCCTCTCGTCCCCTCTCTCTCCTTCTCTCCTCATCTCTGTCTCCTCCTCTTTCATCTCTCTCCTCCTCTCTCCTCTGTCTCCTCGTCTCCTCTCTGTCTCATCTGACTCCTCCTCGCTCACCCTCTCTCATCTCCTCTCTGTCCTCTCTCTCCTCTCTCTTCTCTCCTCCTCGCTCCTCCTCCTCTCTCCTCTGTTTTCTGATAAGTCTTCTAGCTGCTTCAAAAATGCTGGAAACATGGACAAATGTCCTGTAATATTTTAACTTAATGGTCTGTACACCTCAACACAACTCCAGACAGTTCACAGTAGCTTTTCAAGCCTACGCTGCTTTGGGGGATGTGGTTAAAGATCATTTTGTTCCATTCAATTGTCTCTTTCATCCACTCTACTCTCCTCTGCAACCCTTCCCTATGTCATTGCTGTAAAAGAGAATGTTTTCAGTCAATTTACCTGATAAAATAAGGGTTGAATATACTGTAAATTAAAATATATATTTACTGAGAATGTTAGACTGAGGCTTATGTCAAACACATGGTTAAATATCACAGGATGGTTCCTTTCACTGAATATAGCTCTGCACTCCGGTCAGTTACAGACTGCCGCAGACAACACAGACACAACTTTGTCTTCCCACCCCAACCACACTCTCTCTCTCTTTCTCTCTTTCTCTCTCTCTCTCTCTCTCTCTTTCTCTCTTTTTCTCTCTCTACATCTCTCCTTCTCTCTCGTTCTCTCCCTTATTCTTTTTCTGTCTCTTGTTCTCTCTTTCTCTCTACATCGCTCTCTCTCTACATCTTTCCCTCTCTCTCTCTCTCTCTCTCTCTCTCTCTCTCTCTCTCTCTCTTTCTCTCTCTACATCTCTCTTTCTCTCTCTCTCTCTCTTTCTCTCTACATCTCTCTTTCTCTCCCTTTCTCTTTCTCTCTCTACATCTCTTTCGCTCTCTCTCTCTACATCTCTCGTTCTCTCCCTTTCTCTCTTTCTCTCTCTACATCTCTTTCTCTCTCTCTCTACATCTCTCTTTCTCTCGTTCTCTCTCTTTCTCTCTCTACATCTTTCTCTCTCTCGCTCTACATCTCTCCTTCTCTCTCGTTCTCTCTCTCTCTCTCTCTCACTCTCTCTCTCTCTCTCTCTCTCTCTCTCTCTCTCTCTTTCTCTCTCTGTTTCTCTCTCTTTCTCTCTTTCTCTTTCATTCTCTCTCTCTTTCCTACTGTCTTTCTTTCCCTGTATCTCTCCCTCTCACTCCCCCCTCTCTTTCCTTCCCCCCTCTCTTGCTCTTTTTAAACAATAACAGTAGTGTTTAACCAATTGCAATGTCTACCCAGTCACAGCCTGTTAATTAGGCGTACTGACCTATCACAGCAGAGCAAGTGTTGATCACTGTTATTAAACCGTCTGCACAGACAACACTCACAACATGGATGTCTCTCTGGCTCACAGTGTGTGTGTGTTTCCTGCATGCATGTGTGCGCGCGTGTGTCATCGTGTGTCCGTCTGTGTGTGTGTGTTTCAGTGTGTGTTTCAGTGTGTGTGTGTGTGTGTGTGTGTGTGTGTGTGTGTGTGTGTGTGTGTGTTTCTGTATCGTGACTTATGTATGTTTCTGTACCTCCCTGTCTGAGCCAGTCTGCTCACTAGACAGCCTGAGCTAGATACTATGAGAGTGAAGATTAATTACACTGAACAAAAATAGAAACGCAACACGCAACAATTTCTACGATTTTACTGAGTTACAGTTCATATAAGGAAATCAGTCAATTGAAATACATTCATTAGGCCCTAATCTATGGATTTCACATGACTGGGTACACAGATATGCATCTGTTGGTCACAGATACCTTAAAAAATATATACAGGGGCGTGGATCAGTAAACCAGTCAGTATCTGGTGTGACCACCATTTGCCTCATGCAGCACGTCACATCTCCTTCACATAGAGTTGATCAGGCTGTTGATTGTGGCCTGTGGAATGTTGTCCCACTCCTCTTCAATGGCTGTGTGAAGTTGTTGGATATTGGTGGGAACTGGAACATGCTGTTGTACACGTCGATCCAGAGCATCCCAAACATGCTCAAATGGTGACATGTCTGGTGAGTATGCAGGCCATGGAAAAACTGGGACATTTTCAGCTTCTAGGAATTGTGTACAGATCCTTGTGACATGGGGCAATGCATTATCAAGCTGAAACATGAGGTGATGGTGGTGGATGAATGGCACAACAATGAGCCTCAGGATCTCAATACGGTATCTCTGTGCATTCAAAATGCCATAAAAAAAATGCAATTGTGTTTGTTGTCCACAGCTTATGCCTGCCTATAGCATAACCCCATCGCCACCATGGGGCACTCTGTTCACAATGTTGACATCAGCAAACCGCTCACCCACACAATGCCATACACGCTGTCTACCATCTGCCCAGTATAGTTGACACCGGGATTATGTAAAGAGCACACTTCTCCAGCATGTCAATGGCCATCAAAGGTGACCATTGAAGTTGGTTACGACGCCAAACTGCAGTCAAGTCAAGACCCTGGTGAGGACAACGAGCACACAGATGAGCTTCCCTGAGACGGTTTCTGACAGTTTGTGCAGAAATTCTTCGGTTGTGCCAACCCACAGTTTCATCAGCTGTCCCAGTGGCTGTTCTCAGACAATCCAACAGGTGAAGAAGCCGGATGCAGAGGTCCTGGGCTGTCGTGGTTACACGTGGTCTACGGTTGAGAGGCCAGTTGGACGTACTGCCAAATTCTCTAAACAACATTGGAGGCCGCTTATGGTAGAGAAATTAACATTAAATTATCTGGCAACAGCTCTGGTGGACATTCAACTGCACCCTGACTCAAAACTGCACACTGTCTCAAAACTGCACACTGACTCAAAACTGCACACTGCACACTGACTCAAAACTGCACACTGACTCAAAACTGCACACTGGCTCAAAACTGCACACTGACTCAAAACTGCACACTGGCTCAAAACTGCACACTGACTCAAAACTGCACATTGACTCAAAACTGCACATTGGCTCAAAACTTGAGACATCTGTAGCATTGTGTTGTGTGACATTCAACATAGCCTAGATTTACATTTTCATTACTTAAAAAAAAAAAAGTATAATGATGTTTTGATTCTTGCTTGAACAGTCGCTAAGATTCTATTTGGTTGGGATCTTTGCAAAGTAACTTTTGGATGCAGCAGTTGTTAGCTAAAATGCTAATGCTCATTGGCCATTTTACTGGCTGTAGTTTTTTATGATTATTTTACCCCTTTTTCTCCC
>NC_138301.1:117690512-117723012 GCF_965601325.2 Salmo salar | reverse complement strand
TAATAACATCATATGTTTTCCCTCCAATACCACTTTGTATTAGTTTATAAAAAAGATCTTTGTGACAAATTGAATATTTTTTTTTATTGAAGTCTACAAACACGAGTAGATTTGTTTTGGTTTACTTGTTTGTCAGTTGGAGGGTGGAAATATGGTCTGTTGTACGATCATTTAAAAAAATCTAATCTGGCTTCTGCTCAGGACGTTGTGTTAGTCAAGGAAATGGTGTAGTCTGCTATTTATAATACTGCAGAGAATTTTCCCCAAGTTGCTGTTAACGCGAATTCCTCTGTAATTATTTGGGTCAAATTTGTCTCCATTTTTATAGATTGGTGTGATCAATCCTTGATTCCAAATATCGGGGAAAATACCTGCAGTGAGGATAATATTAAGTTTGAGTATAGCCAATTTGTGGTGTGTATATTTGATCATTTCATTTAAAATACCATCAGCACCACAGGCCTTTTAGGGTTGGAGAGTGCATAGTTTTTCCAATAATTCTTCTTCTGTAATTGGGGTATCCACAGGATTCTAATAGTCTTTGACTGCTGATTTAAGGATGTGTAATTGTTCTTGTTGTTCTGGGCTCCTTGTTATATTGCTGTAGAGGTTTGCTAAGTGATTTCACTACATCACCATTTTGGATAGCCAATTCCTCATGATGAGGTTTGTTTAATTTATTCCAATTCTCCCAGAAGTGGTTTCATTCTATAGATTCCTCAATTTCATCCAGCTGATTTGTTCTTAGGGTGTGTTTGTATTGCTTCAGTGTTTCTCCATATTTCAAGGTGTATATTTTTTGTTGTCTGGTTCTCTGTGTTTTTGATTAGATCTATTTCTCAATGACTTCCTTACATTTCTACAATCTTTATCAAACCATCTTTCATTATCTATTATTTTTGGTTTCCTCTTATGTTTCTTTAGATTAGCCAAGGAGGCTAATTTGTCAAATATAAAGTTTATGTTACAAACGGCCAAATGCACACCTTCATTGCTGAAGGAGAATGTTAAGGCTAAAAAGTTGTCCAGGAGAGATTGTATTTTTTGGCTACTAATTGCTTGTGGGTAGATGTCTGTACTGTTTGCACTCCATCTACAGGCCTGTTTAGTACCATGTCATTTACTGGGCCGTGATGCTTCATGGTTGGGTTCCGCTCTTCTCAGATACACTGTGATTTTACTGTGGTCTGAGAGAGGTGTTAGTGGGCTGACTGTGAAGGCTCTGAGAGACTCTGGGTTTAGGTCAGTGGGCTGACTGTGAAGGCTCTGAGAGACTCTGGGTTTAGGTCGGCGAGGAAGTAGTCTACAGTATTGCTGCCAAGAGATGAACTATAGGTGTACCTACCATAGGAGTCCCCTCTCAGCCTACCACTGACTATGTACAGACCCAGTGTTCCACAGAGCTTCACGAGCTGTACTCCATTTTTGTTTTTCACTTTGTCATAGTTGTTTCTGTGGGGGTATGTAGGGAGGGAAAGGTTGTTGCTTCCTGGTAGGTGTTTGTCCCCATGACTGTTAATGGTGTCTGGTTCTTCTCGTCTGGGTGGGTTTTTTCCAGGTGTGGGTCTGCGGTGGGGGGGGGGGGGGGGGGGGGGGTAGTTGCGTTGGGGAAGATTGTGGAGGCCTTCTCAATCACTCCCCGTAGGGAAGTCCCTCTCTCTCTGTCTGTCTCTCTCTGTCTCTGTCTCTGTCTTAATCTCTGTCTCTCTCTCTCTCTCTCTCTCTGTCTCTCGCTCTCTCTCGCTCTCTCTCTGTCTCTGTCTCTCTCTCTGTCTCTCTCTATCTCTCTCTGTCTCTCTGTCTCTCTGTTTCTCTCTGTCTGTCTGTCTCTCTTTTTCTCTCTCTCTCCATTCAATTTCAATTTAACCCGCTTTATTGGCATCGGAAACATTTGTTAACATTGCCAATGCAAGTGAAATAGGTAATAAACGAAAGTGAAATAAACAATACAAAATTAACAGTAAACATTACACTCACAAAAGTTCAAAAGAATAAAGACATTACAAAAGTGATATTATGTGTAAATAGTTAAATTACAAAAGGGAAAATAAATAAACATAAATATGAGTTGTATTTACAATGGTGTTTGTTCTTCACTGGTTGACCTTTTCTTGTGGCAACAGGTCACAAATATTGCTGCTGTGATGGCACACTGTGGTATTTCACCCAATATATATGGGAGTTTATCAAGATTGGGTTTGTTTTTTAATTCTTTGTGGGTCTGTGTAATCTGAGGGAAATATGTGTCTCTAATATGGTCTCTCTCGCTCTCTCCTTCCCCATCTCTCTCTCTGTCCCACTCCCCTTCCCTCATCTTTCTATCACCTCCCATCTCTCTTACATTCATCCCCCCATCTCTCTGGGATATCAGACGATATTGTGTAACTGAACTGGTTTCCTGAATGTTTGAAACACCAGAAACATCAAAGCAGTTCTCTCTCTCTCTCTCTCTCTCTCCCTCTCTCTCTCTCTCTCTCTCCATCTCCCCTCTCTCTCTCCATCTCCCCTCTCTCTCTCCATCTCCCCTCTCTCTCTCCATCTCCCCTCTCTCTCTCCATCTCCCCTCTCTCTCTCTCTCTCTCTCTCTCCTCTCTCTCTCTCTCTCTCTCTCCATCTCTCTCCATCTCTCTCCATCTCTCTCCATCTCTCTCTCTCTCTCTCTCTCTCTCTCTCTCTCTCTCTCTCTCTCTCTCTCTCTCTCTCTCTCTCTCCTCTCGTCCCCTCTCTCTCTCTCTCCTCCTCTCTCTCTCTCTCTCTCTCTCTCTCTCTCTCTCTCTCGTCCCCTCTCTCTCTCTCTCCTCCCCTCTCTCTCTCTCTCTCTCCATCTCCTCTCCTCTCTCTTTCTCTCCATCTCCCCTCTCTCTCTCTCTCTCTCTTCCCCTCTCTCTCTCTCTCCCTCTCCTCCCCTCTCTCTCTCTCTCCATCTCCCCTCTCTCTCTCCTCCCCTCTCTCTCTCTCCATCTCCCCTCTCTCTCTCTCTCCTCCCCTCTCTCTCTCTCTCTCTCTCTCCCTCTCCTCCCCTCCCTCTCTCTCTCTCCCTCTCCTCCCCTCTCTCTCTCTCCCTCTCCTCCCCTCTCTCTCTCTCCCTCTCTCTCTCTCTCTCAGGATTAGCATGGTGGGTTCATCTCTCTCTTTGTTCCTTCAGTTTTTTACTCTCTATTTGTCTCGCTGACCTTTTCAGCTTTCTTCTCTCTCCCCACCTCCTTCTCTCCCTCTCCCTCTCTCCCTCGCAGCGTTACCATAGAAACCCCAATTTCACACCCATCTGTGTGCGTGTGTGTTGTGTGTGTGTGTGTGTGTTCCACATTGGTTAACTCATAGTTTCATGACTTCAAAGGTTTCGTAGTCCTGCATGAAGAGGCCCTCCTGTTCATCCTCTTCTCTCTCACTCTCTCCATCTTCTCTCTCTCTCTCTCTCTCCCCCCATCTTTACTCTCTCCATCTTCTCTCTCCCTCTCTTTCTTTCTCTCTGTCTCCCTCTCTGTCCCTCTCTTTCTCCATCTCTGTCCCCCTCTTTTTTCTCTCTCTGTACCTCTCTTTCTCCCTCTCTTTCTCCATCTCTTTCCATCTCTTTCTCCCTCTCTGTCCATCTCTTTCTCCCTCTCTGTACCTCTCTTTCTCCCTCTTTCTCCATCTCTGTCCCTCTCTTTCTCCCTATTTTTAAAAATCTGTGTCTGTTTGCTTTAGTAGGTGCTATCTAGGACAATGCTGCTTCTGGAGGGTTAGACTGTTTCCACAAATATTTCAGAGTGAATAACGTCACGTTATGACTATAACTACTGTTCCCTGAAGGAAGGACACGAGGTGAAACATACTTCGGTTGAAGGATCTACAATCACGCGGGACAAGGCTAATGAAATCTGCGCTTTGACAGGTGATAAGCGTGAGGCTCGGATTCATTCTTTCAATTTAATACCGCTCTTCACCGAGCCCAGCAACGAGTGGTGCGGCGCCAAACAGGTGATGTGCCTCATTTCCCTCCTTCAGGGAACAGTAGTTAAAGTCATAACGTTACGTTTATTTTCAGTCAATCGACTTCAGTACAACATAGTATGGGGAAATGTAATCACGACCCGAGCCGACCCCAAAGGATTCTAAATGAAACGACCAATGGCAGACCCCCCAGACTGGGTATTGCGCCCACTGTGTGTTGCCTAGTGACTGTCCTAGCTGTAAACACACTGTGTGTTGCCTAGTGACTGTCCCCTGTCCCAGCTGTAAACACACTGTGTGTTGCCTAGTGACTGTCCCCTGTCCCAGCTGTAAACACACTGTGTGTTGCCTAGTGACTGTCCCCTGTCCCAGCTGTAAACACACTGTGTGTTGCCTAGTGACTGTCCCCTGTCCCAGCTGTAAACACACTGTGTGTTGCCTAGTGACTGTCCCCTGTCCCAGCTGTAAACACACTGTGTGTTGCCTAGTGACTTGCCCCTGTCCCAGCTGTAAACCCACTGTGTGTTGCCTAGTGACTGTCCCCTGTCCCAGCTGTAAACACACTGTGTGTTGCCTAGTGACTGTCCCCTGTCCCAGCTGTAAACACACTGTGTGTTGCCTAGTGACTGTCCCAGCTGTAAACACACTGTGTGTTGCCTAGTGACTGTCCCCTGTCCCAGCTGTAAACACACTGTGTGTTGCCTAGTGGCTGTCCCCTGTCCCAGCTGTAAACACACTGTGTGTTGCCTAGTGACTGTCCCCTGTCCCAGCTGTAAACACACTGTGTGTTGCCTAGTGACTGTCCCCTGTCCCAGCTGTAAACACACTGTGTGTTGCCTAGTGACTGTTCCCTGTCCCAGCTGTAAACACACTGTGTGTTGCCTAGTGACTGTCCCCTGTCCCAGCTGTAAACACACTGTGTGTTGCCTAGTGACTGTCCCCTGTCCCAGCTGTAAACACACTGTGTGCTATATACTGGGAGCAGTGACATCAGGACATAAAACCTGACAACAGCGTGTGGTGATTTCCAATAGTTTTTTCCCTAGCTGAGGCAAGTGACCCAAAGCGAAATCATGTACGTACCGATCTCCAGAAATAGAGAGCGAGCTACATTTAGGAGGAAGAGAGAGACAGTCTATCCCCATCTGTTTCTACACACCACCACTGTCGGTTCTGACCAGCACAAGCCAGCCTGACAAAAATCAAGGGGAAGCTTCTGAGTGTCAAATACTCTGGGTAATTGACATGCGGTGCGCTCCGTACCAGTGTCCATATTCCCCTGAATTGCGGGTCACAACTCAGCCCATAGGAGCCCCCTCCCTGACAATAGCAGACGGGTCCCACCACTGGGCAATGGCCCATAGGCCTGAGAGAGACACCCGAAGCGATTGGCGTAGGCTGCGAGATGCGTTCAGATTAGTGGCACTCAGGACTGTATCAATAATAGCCCCACTGGAAACGACTTCCATCACAGAAGACATCATCCCCAGTAGGTGTAGGCCCTGGCAAATACACACCGTTTGACACCAGCAGAACTCTGGCTAAGCAGAGACGGGATCCCGGACACCCTCTGTGGGGATAGAAAATAAGTGTGATACGCAAGTGAGTCTAGCTCAAGACCCAGAAACAGAATGTTCTGAGATGGAGCTAGACAGCTCTTTGTATAGATTCTTATGAAGCCTAGAGACTGAATATGGGACAGTAGTTTATTTATTTCATTTATTTTAATTTCACCTTTATTTAACCAGGTAGGACAGTTGAGAACAAGTCCTTTATTTTACCAGGTAGGACAGTTGAGAACATGTTCTCGTTTACAACTGCGACCTGGCCAAGATAAAGCAAAGCAGTGCGACACAAACAACAACACAGTTATACATGGAATAAACAAACGTACAGTCAATAATACAATAGAAAAATCTTGTGTGAATGTGTGTATCACTTGTCCCTTTGACTCCGGCACCACCATCCAAACGCTGTAATAGCTGGCAGCTTTGTGAGCATTCTGACTTTGTAAACTCTGTGGTGCTTATTGAGAGTACATTGATCTAGAATGGGACTCAAAGTCCCGTCCCTTTTCTCAATCAGGAATAACGGCTATACCAGCCATCCCGGATCTTCGACAAACACTCGGATTGCTTGCTTCTGGAAGATAATTCCTCCTTCAAAAACGGACACTGAGGCATCGGGTACAGTCGACGTGAAATACGCTGCAGAAGCATGGGGGATGCACAACAAATTGTAACCTGTACCCTGAAAGGGGGCGGGACGCCACCTTGTGGACTAGGAGAGATTGGTTATTCTTCCATTCTTGACAAAACGTGTCTGAACATGGAGAAGTGACATGCATGAGACAACACATTTAACACCTGTGAACTCTGGGTACACAAACTCCAGTGATCGGTGACGTACCCTGATTGGCTTTGCTACCTGGTGGTACTGTCATCACAACAAGCCTCCCTAGGTTTAGGCGGTAAAATGCATTCTGGGTGGCACTGGGTACCCACCAAACCTGGCCGCCCTCTCTCTTCGGGTTGGGCGCCCTGGCTGCCACCGCATACCCCACGCCCAGGCAGACAAGACATTTGCACCGACCACCGATTCATCTCCTTCTTCTTGCACCTTGGTCCCTGCTGAGGTACCGGCATCCGGGAAAGAAAAGTTGCCATTAGTAATCCCAAGCTTCCTCAAGAATACTACATGTCTTTCCAGGGAGTTTATACGCAGTATGTGGCATTGCACACATAGGTTCGCGCGAGGGCCACCTAAGCGTGCTCCAAGCCAAGACAAACTACACATAGACCGTGAGTATCTTTCAGAGAAATGCTTGAACCACATGACTGGGCGAATGATCTCCACCCCCGAACCCGGCTTAGCCATCGTCGTCTCGATCGGTTTCCTAGCCTTCTTACTCATTGCACCAGCAAATTGAAGAATAACAAATTGTTTGTGATTAGAAAACATATGAGAACAATATACAACCTTCAGCACACAGCGTCCAGGGGATGAGCACGCTTTACCACTATGGGACAGTTTAGTTGGTGCAACGTAACACAGTCTCATATTTCAATTTTTATTTTTATTTTTTAGTAGCGTGAATCGTTCATGTTCACACTGAGGTGAAGAGCGGAATAATTGAAGGAATGAATCCGAGTCTCACACTTATCACCCGTGGAAGGCAGGGCTTCCAGCAAGGCACATATTTCATTGTGTGACTCCCCATAGTATGTTGTACCGAAGTTGACTGACTGACGTTACAACTTTAGATGTTATCGTATCTCATAGATAGGACTGTTCTACAGTACACTGCTGCAATATTAACAGTCCCTGTTGTCTTACTGCTAGACAGGACTATTCTACAGTACACTGCTGCAATATTAACAGTCCCTGTTGTCTTACTGCTGCATAGGACTATTCTACAGTACACTGCTGCAATATTAACAGTTCCTGTTGTCTTACTGCTAGACAGGACTATTCTACAGTACACTGCTGCAATATTAACAGTCCCTGTTGTCTTACTGCTAGACGGGACTATTCTACAGTACACTGCTGCAATATTAACAGTCCCTGTTGTTATACCGCTAGAGCACCTCTAAGATACTATAGTACTACTAACTACAGTACTACAGTACTGCAAACTACAGTACTACTAACTACAGTACTACAAACTACAGTACTACAAACTACAGTACTACAAACTACAGTACTACACTACTACTAACTACATTACTACTAACTACAGTACTACTAAATACAGTGTGATAACTACAGAACTACTAACTACAGTACTACTAACTACAGTACTACAGTACTACTAACTACAGTACTACAGTACTACTAACTACAGTACTACAGAACTACTAACTACAGTACTACTTGCTACAGTGTAATAACTACAGAACTACTAACTACAGTACTACTAGCTACAGTACCACAGAACTACTAACTACAGTACAACTAACTACAGTATACAGTACTACTAACTACAGTACTACTATCTACAGTTTAATAACTACAGAACTACTAACTACTGTCGTGTCTTTGGGGTACCATTAAACTGAAGACATGTTTATCAATTAACTCCCTGTAATTATTATCACGCGATCAAACTGATTCATCGTTTAATTGTAATTAACTAGGAGATCGGGGCACCAAGGAAAATATTCAGATTACAAAGTTATAATTTTCCTAATATAACTTTCCTATATTATAACATTATATATTATATTCTATTATAGTATAGGCCGATTATCTTCTGGTTTAAATGGTGTATTTTACCTCGCGTCCAGTCTCATTCCAAACGCCGTAAATTGTTGTATCTGCACGAACCCAGTCTTTACTAAGAGTCATCCATACATCAATTGTCTTAAAATCATTTATTTACTAAACTAATTAATTCACAGAAAGTATACAAACAGTAATTATCATCACAAAGAATTGGTAGAGTAATGTGCCCTAGTGGTCTAAACAGGCATGGCTGGTGTCTTGTCAAACAATGGGTCATAAAGGGCAGCTGAGAAGATACACAGAGTTCATTAATATTAACCATTGACAATTGAACGCTCGCTCATTCGGGAACAATTGCAATCAATATATATTTACGCTCAGTGTGTCGTCGGGATCCTTGTTGGAGCGTCGTTCGGTTGGAGAGTTTTGTCCGCATTCTCTCTCTCTCTCTCTCTCGGGTTAGAATGGATCTTTCAAAGCGACATTCATTAATGTCGTCATAGAATGGATGTTTCGTTGGTCTTCGCGTTCAATGATATAATTTACTTAGCTGCAGACTAATAATTAATATCAAAGACTTGTTCTTATTCTGTCAGTATCAATAGTCTAAAAGTTAACCACGTGGTATAGTTCACTTTCAGTAGAGTACTTGGATGGTCAAACCTATTGGCCAACTCGCAATGGAGTGGAGGCCAGGTCTGAAGAAAGTAGATCAGGCTATGGTTTTATAGTGAACATGTCACATGACACCTGGTCCTGTCTGTGTCCCTGGGGGCGTGCCGATGACTGAGTTAAGCTTGGTACAGAAATATAATTCTATCACATTAACATCAGTACATAGCATCTCAATGTATTACAAATAGCTTTATCCTTAATAATACATTCTATACAACCATGTTGATGCAAGTCTCAAGGCTGAGGCTATTATATAAACCGTTTTATGGTAATATGGCTATATTGTCTCTTCTGAGTATCACAAAATTGTACCAAGCGGACCAGTTCGTAGCTGGATTCTTCACCAATCTTTCATACCTTCTCCAGAACACAAATGTCGCTTGGCTCCCCAATTCTGTGAGTTGGAAGAATTTCCTGTGTCTCTCTATGGGCCATGTGGCCAGAGACTCTCCTGGAATTTTACCACTCCTTCACACAGGGACTGGGTGGGGGAAGGTAGGTTGGGGGATGGTGCAAGGGGGGAGGGGGTCAACTGTCCTCCCTGTACTCAAAGAGGCCAACGTCATGACACTACAGTACTACTAACTACAGTACTACTAACTACAGTACTACAGTACTACTAACTACAGTACTACTATCTACAGTTTAATAACTACAGTAATACTAGCTACAGTACTATTAGCTACAGTACCACAGTACTACCAACTACAGTATACAGTACTACTAACTACAGTGTAATAACTACAGAACTACTAACTACAGTATACAGTACTACTAACTACAGTACTACTAACTACAGTTCTACAGTACTACTAACTACATTACTACCACCTACAGTACTACTAACTACATTACTACAGTGTACTAACTACAGTACTAATAATGACAGTGTACTAACTACAGCACTACTAACTACAGCACTACTACTACATTACTACAGTACTACTAACTACAGTGCTACTAACTACAGTACTACTAACTGCAGTGTAATAACTACAGTATTACTAACTACAATACTACGAACTACAGTACTACTAACTGCAGTGTAATAACTACAGTACTACTAACTACAGTGTAATAACTACAGTACTACTAACTACAGTACTACTAACTACAGTGGGAGTATCAGGTCATTTCCATGTAAAAGGATCCATGATCACCAACATGTGAAGTTTATAGGAGCTTATCAAATAAAAGCTAAGAGTCCATATTTCTTTTTTTAACTAAGACATATATACTTTTTCAACCATTTTCCAGAGTACAATTTTGGAATAAGCATAGGTTTTGATTTATTGTCAAACAGATAGAAAAAGGGGTCTCAGAAAACATCTACCAGACTAAGTCTTAAAAGGTTTTAGAAATACATCAAAACACAGTAATGTTGAAGTAAAAACCCCTGTACACTAATTTCAACACAGGCTCATTTGTTCTGCCATCTGTAAGTTTAAGAAACTTTGTCTTGTCTTGAAATTCCGTTACCAAAAACCCACATATCTAAGATATTTTCTAATTTATCTCTTTCATAAGGGAGGATAATGAAAGTTCAAAGAAGTAACAAGTAAAGGTAGACCTATCAATTAATTTGAGTATTTTTAGTGATATACATTTTGTTTATGAATTGTAAGTGTTTAAAACTCGAAATTCTGTTACCAAATTGGTAACAGAATTTCAGCCAAAAAGTCGGTAACGGAATTCCTGCAATTGAATTGTTCAGCTCATAACTGTTTATTTTCTCTTTCTGTCGTCTGGTGGTCAAACCAACTGTGAAAATCTGGACAATAGATCCCTCTCTCTCTCCATCTGTCCTCCTCTCTCTTCATTCAATTAAAACATCTGGACAACAGATCCCTCTCTCTCTCCATCTGTCCTCGCTCTCAATTAAATTAAAACTTCTGGACAACAGATCCCTCTCTCTCTCCATCTGTCCTCCTCTCTCTTAATTAAATTAAAACATCTGGAAAACAGATCCCTCTCTCTCTCCATCTGTCCTCCTCTGTCTCAATTCAATTAAAACATCTGGACAACAGATCCCTCTCTATCTGTCTTACGGACACCTACCCATGAGCCCCCTCTCTTTCAATTTTCTGTAACCAGCATCCTCAGCCACTGAGCACCGACCGACACCGGACGTACATGGACATTGAAAAGTAATTGAAATTTGGTCAGTCCATCCTGGTCTTGATTTCAACATCCACAGATGTCATTTATTGGTCTTTATTTGACCCAAACATAGACATCCATGATTGGGTCAGATTTGGACAGGTCCGGACCGGACCAAATCTAAACCAATTATAGACATCTATGTTTCACAAGTTTGGACAGCACAGTACAACACAGCACAGTACAGTAAAGAAAAGTAAAGTACAGTTTAGTACAGCACAGTACAGTAGACTAGAGTGGAGTAGTGTTAAGTACAGTACACAGTAGAGCAGACTAGAGTGGAGTAGTGTTAAGTACAGTACACAGTAGAGTAGACTAGAGTGGAGTAGTGTTAAGTACAGTACACAGTAGAGTAGACTAGAGTGGAGTAGTGTTAAGTACAGTACACAGTAGAGCAGACTAGAGTGGAGTAGTTTAAGTACAGTACACAGTAGAGTAGACTAGAGTGGAGTAGTGTTAAGTACAGTACACAGTAGAGTAGACCAGCGTTGAGTACACTATAGTGTACAGTACTGTACTGAACTATACTCTTTTTTGCTGTACTCTACAGTACTGAACTGAACTCTACTGTACTGAACTCTACTGTAATGAACTCTACTGTACTATACTGAACTCTACAGTACTGTACTGAACTCTACTATACTGAACTCTACTGTACTGAACTCTACTGTACTGAACTCTACTCTACTCTACTCTACTCTACTCTACTCTACTCTACTCTACTGTACTGAACTATACTCTACTCTACTCTACTCTACTGAACTCTACTCTACTCTACTCTACTCTACTCTACTCTACTCTACTGTACTGAACTCTACTCTACTCTACTCTACTCTACTCTACTCTACTCTACTCTACTGTACTGAACTCTACTGAACTCTCCTCTACTGTACTGAACTGAACTCTACTCTACTGTACTGTACTGACCTGAACTCTACTGAACTGAACTCTACTGTACTGAACTCTACTCTACTGAACTCTACTCTACTGAACTCTACTCTACTGTACTGACCTGAACTCTACTGACCTGAATTCTACTGAACTGAACTCTACTGTACTGAACTCTACTCTACTGAACTCTACTCTACTGAACTCTACTCTACTGTACTGAACTCTACTGTACTGTACTGAACTGTACTGAACTGAACTCTACTGTACTGAACTGAACTCTACTGTACTGAACTCTACTGAACTGAACTCTACTGTACTGAACTGAACTCTACTGTACTGTACTGTACTGAACACTACTCTGCTGAACTCTACTGTAGTGAACTCTACTGAACTCAATTCTACTGTACTGAACTCTACTGTACTGAACTCTACTGCACTGAACTGAATCTATGATGAAATTATGTTACCTCAATTCTTTTGCCAGGTGTAAATCCACTTCACTTGCTGTAGTTCAATAATCAAAATAGATTTTTGTCAAAGTCAAGGTGTGATGTCATAGCTGACACCTCCATTCTTTCTGCAGACGTCTTTTGAATCTTCATTCTGAGCAGATATTTAACTGAGTTACAGGAAAATGAGGTCGCATAAAAACCTGAGGGAGATTTTACAGTAATTCTGTTATTTATTTATTTATTTATTTATTTAAGGGGTGGATCAGCTTAATATTGCAGAAAGATTGTTGCTTCCATCAATGTAATTGTCTGCGTTGTCCCCCAATACCGTAATTCTGTTACCAAACTTTATAACTGCACAGTTCTTCCAGTAAAATGTTGTTTTTTTTTGTAAAAATGTTAGCCTAAATAGTTTCAAATAGTCCTTGTGCTCAGGGTTGTACAGTTTGTTAAACATTGAAAATCATTTTTTTTTATGTTTGACGTACGTCACAAGTGAAAAAGTTTAGTTACTGTGGTGCAACTTTAACTGATAAAAAAATACTCTTCCATCGGCTCAATCAGAGTCTGGTAGCGTCGTTAAAGGAGACAGATCTCACACGAGCTCACATACCGTTTCACTGATCACAACGGTCAGTTTGGTTTCACAAGGAATTTAATGGCTCAGTCCGGTGATCAATAAAAGCCTGAAAGTTAATCAATAACTTCATTCTAACATCTCAAATGTGTCTGTGAAACTAATCTACTGATACAGGCGATCAGAGACAGTCATTACACACTGTTATGAAACCCCAACATTATCCTCTCTAACACACACACACACACACACACACACACACACACACACACACACACACACACACACACACACACACACACACACACACACACACACACACACACACACACACACACACACACACACACACACACACACACACAGTCCCGATGTGAAATAACAGTTACATAAGACAAACACTCATGGCTATGAGCTGAGTTCTCAGTTTCCGGTTCAAAGCTAAAACTCATTTTCTCTCCTCGTTCGCTCGTTTGGCACCGATGAGGAGTAAAGTAGGACACACACACACGTACACACCCTCTTGGCTGTATGTATGGTGTTGTGTTGGTAATGCTGGGAAGCTCAACTCCGCTGTGCTGTTGTTTTGAGGAGTTGATTTGTTATTTTAGGTATTTTACTGTATTAGGATCCCCATTAGCTCTTGTGATTGCAGCAGCTACTCTTCCTGGGGTTCACAACAAAAAAAACAGGAAACATGACATAATACAGAACATTAATAGACAAGAACAGCTCAAGGACAAAAGGTTCTGACTCAATACGGAGAAAACAAAACACAGTGAGACCTACTACTCCATTTATATTCATATATTACATGTATATTCATATATTACATGTATATTCATATATTACATGTATATTCATATATTGCATGTATATTCATATATAACATTTCTATTCATATATTACATGTATATATATTATATTTATATTCATATATTACATTTATATTAATATATTACATTTATATCCATATATTACATTTATATTCATATATTACATGTATATTCATATATGCCATTTATATTCATATATTACATGTATATTCATATATTACATTAAGTCGCTCTGGATAAGAGCGTCTGCTAAATGACTAAAATGTAAAATGTAAATGTATATTCATATATTACATTCATATTCATATATTACATGTATATTCATACATTACATGTATATTCATCTATTACATGTATATTCCTATATTGCATTTATATTCGTATATTACCTGTATATTCATATATTACATGTATATTCATATATACATTTATATTCCTATATTGCATTTATATTCGTATATTACCCATATATTCATATATTACATTTATATTCATATATTACATGTATATTCATATATCCATTTATATTCATATATTGCATTTATATTCATATATTACATGTATATTAATATATTACATTTATAGTCAGTAGCATCTATCAGTACATACACACAAAATATTTAGGTCAAATAGTAGATCACATGGGGGAAAGTCGCCATGATATATATATATATATTTCTTTGCTTTCACTTGCACAATATGAGATGGATAGGAGTTCCATGCAATCATGGCTCTGTATAAAACTGTATGTTTCCTTGAATTCGTTCTTGTTTCGTGGACTGTGAAATGACCCCTGGTGGCATGTCTGGTGGCATGCCTGGTGGGGTAAGTGCTGTGTGTAAGTTGACTCTGCAAATGATTTGAAATTTCAACACATTAATGTTTCTTATATACTGAACAAAAATTTTAACACAACATGTAAAGTGTTAGTCCCATGTTTCATGAGCTGAAATAAAGTATCTCAGAAATTACCCATATGCACATAAAATGAGTATTTCTGTCTGTAATAAAGCCCTTTTGTGGGAAAAAAACTAATTCTGATTGACTGGGTGTTACTGGCTTCCAAGTGGGTGGGCCTATGCCCACCCATGGCTGAGCCCCTACCCAGTCATTTGAAATCCATAGATTAGGGCCTAATTTATTTATTTAAATTGACAGATTTCCTTATATGAACTGTAACTCCGCAAAATCTTTGAAATTGTTGCATGTTGCATTTATATTTTTGTTCAGTCTAATAACAAGAAGCGACAGTCTCTCCTTTACTTTTAGCCAAGGGAGAGTGGCATGCATAGTATGGATATTAACCCTCTGATAACAGCGAAGAGCAAGATGTGCTGCTCTGTTCTGGGCCAGCTGCAGCTTAACTAGGTCTTTCCTTGCAGCACTGGACCACACGACTGGACAATAATCAAGATAAGACAAAACTAGAGCCTGCAGGACTTGCTTTGTGGAGTGTGGTGTCAAAAAAGCAGAGTATGTCTTTATTACGGACAGATCTCTCTCCATCTTATATGTTCTATATGTTCTAAATCTATATGTTTTGACCATGGCAATCCAAGGTAACACCAAGTAATTTAGTCTCCTCAACTTGCTCAACAGCCACATTATTCATGATCAGATTCAGCTGAGGTCTAGAACTTAGGGAATGATTTGTACCAATTACAATGCTCTTAGTTTTAGAGATGTTCAGGACCAGTTTATTACTGGCCACCCATTCTAAAACTGACTGCAACTCTTTGTTTAGGATTGAAGTGATTTCACTAGCTGTGGTTGCTGACATGTATAATGTTGAATCATCAGTAAACATAGATGCATAGATGCTACAGGCTTTGTGTAATACTAGTGGCAGGTCATTAGTAAAAACAGAAGAGAGAGCTTCCCTGTGGTACACCACACTTTACATGTTTAACATAGAGAAGCTTCCATTAAAGAAAACCCTCCGAGTTCTATTAGATAGAGAGCTATGAATCCACGATATGGCCAAGGTTGAAAAGCCATAACACATACGTTTCTCAACAACAGGTTATGGTCAATAATATCAAAGGCTGGACTGAAATCTAACAGTACAGCTCCCACAATCTCCTTATTATCAATGTCTTTCAACCAATCATCAGTCATTTGTGTCAGTGCAGTACATGTTGAGTGCCCTTCTCTATAAACATGCTGAAAGTCTGTTGTTCATGTTTTTACAGAGAAATAGCATTGTATCTGGTCAAACACAATATTTTCCAAAGGTTTGCTAAGAGTCGGCAGGAAGCTGATTAGTCGGCTGAACCAGTAAAAGCCGCTTTACCACTGTTGGGTAGCGGAATGAGTTGAGCTTCCCTCCGGGTCTGAGGACAAAGACTTTCCTCTAGGCTCAGATTAAGATGTCACACAGGAATGGCAAAAGTGTTCAGGATGCCTCAGTAGCTTTTCATCTAGGTTGTCAATCAATACCAGGTGGTTTCTCATTATAGATGGACAACAATCATTCCCCCCTCAACCACACTAACTTTACAGAATTGAAAATGACAAAGCTTTCTCTTCATTATTAAGGTCGTTTATGCATGAATATGATGGCTCACTGTTTGTTGTTGGCATTTCCTGTCTGAGTTTTCCCACTTTGCCAATGAAATAGTCATTAAAATAATTGGCCAAATCAAAAGGTTTTGTGATACATGAGCCTTCTCATTCAGTGGAAGATGTAGTTGAACTAGTCTTTCTGTCCATAATTTAAATGAAAGTACTCCAAAGCAATTTCCCATCATTCCTTATATTAGGGGTGTAACGGTACACATATTCGTGCCGAACTGTTCGGTATGGGACCTTGTTCGGTCCGCACTGAATGAATGAATATACACTGCTCAAAAAAATAAAGGGAACACTTAAACAACACATCCTAGATCTGAATGAAAGAAATAATCTTATTAACTACTTTTTTCTTTACATAGTTGAATGTGCTGACAACAAAATCACACAAAAATAATCAATGGAAATCCAATTTATCAACCCATGGAGGTCTGGATTTGGAGTCACACTCAAAATTAAAGTGGAAAACCACACTATAGGCTGATCCGACTTTGATGTAATGTCCTTAAAACAAGTAAAAATGAGGCTCAGTAGTGTGTGTGGCCTCCACGTGCCTGTATGACCTCCCTACAACGCCTGGGCATGCTCCTGATGAGGTGGCGGATGGTCTCCTGAGGGATCTCCTCCCAGACCTGGACTAAAGCATCCGCCAACTCCTGAACAGTCTGTGGTGCAACGTGGCGTTGGTGGATGGAGCGAGACATGATGTCCCAGATGTGCTCAATTGGATTCAGGTCTGGGGAACGGCAGGCCAGTCCATAGCATCAATGCCTTCCTCTTGCAGGAACTGCTGACACACTCCAGCCACATGAGGTCTAGCATTGTCTTGCATTAGGAGGAACCCAGGGCCAACCGCACCAGCATATGGTCTCACAAGGGGTCTGAGGATCTCATCTCGGTACCTAATGGCAGTCAGGCTACCTCTGGCGAGCACATGGAGGGCTGTGCGGCCCCCCAAAGAAATGCCACCCCACACCATGACTGACCCACCGCCAAACCGGTCATGCTGGAGGATGTTGCAGGCAGCAGAACGTTCTCCACGGTGTCTCCAGACTCTGTCACGTCTGTCACATGCTCAGTGTGAACCTGCTTTCATCTGTGAAGAGCACAGGGCGCCAGTGGCGAATTTGCCAATCTTGGTGTTCTCTGGCAAATGCCAAACGTCCTGCACGGTGTTGGGCTGTAAGCACAACCCCCCCCTGTGGATGTCGGGACCTCATACCACCCTCATGGAGTCTGTTTCTGACCATTTGAGGAGACACATGCACATTTGTGGCCTGCTGGAGGTCATTTTGCAGGGCTCTGGCAGTGCTTCTCCTGCTCCTCCTTGCACAAAGGCGGTGGTAGCGGTCCTGCTGCTGGGTTGTTGCCCTCCTACGGCCTCCTCCACATCTCCTGATGTACTGGCCTGTCTCCTGGTAGCGCCTCCATGCTCTGGACACTACGCTGACAGACACAGCAAACCTTCTTGCCACAGCTCGCATTGATGTGCCATCCTGGATGAGCTGAACTGCCTGAGCCACTTGTGTGGGTTGTAGACTCCGTCTCATGCTACCACTAGAGTGAAAGCACCGCCAGCATTCAAAAGTGACCAAAACATCAGCCAGGAAGCATAGGAACTGAGAAGTGGTCTGTGGTCTCCACCTGCAGAACCACTACTTTATTGGGGGTGTCTTGCTTATTGCCTATAATTTCCACCTGTTGTCTATTCCATTTGCACAACAGCATGTGAAATTTATTGTCAATCAGTGTTGCTTCCTAAGTGGACAGTTTGATTTCACAGAAGTGTGATTGACTTGGAGTTACATTGTGTTGTTTAAGTGTTCCCTTTATTTTTTGGAGCAGTATATATATATATATATAAAATAAACACTAGGCCTATAGCCTATGTCTACACTGCGTTGTATGCATCTTGAGTAAATCTGTGCTGAAAAAAAAAACATTTCAGGCAATTCGGTTAAAACAACGAGGTACGCACGTTATAAAACAACTTCTAACTGGGTATTTCAAACTGTCCTTTTGTGAGGCGCAGCCGGAAAACTAGTTCTGTATGATGACGAGAGGTGGGGGTCGATAAACCAACAGGATCCTCCATCATCATTTACATCTCCAGTTTGGGAACATTTTGGCTTCTCAGTAGATTATTACAAAGGCGATGTACAGAGAGCTGTGGGATAAAACGTTAACATATGTCGCCGCGCTCAACGAGAATAGCCTATGGAGCTGCCAACACCTCAAATATGTTGGCACGTTTACGCAGGCATCACCCCAGAATACCGTAGCAAGACATCTCTCCCAGGGGCGGAAATCCCGGGGGGGACGGGGGGGACACGACCCCCCCCATCCTGGGGAAAATATGATTTGTCCCCCCCAATATATCACTGAAACATAACTATGTAATTTAAATAATATTAATAATACGCAATGAAAGCAATTGTGCTGATTATAGACACTTAATAGCGCGTTTTTAAGTTTCAAAAGATTGCGACCCCCCCACCCTTTGCCTCACAATGGTTTGATCCACTGCCAGTTCCTTAGCTTGCTAGATAACAGAGAGGTCGTATCTACTGTCTGAAAGGCACTCAATGCACGTAACTGACGTGAGGTTAATCCAGTCAATCGCACACACACACTAGCTGAATATGCAGAGCTAGCGCGCAAATATTAACTATTAAGCTAGCTAGTACCTATTCCATTTATGTGGCGTCGTCAAAGATGGAATCTTTGCTATCGTCAATTTATTCCAAGATCAGCATGCAGATGATGTAAGTTAGTGCTTCAAAGTCCCTGTGATAAGGTTAGCGATAAACTGAAATCCAAACTGAACAGAACTACACTCTCTTCTACCATTGTCTTAAATATATTTAATGGTCTCGTTGCAAAAGCTATATTGTCGCAAGGGAACTTTTATTTATTTATTTTATTTCACCTTTATTTAACCCGGGTAGCAAAGATTATAGCAAACACCACTGAAACTGAATGGTGCTCGCTAGCTTTGCAAATTCAGCTATTGTTGGAAGCCAGCCTATATGAAACAAACTATTAAAATTACAAAAGGTTGCAGCATATGTTGTGTAAATGGTGAACTCATACAGCTGTCAACTCTTGTCATTTTAATCCGTTTCACATTTGCTAGCTACCTTTTAGATCGAAGCCCAAATAGAATGATTGAAGATGATAGAAGCCCATCTCCTACTGTAAATAACCTACACACTGTGTGTGTGTGTGTAGCCAGCCAGCCAGCCAGCCAGGTAGAAAAATGGCAGAAAAATAAAAGACGGACATCAGAGTATTTTTCAATACACCAAAACGCATAGTAAGAACCCTAGTAGCCTAATATCTCAAAGACTAGTTGATAAAATGTTCATAAGAAAGAAATGAAATTCTAATGGAAATGTTTCACAATGATGTCATTAGGCAGAGCAGGCAACAGATTGCACACAGACAGCAGAGTTGGGGACAGATATGCAGGGACAGACTGGCAGAGACAGGGAGTCTCAGGTAAGTTTGTTGAGTCTTTGTTTGGCAACATTATGAAAGGTTCTCCATTTTTTTTACTTGTAAAATAGGAACATAATTGGAAAATGCCATGGATACCCCCACTCTCAACTTAAACTGGTGACTGAACTAAGATTTGTTAAAGGCAATGGTATTGCTGTTGTGATTAGTTGTGTAGTTTTGGGTACCGGTAGTTAGGAGTACGGCAAACACCTTATTTCTTTGGTTCCTCAATATACATTTACCATATTACAATGTAGGCTATGTGGTACAGCACTACTTTTGGTGTCCCCCTCAGGAATTGCTCTTGAGAAAATTTCATGTAATTGTCCCCTCCAAAGTTGATATCAGATTTTCGTCCCTGCTCGAGTCACGTTATAAATGTCCCTCTTGAACCCATTTCAGCAAACAGGTAGTACCCGCTATATATCAGCATACCAAAGCCGAAGTTGTCATTGAATTATGCTGCGATTACTCAACAGTCACAAGTCCATCACATTACCCCGAAGTGGGAGATGTACAGAGTCACAACTGCGCCTCTGGCACGGTCAGTTCCATCTGGGATCCTAGGGACGTCCCTAGCCTAAACCTAGCCTTAAAGGCCACCTCAGAGGACGCTGTCGCACCTAATTCCTGTCCTACAGAGGATATTGTCATTTAGGTTCCAGCTCGATGCTAATACATATTCAGGAATTGAGGGGTGGGAACATCGTGGTGATGTCCACTTGGAGTGGAGAAATAACAAGTAACGCTACTGTGGTGCACTGACTGACAGCTGTCAGTCTAACTAGCTAGCATGCTAACCTTAGCCAGCTAATGAAAGTGACATGAGCACCATTTCAGTTAAGAAAGGCATACTGCATGTCAGGTGAAAATAATTATTTCAGAAAGACTACCGGTCAAGAGATGTCTTAGCTAAAACCGTGTCTATACGAGCATGTTCAGGGTTGACGTTTTGTCTGGCTTTTTTTCGTTTGACAATTCCAGTGAAATCATGACGGACATGCACATGGACATTATCAAATAGCTGGCTATATTCTTGGTTATCTCTGTTATCAATTCAGTAAGCTAGCTGGCTCTATATAATCAATGCATTATGTACATTTCGGCCACGAATCCGCTATAGAAATGTAAAGAATATAAACTCTGGTAATATGGATAGTCTTAACTATTGAACAGTTTGGAGTGTGTATTAAAACAATGGGAGAGTTCGTTTTGCATGGCCCGTTGGGTGTAGATTTCTCTTTAGGGTTAATTGAATAATGAGCAAAGCCTGCATTACCGGGCCACGCAAAACGAATTCACCTAAAACGTCAGCGGTCAGAACCGTTCATCTCGGGGCGACGGGGGAGGGCGTGGTTCTGAAATGCAATCATATCACACAATTTGACCATGTATAAAATGGTTGTGTGTATATATATATATATATATATATATATATATATATATATATATATATATATATATTATTATTATTATTATTAATATTATTATTATTATTATTACTTTTTTTATTATTATTTTTTTTTTTTGATGCAGACTAGCTCAACAAATAAATGCAATTTGACAAATGATACAACAGATTATTATAATTTACTGGGGGAAAAAAAAGAGGAGGTGCAAAAACATGAGTTCCATCCCTTATTTTAATTTGCTCCATGGCAACGCAGCCAAGTGATGGGTTGTCACAAGTTAACACAGCCGTTTTCATATTAATGTCATTTTTTAAACTCTATCATTTGTTTACAAACATGATAGCACAGGAAAAAAAAAAAAAATGTATGAAATTGTATGAATTGTATGAAATGTATGCATTCACTACTGTAAGTCGCTCTGGATAAGAGCGTCTGCTAAATGACTAAAATGTAAAAATGTAAATGTATAGCTGTACTTTTAGTTTATGGGTGACACAGCTTGTTGTCCATTAACCAATCTTCATTTCTCAACTAGTTCAAATCACATGAATGCATCCGATTGGTATTTACAGTCAATTTCCACCTCCAACATGGTAACAAACACAGTTAGTGAATCGCTGATAATGGAATCAGAATGGATTCTAAGCCATTAATTGTGTGGAAACTCATAAACAGTAGATTTCTAACTGGATTTGTGTGTGTGTGTGTGTGTGTTTTTTAATGGAGAGCATGCGTAGACCTCATGCAGGAATCGAAACCAGAATCCCTGCCACAGGGCGAACTATATGTTTCCAGAGGGGGGAGTGTTACCTAATCAGAATAGGGCTTTAGGTGTTCCATGTCATTAGACACATGTCCTGTCCATGCTGAACAGATCATTAGAAACAGATAGAGAGCTGATGTTGACATCATTAGGATAGGCCTATAGGTGTTCCATATCATTAGTCCTGTCCATGAGTGAGATTTGAGATCATTACACAGTATTACTATCATTAGGAATGGCTGGCATCATAAAGATTGGTCTGTATGTGTTGTTCTGTTAATTAACATAGGTCTGTAGGTGTTGTAGTTAGAGATATCTGATGTGGACATCATCAGGATAGGTCTGTAGGTGTTGTAGTTAGAGATATCTGATGTTGACATCATCAGGATAGGTCTGTATGTGTTGTAGTTAGAGATATCTGATGTGGACATCATCAGGATAGGTCTGTAGGTGTTGTAGTTAGAGATATCTGATGTTGACATCATCAGGATAGGTCTGTAGGTGTTGTAGTTAGAGATATCTGATGTGGACATCATCAGGATAGGTCTGTAGGTGTTGTAGTTAGAGAAAACTGATGTTCACATCATCAGGATAGGTCTGTAGGTGTTCCATATCATTAGACATTGATTCCATGCTGAACAGGGTGAGATTTTAGAATATTTTAGTAGTATTATTGCAAATGGCTGACAACACACACACACACACACACACACACACACACACACACACACACACACACACACACACACACACACACACACACACACACACACACACACACACACACACACACACACACACACACACACACACACACACACACACACACACACACACACACACACACACACACTCGACAAGACGGAGCTTCTCTTCCTCCCCGGGAAGGCCTGCCAGCTATCACAACAACTCCACAGTGTCGCCCTCCCAGAGTGCAAAGAACCTTGACGTGACCCCGGACAACACCCTGTCGTTCTCTGCAAACATCAAAGCAGTGACTCTCTCCTGCAGGTTCTTGCTCTATAACAGCCGTAGAGTACGGCCCTACCTCACACAGGAAGCTGCGCAGGTCCTAATCCAAGTCATCTCTCCTGTCTGGACTACTGCAACTCACTGTTGGCTGGGCTCCCCGCTTGTGCCATTAAACCCCTGCAACTTATCCAGAATGCTGCATCCCTCCTGGTGTTCAACCTTTCCATATTCTCCCATGTCACCCTGCTCCTCCGTACGCTCCGCTGGCTTCCAGTCGAAGCTGGCGTCCACTACAAAACCATGGTGCTTACCTACAGAACAGCAAGAGAAACTGCCCCTCCCTACCTTCAGTCTGTGATCGAACCCTACATCCTAACCCAAGCATTCCGCTCTGCCACCTCTGGTCTCTTGGTCCTCCCACCCCTCCCGCTCAGCCCAGTCAAAGCTCTTCTCTGTCCTGGCTCCCCAATGGTGGAACCAGCTTCCCCCTGAAGAGTCCCTGCCCTTCTTCTGAAAGCACCTGAAACCCAACCTCTTCAAAGAGCATCTTAAATACCCCAACCCCCCCCCCCCTTCTAGCTTAGACTTTGCTCTGGATAAGAGCTTCTGCTGAATGATTCACATGTAAATATTAATGCATGTCCTCTCCATGTGGCTGCGCTGCTGTGTGTGTTTCTGTGTGTATATATGACCTCTAACCCTCCAGTCTCTGTGTGTATATGACCTCTAACCCTCCAGTCTCTGTGTGTATATGACCTCTAACCCTCCAGTCTCTGTGTGTATGACCTCTAACCCTCCAGTCTCTGTGTGTATATGACCTCTGACCCTCCAGTCTCTGTGTGTATGACCTCTAACCCTCCAGTCTCTGTGTGTATATGACCTCTGACCCTCCAGTCTCTGTGTGTATGACCTCTAACCCTCCAGTCTCTGTGTGTGTATATGACCTCTAACCCTTCAGTCTCTGTGTGTATATATGACCTCTAACCCTTCAGTCTCTGTGTGTATGACCTCTAACCCTCCAGTCACTGTGTGTATATATGACCTCTAACCCTTCAGTCTCTGTGTGTATGACCTCTAACCCTCCAGTCTCTGTGTGTATGACCTCTAACCCTCCAGTCTCTGTGTGTATATGACCTCTGACCCTCCAGGCTCTGTGTGTATGACCTCTAACCCTCCAGTCTCTGTGTGTATATGACCTCTGACCCTCCAGTCTCTGTGTGTATGACCTCTAACCCTCCAGTCTCTGTGTGTGTATATGACCTCTAACCCTTCAGTCTCTGTGTGTATATATGACCTCTAACCCTTCAGTCTCTGTGTGTATATATGACCTCTAACCCTCCAGTCACTGTGTTCCGCCAGGTGACATGTCTCCAGGACTTCTTCGGTGACGAGGACATCTTCGTGGCGTGTGGACCGGAGAAATACCGTTACCAAGATGACTTCCAGCTGGAGGAGAATGGTACGATACCTCACTTCCTGTGTGTGTGTGTGTATGTTTGTGTGTGTGTGTGAGAGAGCCCCTGTCTCTTTCTTTGACTGTAAAACTTTTCCCTGTAAATGTACAGTATTATCCTTACCGTAAAACATATTAGAGCAGCGGTATCCAAACTAGGGGTCACGACCTCATATGGGATAATGGATACACAGAGAGTAACTGGCAGCAAAAGATCTGAGCACAGAACTCTGAGATATATATAACTATATATATATAACTTCCATTGTAAACTACATCAAACCACATCCATTGTGCTCATGCCTGTTCACAAAACAATGTGGAGATATGAGATCAGAGCACGACAATGCTCTATTTCATACCAAGGCCTGGTGGTTATCGACGGTGTGGAAGGAATTTCGGCATTGAGAGAGGAAGCGTTGTCATTCACAATGGATATGAATGAAAAAGGAAACCGCACACTGCTCTTGATAGTATCACTGCTCTTTAATAAGCTTTACGTATCGGCCTCACGGCCTTCGTCAGAGCTTTTGTGAGTTTTTTAAATCAGCACCTTTATGTAGACTTAGCCCCACCCACATCCGTTCCATGCATGGAAAAGGGTTGGAGGCAAAGGAAAAATAAATAAGTGCTACCAAACATAATAATATGCATTTCATAAATATTGAAATAAAAGTGTGTAAATAAGACGCATTAAACACGTCTGTAAAACCACAATGAGGACATCGACCTACCGAGCAAGTTTTCATTAATCATTGGGTACATCGTACGAAAAACCTCAGAGTAATCTTAAATAGGGACATAATTCATGTTCAAATTCACAACATAACATACATAGGAATTTCATCATTAAGTCCTTTAGGAAATAATGTCTAGAGGGTAAAAATCTAAAAAACATTCTCTGTTACTCAGAGTATTATTAATATCATCTCACAATGGATATAAAAAACTAACTTTGTTAACTTTCTGTGAAAAGAAAATGTGGTCTCCTTGCCGATGTAACAGACATATCTGAGAAACTGTACGCAAGCAGGGGAAATACAAAAACATTCTACAGGTGAGTGACCGAATCAACAACATCCGTTTTGACTGTGTTCCTGGGTCAGCTGACATGTGACATGCCGGTAAGTGAAATTGAAACAGCTGATCGAGCTGTCATGTGACCTAATGCTGCAGACAACACATTCACAGGTTACTATGGAGAAGATTTGGTTCTTGACTCAAATACTGCGCTGTCTCTCTCCGAGCATTAAAACTCATGGTACATTGATTCAATGCTGTCTCTCTCCGAGCATTAAAACTCATGGTACATTGATTCAATGCTGTCGTCTGCATTAAAACTCATGGTACATTGATTCAATGCTGTCGTCTGCATTAAAACTCATGGTACATTGATTCTATACTGTCGTCTGCATTAAAACTCATGGTACATTGATTCTATACTGT
Organism: Salmo salar; assembly: GCF_965601325.2. Classification (NCBI taxonomy): domain Eukaryota; kingdom Metazoa; phylum Chordata; class Actinopteri; order Salmoniformes; family Salmonidae; genus Salmo; species Salmo salar. The sequence goes on along the minus strand of NC_138301.1, from coordinate 117,697,146 downwards.
CGTCTGCATTAAAAACTCATGGTACATTGATTCAATGCTGTCGTCTGCATTAAAAACAAAATATCCAGTTGGATGTGATAGGAGAGATGAGGCTCCCCCTGACTTTGAGAAGCTCCAACACGACATGCATCACGCCACACCCATCTCATTAGTGGTGGTGAGGTAACAGACATTATGAGGTAAGAGACATTATGAGGTAAGAGACATTATGAGGTAAGAGACATTATGAGGTAAGAGACATTATGAGGTAAGAGACATTATGAGGTAACAGACATTATGAGGTAAGAGACATTATGAGGTAAGAGACATTATGAGGTCGGAGACATTATGAAGTAAGAGACATTATGAGGTCGGAGACATTATGAAGTAAGAGACATTATGAGGTAAGAGACATTATGAGGTAAGAGACATTGTGAGGTAAGAGACATTATGAGGTAAGAGACATTATGAGGTAAGAGACATTATGAGGTAAGAGACATTATGAGGTAAGAGACATTATGAGGTCGGAGACATTATGAGGTAAGAGACATTGTGAGGTAAGAGACATTGTGAGGTAAAGAGACATTATGAGGTTAGGGTTAGGGTTACAGAAGTTAACATTGGCTCTTAATTACGTCATTTGGTTGGGTTGTTGGCCAAAACCCCCTGAATTACAGCATTTTACAGTGAAACTCGACCAGTATTTTTGTAATATAGATGCTGTTATATATTTTACATTACTATTTTCCTAACTGTAAAATAAATTACAGCATACAGCATCCCTGCTGTAAATTTACAGTGAGTTCATCCCTGAAATCTAAATGTACAAATAAAAATTATAATTTTTTACATAAAATAGATTTATTCAAATTGTTAACAATATTAACAAAATAATTAACAAAAGAAGTAACAATAGTTAACACATATGTAACCAAAAAATAGCATCATTACAACACTAATTTAAAAACTATATTGTGTGCCTGTGTGTGTGGGATGTGGGGGAGAGAGAGACAAAATGAGAGAGAGGGAGATGGAGTTAAAATTGGAATTTGGTACAATCCTAGATCTATGATCAGGGGCGACTTTGTTCGGAGTAAGGGAGTTCAGAGGCAGTGAAACACACAACGGGAAGGTTTGAGCAGGAGAGCATCCAGGAGAGAGAAGGCAGCGCAGCATCAGGTGTTCCTCATCGGGCTCCGTAACAAACAACCTCAATTCTGATTGGTCAGCTCTTCTCACCCCAGGGACAAGCAAATAAAAAACAAAGAACAGAATGAGAGACAGAGAGCACCAGGTCTGTTACTCTGTTGGTTAAAAGACAGGGGATAAGGGACATATCAAGCTGAGTATTGTGTAACAGTACTTACCTCCCTAGAGGTCTTCGTTCAACCTCAGTGTGCTCTTGGAAGAATGGGGCAAGGTAGTGTTTCAGAACAGCTGGCTTCCAGCGGGACCACCTTGTCATCCATCAACTTGGGGTGATTGTAACCTTACAGCATATTATTCCAATACAGTTTATGAAAACAATTGAGGCATTGAACAAATACAAATAAGCACTGAGCACATTTTTGGTCTTGTGAACAGAAACGTGAATGTTGTGAGAATTTTGTGCAACTTCCAGCCTGTGTTTACAGTGAACACTGAGGCTGTACCCTTACAGTTTTAGAAAGTAGCCAATACGCTATTGTGGCTATTGGAGCATAATGTAGGCCTACCAACAAAACCAATGGCGCGAACACAATGTAGACTACCCCTCTGCCTATTAGGCTCCCGAGTGGCGCAGCGGTCTACGGCACTGCATCTCAGTGCTAGAGGTGTCATTACAGACCCTGGTTCGTTCCCAGGCTGTGTCACAACCAGCCATGATCTGGAGTCCCATATGGCGACACACAATTGGCCCAGAGTCGTTAGGGGAGGGTTTGCCCTGGGTAGGCCATCATTGTAAAATAAGAATATGTTTTTTGACTGACTTGCCTAGTTAAACAAAGGTTAAATAAATATTGTTAGGTTCTTATTTTTCATAGTAAATAACTCACGGACACTAGAGAAGCTTTAACCAAGTTTAATTCTCACCAAAGGTTCTGTACAGCTGTAATTCAGACAACCCAACATTTCTCCCATCACAGATATGTATATCCCACTTAAGACACTCTTCCTTCTCTCCAATCCTTACATCTTATGGTTCTACAGGAAAAGTGTAACAGGATACTAAACCCTTATTACTCCCTTCAGGGGATCTGACCTCACCTCCTGAACTCAACCCCTCCTTCACCTAATCCACAGATGTCCATCTGTCTCCCCTATATCAACATGTTGCTCTCCTCCATTCCACCCAACACATTCCAAAGCCATCTGTCTTTCTACAGAGAACCATTCTTCTTCTCTATCATTTATTTAATATCTCAATGTTCAAAATGTCGAATCCAACTATGTATATACAGTGAGGGAAAAAATATTTGATCCCCTGCTGATTTTGTACGTTTGCCCACTGACAAAGAAATGATCAGTCTATAATTTTAATGGTAGGTTTATTTGACCAATGAGAGACAGAATAACAACAACAAAATCCAGAAAAACACATGTCAAAAATGTTATAAATTGATTTGCATTTTAATGAGGGAAATAAGTATTTGACCCCCTCTCAATCAGAAAGATTTCTGGCTCCCAGGTGTCTTTTATACAGGTAACGAGCTGAGATTAGGAGCACACTCTTAAAGGGAGTGTTCCTAATCTCATCTTGTTACCTGTATAAAAGACACCTGTCCACAGAAGCAATCAATCAATCAGATTCCAGACTCTCCACCATGGCCAAGACCAAAGAGCTCTCCAAGGATGTCAGGGACAAGATTGTAGACCTACACAAGGCTGGAATGGGCTCTTTGAGACCATCGCCAAGCAGCTTGGTGAGAAGGTGACAACAGTTGGTGCCATTATTCGCAAATGGAAGAAACACAAAAGAACTGTCAATCTCCCTCGGCCTGGGGCTCCATGCAAGATCTCACCTCGTGGAGTTGCAATGATCATGAGAACGGTGAGGAATCAGCCCAGAACTACACGGGAGGTTCTTGTCAATGATCTCAAGGCAGCTGGGACCATAGTCACCAAGAAAACAATTGGTAACACACTACGCCATGAAGGACTGAAATCTTGCAGCGCCCGCAAGGTCCCCCTGCTCAAGAAAGCACATATACATGCCCGTCTGAAGTTTGCCAATGAACATCTGAATGATTCAGTGGACAACTGGTGAAAGTGTTGTGGTCAGATGAGACCAAAATGGAGCTCTTTGGCATCAACTCAACTCGCCGTGTTTGGAGGAGGAGGAATGCTGCCTATGACCCCAAGAACACCATCCCCACTGTCAAACATGGAGGTGGAAATATTATGCTTTGGGGGTGTTTTTCTGCTAAGGGGACAGGACAACTTCACCGCATCAAAGGGACAATGGACGGGGCCATGTACTGTCAATTCTTGGGTGAGAACCTCCTTCCCTCAGCCAGGGCATTGAAAATGGGTTGTGGATGGGTATTCCAGCATGACAATGACCCAAAACACACGGCCAAGGCAACAAAGGAGTGGCTCAAGAAGAAGCACATTAAGGTCCTGGAGTGGCCTAGCCAGTCTCCAGACCTTAATCCCATAGAAAATCTGTGGAGGGAGCTGAAGGTTGGAGTTGCCAAACGTCAGCCTCGAAACCTTAATGACTTGGAGAAGATCTGCAAAGAGGAGTGGGACAAAATCCCTCCTGAGATGTGTGCTACAACTACAAGAAACGTCTGACCTCTGTGATTGCCAACAAGGGTTTTGCCACCAAGTACTAAGTCATGTTTTTGCAGAGGGGTCAAATACTTATTTCCCTCATTAAAATGCAAATCATTTTATAACATTTATGACATGCGTTTATCTGGATTTTTTTGCTGTTATTCTGTCTCTCACTGTTCAAATAAACCTACCATTAAAATTATAGACTGATCATTTCTTTGTCAGTGGGCAAACGTACAAAATCAGCAGGGGATCAAAACATTTTTTCCCTCACTGTATATATTTGGCTTATATGCATATTCAAACCTGTCACAAAATACAAAACTGCCCCTTTGATTAAGACATAAGCTTTTAACCTGACTGGCTTTTCAAAGACAGCTTGAAATGTAGCCTACATTGCTGACCTATACTTACCTAGAACTGGGCTAATAACTTGCTAACTAGCAAAGAATAACAACGAAATCACAATCATCTTGTAAAGTTAGATTTGTTTTGGTTTGTTGCATTCAAAAGGGCCTTATGTAATGTTCGCAGAAAACAAACACTAATCTACATAGTGCAAACTCAGTGAAATCTCTTGTGTCTCTGCACAGCCTGGCATTTGTTCCTGCGCGGCAGTCCTGGAGGTGAGTGGTCACGTGGTCACAACTCAGAGAGAATATTGCTCTCAACATTTTCCTTTCTAGCTGTGCCACCAAATGTTTGAATACTACTGGTACAGTGAACAGGTGTAGCTGATACTGTAACAATGTTGTTTCAATGTAACTAGGCAAGTCAGTTAATAACAAATTCTTATTTACAATGACAGCCTACCGGTGGAACAGGGGCAGAACGACAGAGTTTTACCTTGTCAGCTCAGGGATTTGATCCAGCAACCTTTCTGTTACTGGCCCAACGCTCTAACCACTAGGCTACCTGCCGCCCAATCGAACATCTGGTTAGCGGGGAGAGGATATACGGACACTCCTGGCCTGCAAAACGATGACATATGTCGAGCAACTGAGAGCCTCAGTCGAGTGGAGACGTCTAGATGGCTACCAACCGAATCACACAGGGTTTTAAAGGCCGAGGACACTGTGTCCCGGTGTGGTTGGCGTTCCTGTCCTCCCCATTGAGTAGACTGTAACAGTGACATCTAGATGGCTACCAATATTAGTTATTCCTTGTGTAGGCTGCTATCCTACTTTAAATATAATCTTGGGAGGGAAACAAATGTGCCTAGTTACTAGCTACTGTCGCCGACACTGATAAAGCTGCCCAGTGGAAGCACCTTAGGTCAGCAGGCCTCTCGATACAACACTGGTCATTCACACCTGTTTTAGCGGCTCCCGAGTAGTTTAACGGCCCAAGATGTGGTGGTTTATGTGTTAAATGTGGCATGTCAATCCGAAAAAGAACATTGGGTCATATCGGTTTAACTGCTAGAAACAAGCCATGTTCTCTGTAGTAGTGGTGACAACATAGATGTCACAAATCTGCACGCTGCTTATTCTCTGTGGACTCGGTACAGCCTTCTCCTGGCCTAACCTGACATTCTCCTGATCTGACGTTCTCCTGACCTGACATTCTCCTGACCGGACATTCTCCTGACCTGACCTGACATTCTCCTGACCTGACGTTCTCCTGACGTGATGTTCTCCTGACCTGACATTCTCCTGACCTGACATTCTCCTGACCTGACCTGACATTCTCCTGACCTGACATTCTCCTGACCTGACGTTCTCCTGATCTGACGTTCTCCTGACCTGACATTCTCCTGACCTGACATTCTTCTGATCTGACAATCTCCTTACTTGACATTCTCCTGACCTGACATTCTCCTGACCTGACCTGATATTCTCCTGACCTGACATTCTCCTGACCTGACATTCTCCTGATCTGACATTCTCCTGATCTGACATTCTCCCGACCTGACGTTCTCCTGACCTGACATTCTCCTGACCTGACATTCTCCTGACCTGACATTCTCCTGACCTGACATTCTCCTGGTCTGAGATTCTCCTGACCTGAGATTCTCCTGACCTGACATTCTCCTGACCTGACCTGACATTCTCCTGACCTGACGTTCTCCTGATCTGACGTTCTCCTGACGTGACATTCTCCTGACCTGACATTCTCCTGACCTGACCTGATGTTCTCCTGACCTGACGTTCTCCTGACCTGACATTCTCCTGACCTGACATTCTCCTGACCTGACCTGACATTCTCCTGACCTGACATTCTCCTGACCTGACGTTCTCCTGATCTGACGTTCTCCTGACCTGACATTCTCCTGACCTGACATTCTCCTGACCTGACATTCTCCTGACCTGACATTCTCCTGATCTGACAATCTCCTTACTTGACATTCTCCTGACCTGACATTCTCCTGCCTGATATTCTCCTGACTTGACATTCCCTTGACCTGACATTCTCCTGACCTGACAATCTCCTGGTCTGACGTTCTCCTGATCTGATGTTCTCCTGACCTGACGTTCTCCTGACCTGACATTCTCCTGACCTGACATTCTCCTGACCTGACATTCTCCTGACCAGACATTCTCCTGACCTGACATTCTCTTGACCTGACATTCTCCTGACCTGAGTGCCCCACTAAACCTCATCCAACATGCAACGAACCACACAAAGACAGTTCCCTAGCATCAGGCTGAACATTAGCCTCTGATCTGTGTCTACTCATCTCTTTATATCTTCATCCCCCTCTCTCTTCTTTCTCATTTTCTCTCACCCACCTGCTTTCTTTCCATCTTACTCCCTTCTCTCTCTCTCTCTCTCTCTCTCATCTGTGTCTGTCTGTCTGTCTGTCTGTCTGTCTGTCTGTCTGTCTGTCTGTCTCTCTCAATTCAATTTCAATTCAAGGGGCTTTATTGGCATGGGAAACATTGCCAAAGCAAGT
>NC_138301.1:117658012-117685512 GCF_965601325.2 Salmo salar | reverse complement strand
CCAGAGTGTTGTTAGAGAGACAGACCAGGGACCAGAGTGTTGTTAGAGAGACAGACCAGGGACCAGAGTGTTGTTAGAGAGACAGACCAGGGACCAGAGTGTTGTTAGAGTGACAGACCAGGGACCAGAGTGTTGTTAGAGTGACAGGCCAGGGACCAGAGTGTTGTTAGAAAGACAGACCAGGGACCAGAGTGTTGTTAGAAAGACAGACCAGGGACCAGAGTGTTGTTAGAGAGACAGACCAGGGACCAGACTGTTGTTAGAGTGACAGACCAGGGACCAGAGTGTTGTTAGAGAGACAGACCAGGGACCAGAGTGTTGTTAGAGAGACAGACCAGGGACCAGAGTGTTGTTAGGAGACAGACCAGGGACCAGAGTGTTGTTAGAAAGACAGACCAGGGACCAGAGTGTTGTTAGAGAGGGACCAGGGACCAGAGTGTTGTTAGAGAGGCAGACCAGGGACCAGAGAGTTGTTAGAGAGGCAGACCAGGGACCAGAGTGTTGTTAGAGAGACAGACCAGGGACCAGAGTGTTGTTAGAGAGACAGACCAGGGACCAGAGAGTTGTTAGAGAGGGACCAGCGAGTTGTTAGAGAGGCAGACCAGGGACCAGAGTGTTGTTAGAGAGACAGACCAGGGACAAGACTGTTGTTAGAGTGACAGACCAGGGACCAGAGTGTTGTTAGAGAGACAGACCAGGGACCAGAGTGTTGTTAGAGAGACAGACCAGGGACCAGAGTGTTGTTAGGAGACAGACCAGGGACCAGAGTGTTGTTAGAAAGACAGACCAGGGACCAGAGTGTTGTTAGAGAGGGACCAGGGACCAGAGTGTTGTTAGAGAGGCAGACCAGGGACCAGAGAGTTGTTAGAGAGGCAGACCAGGGACCAGAGTGTTGTTAGAGAGACAGACCAGGGACCAGAGTGTTGTTAGAGAGACAGACCAGGGACCAGAGAGTTGTTAGAGAGGGACCAGCGAGTTGTTAGAGAGGCAGACCAGGGACCAGAGTGTTGTTAGAGAGACAGACCAGGGACCAGAGTGTTGTTAGAGAGACAGACCAGGGACCAGAGTGTTGTTAGAGAGGCAGACCAGGGACCAGAGTGTTGTTAGAGAGACAGACCAGGGACCAGAGTGTTGTTAGAGAGACAGACCAGGGACCAGAGTGTTGTTAGAGAGGCAGACCAGTGACCAGAGTGTTGTTAGAGAGGCAGACCAGGCACCAGAGAGTTGTTAGAGAGGCAGACCAGGGACCAGAGTGTTGTTAGACAGGCAGACCAGGGACCAGAGTGTTGTTAGAGAGGCAGACCAGGGACCAGAGTGTTGTTAGAGAGGCAGACCAGGGACCAGAGTGTTGTTAGAGAGGCAGACCAGGGACCAGAGTGTTGTTAGAGAGGCAGACCAGTGACCAGAGTGTTGTTAGAGAGGCAGACCAGGCACCAGAGAGTTGTTAGAGAGGCAGACCAGGGACCAGAGTGTTGTTAGACAGGCAGACCAGGGACCAGAGTGTTGTTAGAGAGGCAGACCAGGGACCAGAGTGTTGTTAGAGAGGCAGACCAGGGACCAGAGTGTTGTTAGAGAGGCAGACCAGGGACCAGAGTGTTGTTAGAGAGGCAGACCAGGGACCAGAGTGTTGTTAGAGAGGCAGACCAGGGACCAGAGTGTTGTTAGAGAGGCAGACCAGGGACCAGAGTGTTGTTAGAGAGGCAGACCAGGGACCAGAGTGTTGTAAGAGAGGCAGACCAGGGACCAGAGTGTTGTTAGAGAGGCAGACCAAGGACCAGAGAGTTGTTAGAGAGGCAGACCAAGGACCAGAGAGTTGTTAGAGAGGCAGACCAGGGACCAGAGTGTTGTTAGAGAGGCAGACCAGGGACCAGAGTGTTGTTAGAGAGGCAGACCAGGGACCAGAGTGTTGTTAGAGAGGCAGACCAGGGACCAGAGTGTTGTTCTAATCCCAGGTCTGTTGGGGGAATCACATATTAGAAGAATAACTGTGTTAGCTAGCAGTTGGAAGGAAGCAGGTGCCACCTACTGCTGTTGTGCCCTTGAGCAAGGCTCCTAAAGCATAACTAAAACAGTGTCCTCATTTCTCTTTTTATCTTCTGTTGTTTCAGAGTGTCGTGTGATGAAGTCAATGGCCTATGGTAAAATGTCCTCCCCTCTGACCAACCGGGGTTCTCCTCGCTCTGTTGGCCTGTCCAAACGCAGAAAGTCCCCCGCAGGCTCCGGTAAGACTGCAACACACACACACACACACACACACACACACACACACACACACACACACACACACACACACACACACACACACACACACACACACACACACACACACACACACACACACACACACACTCTCTCTTGTTTCTTTACTGTTGTTGTACTTGTTAAGTAAATGCTGTAAACACTTCAGTCAAACTGAACTTTTTCGTGTCAGCGGACACTGGTCCGGGGACAAGAGACAGTCCTGTAGGATTCTTTCTGTCAAACGGAACCTAAATGAATCTTAACATGTTCTGAACTCTGAACTCTGGGGCCAAGCTCTTTAGGCTAGATAGTGTGTGTTAGTGTTAGTGTTAGTGTGGATGAGTGAGATTGTTTATGAATGTGTTTGTTTAAACGATGTGTTTGTTATTGAATGTGTGTTTGAGTATTTGTGTGTTTATGTGTGCCTGGATCCTGTAGGTGTGTGTATGCCTGTAGGTGTGTGTGTGTGCCTGTAGTTGTTTGTGTGCCTGTAGGTGTGTGTATGCCTGTAGGTGTGTGCTTGTCACTATGAGGATTTCTCACAAGGACAAATACACACTTACATTTTGCCGGTCCCCACGAGGAAAAAGGCTATTTTAGGTTTAATTAAGGATTAGGTTTAGGGTTAGGGTTAGGGTTAGGAGTTAGGATTAGGGTTAGGGTTAGGAGTTAGGTTTAGGTTTGGTCTTTGGGGTTAAGGTTAGGATTAAGGTTAGGTTAATGGTTACGTTTAGGGGTTAGGGAATTGTTTGGTCCCCACAAGGATAGTACAATGTGTGTGTGTGTGTGTATGTGTGTGTGTGTGTGTGTGTGTGTATGTGTGTGTGTGTGTGTGTGGGGGGGGGGGGGGGGATAAGGATTAGGATTAATTAAGGATTAGGTTTAGGGTTAGGGTTAGGAGTTAGGATTAGGTTTAGGTTTGGTTTGGGGGGGTTTATACATGTTCTTGCACTCATGAAAAAGTACTGTTGAATTACTACTCATCACTACTACACCAAACGGACTGGTTTTTATAATGGATTGCTATTGAGATGTGTAGTAAACCTGTAGTGATTTATGTAGTATTTTGTCATGAGTGATAAATTGGCATGTTTCACTACTGGTTAACACTACATATTTCCTACTCAAATCACTACATCATTCTCCCTTATTGACTACTGTGTTTTTAACTTTATTTCACTAGTCAGTTAAGAACAAATTCTTATTTACAATGACGGCCTACCCCGGCCAAACCCAGACGACGTTGGGCCAATTGTGCGCCGCCCTATGGGACCCCCAATCACAGCCGGTTGTGATACAGCCTGGATTCAAACCAGGGTGTCTGTAGTGACGCCTCTAGCACTGAGATGCAGTGCCTTAGACCGCTGTGCCACTCGGGAGGCCAACTACTGAGCTTTAGGGTATCTACTACTTAAAATCAACACACATACCTACAATTCCTACACGTTCACTATTGAATCACTAGTAGTGCTGAGTGATTAGTGCTTTTTGAGTTCGGTTCAGTTTCGGTTCGATTATAAAAAAAAAAAATCACTGTTTTCAATTTCGGTTTGAATTATTTTGGTTTGAATTATTTTGGTTTGAATTATTTTGGTTTGAATTATTTTGGTTTGAATTATTTTGGTTTGAATTATTTTGGTTTGAATTATTTGGGTTGAATGCTGTAACACAAAATAAAACAATGAATAAAAGTGCCATGATGGTAGTGACTGTCCATTACTGTTTATCACTTATTAACCATCATTTATTCACATTACTTTAATCAAATATTTCAGTTGTTGTGTATATTACATTGGTTTTATTTGATGACTTTATTATTTCATTCCAAGTCATCATCTCATCTCTATAGAGCTGCTGCCCGACTTCAACGTAAACAAGGTATACTTTTATGACTGCTGAACACCAACTATCAATCACTTAGACCATGTATTTTTCAGGTAGAGATACCTCGCCAAGCAACAGCTGTCTCTGTATCACCTCATGATCACGATACGTCGCTAAGCAACAGCTGCTCTCTCTATCACCTCATGATCACGATACGTCGCTAAGCAACAGCTGCTCTCTGTATCACCTCATGATCACGATACGTCGCTAAGCAACAGCTGCTCTCTGTATCACCTCATGATCACGATACGTCGCTAAGCAACAGCTGCTCTCTGTATCACCTCATGATCACGATACGTCGCTAAGCAACAGCTGCTCTCTGTATCACCTCATGATCACGATACGTCGCTAAGCAACAGCTGCTCTCTGTATCACCTCATGATCACGATACGTCGCTAAGCAACAGCTGCTCTCTGTATCACCTCATGATCACGATACGTCGCTAAGCAACAGCTGCTCTCTATATCACCTCATGATCACGAAACGTCGCTAAGCAACAGCTGCTCTCTGTATCACCTCATGATCACGATACGTCGCTAAGCAACAGCTGCTCTCTATATCACCTCACAATCACGATACGTCGCTAAGCAACAGCTGCTCTCTATATCCCCTCACGATTGCGCATTCTTGTCTCTTCCATAGCAGGCATAAAAGAAACACAGACCGGACAAGTAGATGCACAATGGATTATGGTCATTGTAGTTAATTACCACGTTTATTGTGCTAAACTATGTAGAATATTGGCCTGTTGGAAACTACAAATCCCTACTATATGGCACAGTTCAGGTTGGAGCTGATGAATCTCTAGAGAAACTACAACTCCCTACTACATGGCACAGTTCAGGTTGGATCTGATGAATCTCTAGAGAAACTACAACTCCCTACTACATGGCACAGTTCAGGTTGGATCTGATTTATCTCTAGAGAAACTACAACTCCCTACTACATGGCACAGTTCAGGTTGGATCTGATGAATCTCTAGAGAAACTACAACTCCCTACTACATGGCACAGTTCAGGTTGGATCTGATGAATCTCTAGAGAAACTACAACTCCCTACTACATGGCACAGTTCAGGTTGGATCTGATTTATCTCTAGAGAAACTGTGCAATGTGCTCATTGAGCTCACAGAATTTAAAATAATTGAACCAATATCATCAGTCAATTAGTTGTTTAAAAATAAAATATATATATATATTTTGGTTAATCGCTCAGCACTAATTACTAGACAATGCCTACATATTACTGCTGTATGCCTACTATCCCTATTGAATTCCTACTTCTATCTGTGTCTGTAGTGTTGTGTTGCTACTGATCACTACTGAATTGGTCCTGATCCTTTTTTCATTTCCTACATGAAACCTTTTGAATTACTATTGAAAACCTTTACTACTGGTTGCCTCTTCAGAATTACTATTGACATTGTCTTGTTTCACTACTGTGTCACTACTACACTAGTGAACATTTTATTTTCTCAAGTTTCTAACTGTAGTTATAAACTGGCTGGTTCGAGCCCTGAATGCGGATTGGCTGACAGCTGTGGTATATCAGACCGTATACCACGGGTATGACAAAACATGTATTTTTACTGATCTAATTACGTTGCTAACAAGTTTATAATAGTAATAAGGCACCTCGGGGGTTTGTGGTATATGGCCAATATACCACGGTTAAGGGCTGTGTCCAGGCACTCTGCGATGCATCGTGCGTAAGAACCTCCCTTAGCCGTGGTATATTGGCCATATTCCACACCCCCTCGTGCCTTATTGTAACGGCCGTCGTTGAAGAGAGTAGACCAAGGCGCAACGTGGTTAGTGCTCATCATGAATTTATTAAAGATAGAACACTTTAAACAAAAAACAAGAAACCGACAGCCAAACAGTTCTGTCAGGTGCAAACCAGAAATTAACTACCCACAAACCCCAAAGGAAAACAGGCTGCCTAAGTATGACTCCCAATCAGCGACAACGATGTACAGCTGTCCCTGATTGAGAGCCATACCAGGCCAAAACAAAGAAATACAAAGCATAGAAAAAAGGACATAGAATGCCCACCCAAATCACACCCTGACTAAACCTAAATAGAGGCATAGAAAAGGCTCTCTCAGGTCAGGGCATGACACTTATTGCTTAATTATATCGTCAAACAACAAATAATAAGCTTATACAAACTGCATTTTTTAATTTGATTAATTACATATTAAATGACATATATACACTCTTTTGTTAAACCATTTGAGGCCTTGTCTTCATTCAGCTTTAACTTAACTATCTTCAGATCCTCTTTTTCTGTTGCAGCTACATTTCTCCACCACGTGTCCTTTAAGTAAACAAATGAAAGTACAAGACACAGTCAATTAAAAGCCATTATCGGCTAACAGAGATCAACTAAGACAACACAGAAAAACATTTCAGAAACAATATTAATCTTATCAACAATGACCTCCGGTCTTCTTATGTCAAGGGTCTCCTTGGCAACAGGTCAAAAGAGGTAAACAGAATGGGTAGGTATACCAATATGAACATACTGTACATTTGCATACAAACACACATACTTATTAGCAAGGATGACGAAAACAGAGGTTATATAGCTACATTTCAATGTGGCTAGCAGGCTACACTCAGTACGTATCTATGACAATGGTTAACGGCTAAGACTGTTTTGGCTAGCAATTTTTTGATGTGGTAAAAAGTTAAATAAATGGCTAAACAACGACATGAAAGTATTTATAAAGCAAAAAGGAAAGTAAAAAAGTTATGAACGACGGGATGGTGAAGGATGAAAGATGATTTACATCCGGGATTGTTAAAAACAATAGCTAGCTAACAACAACCAACCGCTTCCTGTTTTTTCTTCTTCTGATCGCGAAAAGCCGGTGTAGTAAAGCTGTAGTGGTTTGACTACTTATTTACTAGCAACATCAAGTAGTCAAAACACTACAGCTTTACAACACCGGCTCTTCGCGACCACCGAAGAAGATAAAACAGGAAGCAGTTGGTTGTTGTTAGCTGTTTCAAAATCTCTTCCTGATTACTACAGGAAACACTACTGTTTTCCTACTGAACACTGTAACATCACTACCTGATTACGACAGGAAACACTACTGTTTTCCTACTGAACACTATAACATCACTACCTGATTACGACAGGAAACACTACTGTTTTCCTACTGAACACTATAACATCACTACCTGATTACGACAGGAAACACTACTGTTTTCCTACTGAACACTGTAACATCACTACCTGATTACTACAGGAAACACTACTGTTTTCCTACTGAACACTGTAACATCACTACCTGATTACTACAGGAAACACTACTGTTTTCCTACTGAACACTATAACATCACTACCTGATTACTACAGGAAACACTACTGTTTTCCTACTGAACACTATAACATCACTACCTGATTACGACAGGAAACACTACTGTTTTCCTACTGAACACTATAACATCACTACCTGATTACGACAGGAAACACTACTGTTTTCTTACTGAACACTATAACATCTCTACTTGTGTATCTTGAGTAGGGCATAAACTACACATTCACTACACAATCCCTCCCAAGTCTCTACGTAGTCACTACTGCACCAATAGGTTTTGTGTTTTAATAGTTTAGTACTTTTTTGATGAGGGTGCCCTGACAGACCTAGGCGGGCTTGTGTTTATCCGTGTATTAGTGTTCATGCTGGTGATCAACTGCGTCCCAAATGACAGCCTATTCCATTTTGTAGTGCACAATTTTTTACTAGAGCCCTATGGACCCCCATCAATAGTAGTGCACTACAAAAAGGGAATAGGGTGCCATTTGAGATGACGCCATGATGATTTTCTCCTCTGTGTCTGAGTCAACACTGCAGCTGATGAACAACTGCATGAAGAACTGTCTGGCACTGTGTGTGTGTGTGTGTGTGTGTGTGTGTGTGTGTGTGTGTGTGTGTGTGTGTGTGTGTGTGTGTGTGTGGTGTGTGTGTGTGTGTGTGTGTGTGTGTGTGTGTGTGTGTGTGTGTGTGTGTGTGTGTGTGTGTGTGTGTGTCTGCCAGTGCATACATGAATTCAAATTGAGAGCGAAAGAGGAAATGAGAGACGGATCGAGGGGGAGAGGGAGAGAGTGTGGGAGAGAGGGGAAGAGAGAGGGAGGGAGTGAGGATGAGAGGGAAAGAGGGTAGAGAGGGAGGGAGGGAGTGGGTTGGTGACTCAATCCTGCAGATTCTCACAAACTAGCAGTCTGTACCCGGCATAGGGTTGGGTTACAGCAGTCTGTACCCGGCATAGGGTTGGGTTACAGCAGTCTGTACCCGGCATAGGGTTGGGTTACAGCAGTCTGTACCTGGCATAGGGTTGGGTTACAGGAGTCTGTACCCGGCATAGGGCTGGGTTACAGCAGTCTGTACCCAGCATAGGGTTGGGTTACAGCAGTCTGTAATGGCATAGGGCTGGGTTACAGCAGTCTGTACCCGGCATAGGGCTGGGTTACAGCAGTCTGTAATGGCATAGGGCTGGGTTACAGCAGTCTGTACCCGGCATAGGGCTGGGTTACAGCAGTCTGTACCCGGCATAGGGTTGGGTTACAGCAGTCTGTACCCGGCATAGGGTTGGGTTACAGCAGTCTATACCGGGCATAGGGTTGGGTTACATCAGTCTGTACCCGGCATAGGGTTGGGTTACAGCAGTCTGTACCGGGCATAGGGTTGGGTTACAGCAGTCTGTACCCGGCATAGGGTTGGGTTACAGCAGTCTGTACCCGGCATAGGGTTGGGTTACAGCAGTCTGTACCCGGCATAGGGCTGGGTTACATCAGTCTGTACCCGGCATAGGGTTGGGTTACAGCAGTCTGTACCCGGCATAGGGTTGGGTTACAGCAGTCTGTACCCGGCATAGGGCTGGGTTACAGCAGTCTGTACCCGGCATAGGGTTGGGTTACAGCAGTCTGTACTCGGCATAGGGTTGGGTTTCAGCAGTCTGTACCCGGCATAGGGTTGGGTTACAGCAGTCTGTACCCGGCATAGGGTTGGGTTACAGCAGTCTGTACCCGGCATAGGGTTGGGTTTCAGCAGTCTGTACCCGGCATAGGGCTGGGTTACAGCAGTCTGTACCCGGCATAGGGTTGGGTTACAGCAGTCTGTACCCGGCATAGGGTTGGGTTACAGCAGTCTGTAATGGCATAGGGTTGGGTTACAGCAGTCTGTAATGGCATAGGGTTGGGTTACAGCAGTCTGTACCCGGCATAGGGTTGGGTTACAGCAGTCTGTACCCGGCATAGGGTTGGGTTACAGCAGTCTGTACCCGGCATAGGGTTGGGTTACAGCAGTCTGTACCCGGCATAGGGTTGAGTTACAGCAGTCTGTACCCGGCATAGGGTTGGGCCATTCAGACAGTAGTGCTCGTGTGTGTTTGCGTACGTGCATGCCTGTGTGTGTGTGTGTGTGTGTGTTTACATGTTTGTGCATATGTTTGTTTATGTGCGTGCTGATCTGTGTTAATGCACGTGTAGTTGCTTTGCTATCCTCCATATTGCATCACGCCCAATACAAAAAATACTATTATAAATAGGAGTATAAATATCTTCCTCCTGTATGATGACTGTTTTCTCTGAAATGCTTATCGGTTTGACCTATTGTTGTGATGAGAGAGAAAAGCTAGAGAGAAAAGCTAGAGAGGAGAGAGAGAGAGAGAGAGAGAGAGAGAGAGAGAGAGAGAGAGAGAGAGAGAGAGAGAGAGAGAGAGAGAGAGAGAGAGATGTTATCGCAGGTGCAGCGAAATGCTTATGTTTCTAGCTCCAACAGTGCAGTAATACTTAACAATACAAAACAATACAAACAAAAGACAGCGAGAAAGAGACGGATAGACAGAATGGTGGGGAGAGAGTGACAGATAGACACAGAGTAGGTGGTAGAGAGAGAGTGGGGGAGAGAGAGAGAATGGTGGGGAGAGAGTGACAGACAGACAGACAGACAGACAGACACAGACAGACAGACAGACAGACAGACAGACAGACAGACAGACAGACAGACAGACAGACAGACAGACAGACAGACAGACAGACAGACAGACAGACAGACAGACAGACAGACAGACAGACAGACAGACAGAGTGGGGGGAGAGAGAGAGACAGATAGACAGAGAGTAGGGGAGAGAGAGTGTGTGGGGGGGAGGGGGAGAGAGAGACAGGTAGACAGAGAGTGGGGAGGAGGGGAGAGAGAGAGAGACAGATAGACAGAGAGAGAGAAAGAGTGTGGGGGGAGGGGGGAGAGAGAGACAGATAGACAGAGAGTGGGGGAGAGATAGACAGGGGATAGACAGGGGGAGAGAGTGTGGGGGGGGGGGGGGGAGAGAGACAGATAGACAGAGAGTGGGGGGAGAGAGAGAGTGTGGGGGGAGGGGGAGAGAGAGACAGATAGACAGAGAGTGGGGGGAGAGAGAGAGGGGGGAGGGAGAGTGGGGGGGAGAGAGAGACAGACAGAGAGTAGGGGGGAGAGAGAGAGGGGGAGAGAGACAGATAGACAGAGAGTGGGGGGAGAGACACAGAGATGGACATAGCAAGTGAATAGGTTCTGTGAAGCCTAGATGGACATAGCAGGTGAATAGCTTCTGTGAAGGCTTGATGGACATAGCAGGTGAATAGGTTCTGTGAAGGCTTGATGGACATAGCAGGTGAATAGGTTCTGTGAAGCCTAGATGGACATAGCAGGTGAATAGGTTCTGTGAAGCCTAGATGGACATAGCAGGTGAATAGGTTCTGTGAAGCCTAGATGGACATAGCAGGTGAATAGGTTCTGTGAAGGCTTGATGGACATAGCAAGTGAATAGGTTCTGTGAAGCCTAAATATGTTTTGCTGATTTACATAGTTCAGGGAGCGAGTTATCATTTGTAATATGATTGGATCAAACTGTTTTAGAAGAGCCGGCTGTTTGGGAGTCGGAGTGTGTGTGTGTGTGTGTGTGTGTGTGTGTGTGTGTGTGTGTGTGTGTGTGTGTGTGTGTGTGTGTGTGTGTGTGTGTGTGTGTGTGTGTGTGTGTGTGTGTGTGTGTGTGTGTGTGCACGTGAGAGTGAGTTGCTGTGGAAACGCGGAGCAGAGAGAGCATGTGGAGACAATCGCGACGACCATATATGGAGCTGGTTTCCTGTTTAGCAGTCTGGTGGAACACTGCGATAATGGTACTGCTTTCTGATTGGTGTCAGACAGGCAGAATGTTAACAGGTTCTAAGAACTGGCTGGGTTCCATGCTGAGGTTCTGTCTGTCTGGGTTAGAGCTAGGCAAAATGGACCAAAAGCTATATGTGACCGACCGGCTTGATTCGGTCTTACGTAGCAGCATTTGAAACTGTGTTTTTTTACATTGGATAAAAGTGGAGACTCAGAGCTACAAAATGGTATATCATACACTACAGTTGAGGAACAATGGGAAAGTAATTGTGCTATGAAAATGTATAAACTTGCAGCCCCCACTCTTGAGAAAATGGCCTTCGAATGTTTTGGTACACCTACTGGAGAGTTCTTCTTTGTCTACATCCATTCAGCATAGTTCACACCCTCTTAAGCCTTAGCCCCACCCATCTCTTTAATAAGGGTTCACATGTAAGGTCATGTGCTAAACAGAGTGAGTACAGTAGTGTACTGAACAACCAAAGATTACATGACTAAAGGCTGGTTTATACTACGTCTATTGACATGTCTGTAGACAGTTGTCGTAGTGACATCCTGAACATTCTCTTGTCATCCGACATCAAACTTGTTGTTGTCGTTATGAAAAAGTATAAACCCCAAAACGGCATGACATCAGCTGCCTGGTGGTCCAAAATAGGTGGATTTTAACACCAATATACCCATCCATATAAAAATGTATTTAGTAAATGTCAATCTAGTAAATCTGGCAACTAAAAGCAACTTTCTAAACAATGTTTTGGTTTGTTTCTAGCTTGTTAGTTAGCTAGCTAGCATTAAGTTAAGTTCGCTGGCTAGCCAGTTCATATATTTACTGTACAGTATCATAGCTGACAACATCTTAACTTAAGCACATTTTTATTCATTATTACGTGAAAATAAACTCACAACAAGATCATTATTTACAGGTTAGTTGGAAGCTACTTACAGAAAATAGCTTATGGTTGTGAGTTTGACGAATTAAAAGCAGGGCATTCTACCAGAGAATTTGAGAACTTGGACACTTTCTCATTGGCCTAATGTTATATCCTAATCTGACTTTGGTGCAGGTCATGTTGTTCTTCACATTACCGTCTCTGGTAAGCACACACTATATCAAATTAAATCAACGTTTATTTGTCACATGCACAAGTCATAATGTTACTACCATGCATGCATCTGCAGGTAGCTAAAGCTAACCAACTCAGTTCAATGTTGGCTAGCCAGCTAACATAAAGCTCTAACTAGCAATGCAAATGGCTTTCTTAGATACGAATAATATAATATTATTATACACGTAACGTTAGCGAGCCAGCCAGCCAGCTAACGTTAGCTAGCGAACAGTACGCTTTAACTTGCAATGAAAACTACTTTCTGACAAAATGTGAAACTTATAATACTGGAACATGTAGCTAGCTAGACTCTCATACCCATATACATGGATTAACTATTCACCCTCTCTGTCACCATGGTTTCCCTTAGTTTGAAGATGTAATCCGGAGACAGGTATTTTATACAACAGCTTCTGTATGTTCTCTTTTCGACTCCCTCCGCATATTTGCAATCCAACGCTAGAATTTTCTCCATCTCCTTAGCTATCATACTCTGCTTCCACTGGGTATTTCACTGATTTCAAAACAGTCAACTTCTTCCGTGACAACAACACTGTTGATCGCCGTTTCAGAAGACTATACAATGTCTGGTTCAATGAAAATGTTTTGACCTAAATCAGGGATTTCCTCATCGTCTGATTCATTTTCAGAGTAAGAGAGAGACAACATGGCACGATCGTCCTCCAGAAAGAGGAGAGCATTAGCAACACTTTTGCAGTTCTTTGTGATGTCTTTCAAAAAAGCTGCATTAGAAAGGATGATCTACACATACTGAGCAGCTCATGTTATAGTCAGTGGCATGCTACATGGTAGACCAATCCGAACTCATCTCTCGGCATGTCCAGCCCATCCATTATCTCAGCCAATCATGGCTAGCAGGAAGGTTCCTGTCTTTTTCTGTGGCTAAACCAACTGGGCTCGTAATTTAACTATTGTATTCATATTTACAGATGGCATACACATTTGTTATTAAGGCACATGGAAGTCCACAAGTTCCAGAAGGAATTTCTGCCAAAAAACACATTTTGATAAAAAAAAAAAAAAAAGTCCTTTGAAGTTGTGACGTGCGACATACGCCTAGTTTCCTGAAACAAGTCACATATCATGATAAATTCACTGAATTATCAGAATGACGATAAATTGAACGATAAGTTTACACCAGTTACTTTATGTTACCCTTAAAACTACTACAGCTACTATCAGTTTGGGTTCCATTCTCAGGTTCTATATCAGTCTGGGTTCCATTCTCAGGTTCTACATCAGTCTGGGTTCCATTCTCAGGTTCTATATCAGTCTGGGTTCCATTCTCAGGTTCTATATCAGTCTGGGTTCCATTCTCAGGTTCTACATCAGTCTGGGTTCCATTCTCAGGTTCTATATCAGTCTGGGTTCCATTATCAGGTTCTACATCAGTCTGGGTTCCATTCTCAGGTTTTATATAATTCTGGGTTCCATTCTCAGGTTCTATATCAGTCTGGGTTCCATTCTCAGGTTCTATATCAGTCTGGGTTCCATTCTCATCTCCTATATCAGCCTATGTTCCTTTATCAGGTTCTATATGAGTAGGTTCCATTCTCAGGTTCTATATCAGTCAAAGTTCCATTATCAGGTTCTATATTTTCTGGGTTCCATTCTCAGGTTCTAAATCAGCCTAGGTTCCATTCTCAGGTTCTATTTCAGTCTGGGTTCCATTCTCAGGTTCTATATCATTCTGGGTTCCATTCTCATCTCCTATATCAGTCTCTGTTCCATTCTCTGGTTCTATATCAGTCTGGGTTCCATTCTCATCTCCTATATCAGTCTAGGTTCCATTCTCAAGTTCTATTTCTGTCTGGGTGCCATTCTCAGGGTCTAAATTACGTCTGATGTTCATTTCTCAGGGTCTTAGTCAGTCAGTATAACATTCTCAGTTTCTATAGTGAATTGGTTTAAACATTCTCAGGTTCGGTGTTTCGTAGACAGCTGTTACTGTCTGAGGTTGGAGACTGAAATAGCTGCTGTGATACTGGACTGAAATGCATCATATAACTGAAATAGTTTCTGTGCTCTATACCTGCCCTTGTGTTCTCTCTACACGGAGAGAACAGACTTAGAGGGTTATCTCCAAACCTTCAGCCTGGAAAACAACCTTTTATTAACACTGATGATATTTTTTAAACAGGTTAATTTAATGCAATCCTATATACACCCACAGTCTCTACCTCTTTCTGTCCCTCCTTCCCTCTTCCTCCCTCCATCTCTCCATTTCTGTCCTTCCCTCTCCCTCCTTCCATATATCTCCATTTCCCTCCTTCCCTCTTCCTCCCTCCATCTCTCCATTTCTGTCCTTCCCTCTCCCTCCTTCCATATATCTCCATTTCTCTCCTTCCATCTCCCTCCCTCCATCTCTCTCTCTCTCTCTCTATCTCTGTGTGCATGCACGTGTGCGAGTGTGTATTTGTGGGTCATCGTACAGCATCTTCAGAACTGCTGAATTACACCCACAATGCATCATGTTCCCCCAGACTTCCTCCATGTCTGTCTGTAGTTCAGAGGATGGGCGTACATTTTCATAAATGCCTTACTATACTTCATTCCCAAACATTCTGTGAATTTATTAAAAGGTGAAAATGACCATATCTAAGTGCTCGCATGTCAGAAAATGTTAAAGAAAATGTCATATTCTTCCTGGGGGTATAAGATTTCACGTTGCTAAAACGCTGTCAGTTCCATTTTAATGTGGCTGTATACCCAGTTCTAGAGTTCCAGGAGGCCTAGAACTGTACCATTGGAACCTATGGAATGGAACAGAATTCTGAGAAACAATGGAATGGAACAGAATTCTGAGAGACAATGGAATGGAACAGAATTCTGAGAGACAATGGAATGGAACAGAATTCTGAGAAACAATGGAATGGAACAGAATTCTGAGAGACAATGGAATGGAACAGAATTCTGAGAGACAATGGAATGGAACAGAATTCTGAGAAACAATGGAATGGAACAGAATTCTGAGAGACAATGGAATGGAACAGAATTCTGAGAAACAATGGAATGGAACAGAATTCTGAGAGACAATGGAAAAAGCGGAAGTCTAGCAATGTGTACAACATTCTAAATGTATCACTTATAATGGTCCAGTATGGCTCAGTTAGCAGCGCCAGGATCATGTGTTCAATTCCCACTGGGGTCGCATATACTAATACAAAAATGTATCCACTCACTGTACCGTAAGTCATACTGGATACAAGTGTGTGTTAAATGGCTATATTAATCTGCAATATTTCATTTCCACCTGAATTGACTAAGAGGTCTGTGTCTGTCTGTGTGTGTGTGTGTGTGTGTGTGTGTGTGTGTGTGTGTGTGTGTGTGTGTGTGGTGTGTGTGTGTGTGTGTACCCCACCTGGTGCCCACTGACTCTGGCTCCTCTTGCGTGAGCAGATACACTCACTACCACAGATGAGACCTCTGTATGGTGTTTGTGTCATGGTTGTTTCAGTTTCATCAGATAGAGAAAGTAATCAATACGGTGCTCCCTCCCCCCTCCCTCCCCCCTCCCTCCCTCCCTCCCTCCCTCCCTCCCTCCCTCCCTCCCTCCCTCCCTCCCTCCCCCCTCCCTCCCTCCCCCCTCCCCAGGGCCATGTGGTGTGATACACAGTTAAATGGTTTATCAGTAGAGCTGTGAGTTAGGGCTCATCACTCACCTTTCTGATAGGAGCAGAGGATATCAGGGAAGAGGAGAGGAGATGGGAGGAGAGGAGAGGAGAGGAGAGGAGAGGGGGAGAAGAGGAGAGGAGAGGATATCAGGGAAGAGGAGAGGAGAGGAGAGGAGAGGAGAGGAGAGGAGAGGAGAGGAGAGGAGAGGAGAGGAGAGGAGAGGAGAGGAGAGGAGAGGAGGAGTGGGGAGGGGAGGGGAGAGGAAGAGGAGGAAAGAATAAAAGAGGAGTCTAATACTGAGATATCGTCTCACACATTCTCTCTCATCTTGTCTCTCTATTTCTCTCCATCATCTCACTCTCTCCCTCTCTCATCTCTCTATCCATCGCTCATCTTTCTCTATCCCTCCCTCTCTCTTTTCTCTCTCTGTAATGGGAAGTTCGACTCTTTTTGCTGACGGATCTTTTCAACTCGTTCAGTCAAAAGAACAAGTCTTTATACTCTTTTCGTTCAATTGATTCAGTAACGCCCAGAGCTTGTAGGACCTGCTACTGGCGAACGATGGACTAAACCTTCCAAAATAATCATGATTCGACAAGCCTCGCGTTCACCATACGGGGCTTATTGGAGCTGTCATTTTGTGACTGAGACTTACAAAAGTGTGCTTCGAACAATGTAGCATACAGTCGTGGCCAAAGGTTTTGAGAATGACACAAATATTTATTTTCACACTCTGCTGCCTCCGTTTGTATGATGGCAATTTGCATATACTCCAGAATGTTATGAAGAGTGATCAGATGAATTGCTATTAATTGCAAAGTCCCTCTTTGCCATGCAAATGAACTAAATCCCCCCAAAACATTTCCACTGCATTTCAGCCCTGCCACAAAAGGACCAGCTGACATCATGTCAGTGATTCTCTCGTTAACACAGGTGTCAGTGTTGACGAGGACAAGGCTGGAGATCACTCTGTCATGCTGATTGAGTTCGAATAACAGAACTGGAAGCTTCAAAAGGAGGGTGGTGCTTGGAATCATTGTTCTTCCTCTGCCAACCATGGTTACCTGCAAGGAAACACGTGTCGTCATCATTGCTTTGCACAAAAAGGGCTTCACAGGCAAGGATATTGCTGCCAGTAAGATTGCACCTAAATCAACCATTTATCGGATCATCAAGAACTTCAAGGAGAGCGGTTCAATTGTTATGAAGAAGGCTTCAGGGCGCCCAAGAAAGTCCAGTAAGTGCCAGGACCGTCTCCTAAAGTTGATTCAGCTGTGGGATCGGGGCACCACCAGTACAGAGCTTGCTCAGGAATGGCAGCAGGCAGGTGTGAGTGCATCTGCACGCACAGTGAGGCGAAGACTTTGGTGGATGGCCTGGTGTCAAGAAGCGCAGCTAAGAAGTCTCTTCTCTCCAGGAAAAACATCAGGGACAGACATATTCTGCAAAAGGTACAGGGATTGGACAGCTGAGGACTGGGGTAAAGTCATTTTATCTGATGAATCCCCTTTCCGATTGTTTGGGGCATCTGGAAAAAAGTTTGTCCGGAGAAGACGAGGTGAGTGCTACCATCAGTCCTGTGTCATTCCAACAGTAAAGCATCCTGAGACCATTCATGTGTAAACATAGCCATGAATAAAGAATGGTACCAACAAATCCACCAGGAGCAACTTCTCCCAACCATCCAGGAACAGTTTGGTGACGAACAATGCCTTTTCCAGCATGATGGAACACCTTGCCATAAGGCAAAAGTGATAACTAAGTGGCTCAGGGAACAAAACATCGATATTTTGGATCCATGGCCAGGAAACTCCCCAGACCTTAATCCCATTGAGAACTTGTGGTCAATCCTCAAGAGGCGGGTGGACAAACAAAAACCCACAAATTCTGACAAATTCCAAGCATTGATTATGCAAGAATGGACTGCCATCAGTCAGGATGTGGCCCAGGAGTTAATTGACAGCATTCCAGGGCGGATTGCAGAGGTCTTGAAAAAGAAGGGTCAACACTGCAAATATTGACTCTTTGCATCAACTTCATGTAATTGTCAATAAAAGCCTTTGACACTTATGAAATGCTTGTAATTATACTTCAATATTCCATAGTAACATCTGACAAAAATATCTAAAGACACTGAAGCAGCAAACTTTGTGAAAATTAATATATGTGTCATTCTCAAAACTTTTGGCCATGACTGTACATTTGTGACTGCTAGGCATACAAATAAGAGTATTTCTTGATACCTTTGACATGAGTTCTAGTTGCGGTCGCAACTGGACTAGATTGCAAACAAATGTTGGTGGAATGCAATTGGTTGGCTGCAGTGCATGAGAGCGATAAACACAATATCTTTCTGCAGCAGCCAAACGATTCCTTCTGGACTTTGTACATACAGGCTGTGTTTGTTTTGGTTCTGGTTTTGATTTTTGTCCATCGATAACTTTCAATGATTAATTACATTACATTTGTATCTGCCAAGGCTGCAGCTACTCTTCCTGGGGTCCAGCAAAATTAAGGCAGTTTATACAGTTTTAAAAACATTACAATACATTCACAGATTTCACAACACACTGTGTGCCCTCAGGCCCCTACTCCACCACTACCACATATCTACAGTACTAAATCCATGTGTATAGTGTGTATGTTTTCGTGTGCATGTGTCTGTGTCTATGTTTGTGTTGCTTCACAGTCCCTGATGTTCCAGAAGGTGTATTTTGACCTGTTTTTTAAATCTAATTTTACTGCTTGCATCAGTTACTTGATGTGGAATAGAGATCCATGTAGTCATGGCTTTATGAGGTACTGTGCGCCTCCCATAGTCTGTTCTGGACTTGGGGACTGTGAAGAGACCTCTGGTGACATGACTTTTGGTGTATGCATGGGTGTCTGATCTGTGTGCTAGTCGTTTAAACAGACAGCTCTCTGCATTCAACATGTCAATACCTCTCATAAATACAGGTAGTGATGAAGTCAATCTCTCCTTCTCGTTGAGCCAGGAGAGATTGACCTGCATATTATTAATATTAGCTCTCTGTGTACATCCGTGCGGGCCTATTCTGAACCAATTACAATTTTCCTAAGTCCCTTTTTGTGGCACCTGACCACACAACTGAACAGGTGCAGCAAAACTAGGGCCTGAAGGACCTGCCTTGTTGATAGTGTTGTTAAGAAGGTAGAGTAACGCTTTATTATGGACAGACTTCTCCCCATCTTAGCTACTGTTGTATAAACATGTTTTGACCATGACAGTTTACAATCCAGGGTTACTCCAAGCAGTTTAGTCACCTCAACTTGCTCAATTTCCACATTATTTATTACAATATTTAGTTGAGGTTTAGGGTTTAGTTAATGATTTGTCCCAAATACAATGCTTTTAGTTTTGAAAATATTTAGTACTGACTTATTCATTGCCACCCATTCTGAAACTGACTGCAGCTCTTTGTTAAGGGTTGCAGTGATTTCACTCACTGTAGTAGCTGACATGTATAGTGTTGTGTCATCCACATACATAGACACACTGGCTTTACTGAAGGCCAGTGACATGTCCTTAGTAAAGATTGAATAAAGAAAGGGGCCTAGACAGCTGCCTTGGGGAATTCCTCATTCTACCTGGATTATGTTAGAGAGGCTTCCATTAAATAA
The DNA here is from genome assembly GCF_965601325.2 of Salmo salar. Lineage (NCBI taxonomy): Eukaryota > Metazoa > Chordata > Actinopteri > Salmoniformes > Salmonidae > Salmo > Salmo salar. Next base: position 117,665,844 of record NC_138301.1, on the reverse strand, counting down.
CACCCTCTGTGTTCTGTTAAACAGGTAACTCTTTATCCACAATATAGCAGGCAGTGTAAAGCTATAACACATATGTACTTCCAGTATCAGACTATGATCAATAATGTCAAAAGCCGCACTGAAGTCTAACAAAACAGACCTCACAATCTGTTTATCATCAATTTCTCTCAGCCAATCATCAGTCATTTGTGTAAGTGCTGTACTTGTTGAATGTCCTTCCTATAAGCATGCTGAAAGTTTGTTGTCAATTTGTTTACTGTAAAATAGCATTGTATCTGGTCAAACACCATTTTTTCCAAAAGTTTACTAAGGGTTGGTAACAGGCTGATTGGTTGGCTATTTGAGCCAGTAAAGGGGGAATTATTATTCTTAGGTAGCGGAATGACTTTTGCTTCCCTCCAAGCCTGGGGGCAGTGGTGGAAAAAGTACCCAATTTTCATACTTGAGTTAAAGTAAAGATACCTTAATAGAAAATGCCTCAAGTGAAAGTAACCCAGTAAAATCCTACTTGAGTAAAAGTCCAAAGGTATTTGGTTTAAAATATACTTAAGTATCAAAAGTGAAAGTATAAATAATTTCAAATTCCTTTTATTAAACAAACCTGACAGCACGATTTTCTTATTTTTTAAATTCATGGATAGCCAGGGGCACACTCCAACACTCAGACATAATTTACAAACAAAGCATTTGTGTTTAGTGAGTCTGCCAGATCAGATGCAGTAGGGATGACCAGGTATTTTCTCTAAGTGCCTGAATTAGACTATTTTCCTGTCCTGCTAAGCATTCAAAAATGCAACGAGTACTTTTGGGTGTCAGGGAAAATGTATGGAGTAGAAAGTACATTATTTTCTTTAGGAATGTAGTGGAGTAAAATTAAACTTTGTCAAACATATGAAAAGTAAAGTAAAGTACAGATAACCAAAAAAAAACTACTTCGGTATTACTCTAGTATTTTTTTTTACAACACTGCCTGGGGGCACACACTTTCCAGTAGGCTTAAATTAAAAATATGGCAAATAGGAGTGCCAATATTGTCCTCTATTATCCTCAGAAATGTTCCATCCAGTGAAACAATCATTAAAGTTGTTGGCAATATCAGTTGGTTTTGTGATTCAATGAATGATGGATCTGAGTTTGCCTTTTTTCCCCAAAATGTCATTTAAGGTGTTCCAAAGCTTTTTACTCTCATGCTTTAAATCAAATAAAAGAATCTTAATGTTATTTGTCACATGTGCCGAATACAACAGGTGTTCGTCACCTTACAGTGAAATGCTTACTTACAAGCCCTTAACCAACAATGCAGTTTTAAGAAAAATAAGTGTTAAGAAAGTATTTACTAAAATAAACTGAAGTCAAAAATAAATAAATAAAAAATAGAAACGAAGAAAATAGAAAAATACCAAAAAATTAAAGAGCAACAATAAGATAATAGTAACGAGGCTATATACAGGAGGGTACCGGTACAGAGTCAATGTGCGGTGGCATTGGTTAGTCAAGGTAATTGAGGTAATATGTGCATGTAAGTAGAGTTATTAAAGTGACTATGCATAGATAATAACAGAGAGTAGCAGCGGAGTAAAAGAGGGGGGGGGGGGGGGAATGTAAATAGTCTGGGTAGCCATTTGATTAGCTGTTCAGGAGTCTTATGGCTTGGGGGTAGAAGCTGCTAAGAAGCCTTTTGGACCTAGACTTGGCGCTCTGGTACCACTTGCCATGCGGTAGCAGAGAGAACAGTCTATGACTCGGGTGGCTGGAGTCTTTGACAATTTTTAGGGCCTTCCTCTGACACCGCCTGGTATAGAGGTCCTGGATGGCAGGAAGCTTAGCCCCAGTGATGTACTGGGCCGTTCACACTACCATCTGTAGTGCCTTGAGGTCGGAGGCTGAGCAGTTGCCATACCAGGCAGTGATGCAACCAGTCAGGATGCTGTCGATGGTGCAGCTGTAGAACTTTTTGAGGATCTGAGGACCCATGCCAAATCTTTTCAGTCTCCTGAGGGGGAATAAGCTTTGTCGTGCCCTCTTCACGACTGTCTTGGTGTGTTTGGACCATGATAGTTTGTTGGTGATGTGGACACCAAGGAACTTGAAGCTCTCAACCTGCTCCACTACAGCCCTGTCGATGAGAATGGGGGCGTGCTCGGTCCTCCTTTTCCTGTAGTCCACAATCATCTACTTTGTCTTGATCACGTTTCTTAGGCAGAGGTTGTTATCCTGGCACCACATGACCAGGTCATAAATGTGTCAAGTGCATCGTCTGTTTTCTCCTCATTAGACATCATGGACCAACACATTTTATTTACATCAACAACATAGAAATCACTACAAAACGTATTTATTGTATGACCTCTTATACACTAAACATGAATAATTATCAGATGTACTGTAGACCTTTCCTGTCTTCAAGTGACCAAATGTCCCTCTGGTGGCCTCAACAGTGGAATGTTATTCGTATTATTCACAATTTCATGATTAATAATCATTGTAAAAAAAAATACAAAACGGACGCAAATTCAGTGTTTCTATGTCAAACGGTTTTGTTATATTTCAGTCTTCTGTGATGTATATAAAGTGTAATATTGAGATGCAAACTCAATATTGAATACATTTCAACTCTATATCTGACATGGTACAGGTGTCTTCTTTTCTTTAAGCCCATAACCATGTGTGTGGGGTGTATACTGTTGTTTCAAAGTAGATTTGTTTAAGACTACCAAGAAACACTCTGTGTGACCCTGATTTAGCCCACTGCAGTAATTAAACATGTCTTCTGTATAATGCCTGCAGCATGATCTGTTTTCCTGCGTGCACATACTACAGTTTGTGGTCGGAGCTTGTCTCTGTATTTAGCGAGTATTAAACTTGCTGTAGGATTTATTGCGGCCAGCAGGTCAAACAAACAACTGGTCAGTAAAAAGAGTCATTCAAAAAGAAAGAATCATTCGTGAACTGCACATCACTACTCTTCTTTTTGAACGACTCTTTTTACTGACCAGTTCTTTGTTTGACCTGCTGGCCACAATAAATCCTACAGCAGGTCAAACAAATAACTGGACAGTAAAAAGAGTCGTTCAAAAAGAAAGAATCGTTTGTGAACTGCACATCACTACTCTGCATCATACAGTGTAAAGTTAACAGAGACTGCAGATGGTGTTAGAGAGTGTTATTCATCACTTCAGACACAAGCCTTCACCAACAGTCATTATTACCATTATTACCATAATATTATCATACCACACTGTTATACTCTGATATGGGTGGTGTGGTCAACATGCTAAAGGAGAGGGGATGAGAGGAGAGGAGAGGAGAGGAGAAGAGAAGAGAGGAGAAGAGAAGAGAGGAGAAGAGAAGAGAAGAGGGGATGAGAGGAGAGGAGAGGAGAGGAGAAGAGAAGAGAGGAGAAGAGAAGAGAGGAGAAGAGAAGAGAAGAGGAGGGGAGAGGAGAGGATAATTGTCTGGGAAAGGGAAAGGGAATACCTAGTCAGCTGTACAACTGAATGCCTTCACCTGAAATTTGTCTTCCGCATTTAACGCGACCCCTCTGAATCAGAGTCTGTTCTTGGTAAAAGAGCATCAGTGCAGTGAGGTAACACTAGATAGCCTTCAGTATTCAACGTTTGTCCAGGTCCCCAGGACATCAGGAGATGCCTTCAATACCGGCCACTAGAGGCAATGTGAGCATCTATTACCATCTAGTAGGGAGATGCCTTCAATACCGGCCACTAGAGGCAACATAGAGCACATATTACCATCTAGTAGGGAGATGCCTTCAATACTGTCCACTAGGGGCAACGTGAGCACATATTACCATCTAGTAGGGAGATGCCTTCAATACTGTCCACTAGGGGCAACGTGGAGCACGTATTACCATCTAGTAGGGAGATGCCTTCAATACCGGCCACTAGAGGCAACGTGAGCACATATTACCATCTAGTAGGGAGATGCCTTCAATACTGTCCACTAGGGGCAACGTGAGCACATATTACCATCTAGTAGGGAGATGCCTTCAATACTGTCCACTAGGGGCAACGTGGAGCACGTATTACCATCTAGTAGGGAGATGCCTTCAATACCGGCCACTAGAGGCAACGTGAGCACATATTACCATCTAGTAGGGAGATGCCTTCAATACTGTCCACTAGAGGCAACGTGAGCACATATTACCATCTAGTAGGGAGATGCCTTCAATACCGTCCACTAGAGGCAACGTGAGCACCTATTACCATCTAGTAGGGAGATGCCTTCAATACTGTCCACTAGAGGCAACGTGAGCACATATTACCATCTAGTAGGGAGATGCCTTCAATACCGGCCACTAGGGGCAACGTGAGCACCTACTACCATCTAGTAGGGAGATGCCTTCAATACCGGCCACTAGAGGCAACGTGAGCACCTACTACCATCTAGTAGGGAGATGCCTTCAATACCGGCCACTAGAGGCAACGTGAGCACCTACTACCATCTAGTAGGGAGATGCCTTCAATACTGTCCACTAGGGGAACGTGAGCACCTACTACCATCTAGTAGGGAGATGCCTTCAATACCGTCCACTAGGGGCAACGTGAGCACATATTACCATCTAGTAGGGAGATGCCTTCAATACTGTCCACTAGAGGCAACATGAGCACATATTACCATCTAGTAGGGAGATGCCTTCAATACCGGCCACTAGAGGCAACGTGAGCACATATTACCATCTAGTAGGGAGATGCCTTCAATACTGTCCACTAGGGGCAACGTGAGCACCTACTACCATCTAGTAGGGAGATGCCTTCAATACTGTCCACTAGGGGCAACGTGAGTTTCCTACAGTGCATTCGGAAAGTATTCAGACCCCTTGACTTTTCCCACATTTTCTTACCTTATAGCCTTATTCTGAAATTGATTAAATAAATACAAATCCTCAGCATTCTACAGACAATACCCCATAATGACAAAGCAAAGAACAGGTTTTGATGACATTTTTGCAAATGTATTAAAAGTAAAAAACAGAAAATCATCCATTAAATAAATATGCTGACACTTTCTATGAGACTCAAAATTGAGCTCAGGTGTATCCTGTTTCCATTGATCATCCTTGAGATGTTTCTACAACTTGATTGGAGTCCACCTGTGGTAAATTAAATTGATTGGACATGATTTGGAAAGGCACACACCTGTCTATATACAGTTGAAGTCACACTTAGGTTTGAGTCATTAAAACTCATTTTTCAACCACTCCACAAATGTCTTGTTAACAAACTATAGTTTTTGAAAGTCGTTTAGGACATCTACTTTGTGCATGACACAAGTCATTTTTCCAACAATTGTTTACAGACAGATTATTTCACTTATAATTCACTGTATCACAATTCCAGTGGGTCAGAAGTTTACACACAATAAGATGACTGTGCCTTTAAACAGCTTGGAAAATTCCAGAATATGATCTCATGGCTTTAGAAGCTTCTGATAGGCTTATTGACATCATTTGAGTCAATTGGAGGTGTACCCGTGGATGTATTTCAAGGCCTACCTTCAAACAGTGCCTCTTTGCTTGACATCATGGGAAAATCAAGAGAAATTAGCCAAGACCTCAGAAAAACATTGTAGACCTCCACAAGTCTGGTTCGTCGTTAGGAGCAATTTCCAAATGCCTGATGGTATCACGTTCATCTGTACAAACAATTGTATGCAAGTATAAAAACCATGGGACCACACAGCCATCATACTGCTCAGGAAGGAGACGCATTCTGTCTCCTAGAGATGAACGTACTTTGGTGCGAAAAGTATAAATCAATCCCAGAACAACAGCAAATTACATTGTGAAGATGCTGGAGGAAACAGGTACAAAAGTATCAATATCCACATTAAAACGAGTCCTATATCGACATAACCTGAAAGGCCGCTTGGCAAGGAAAAAGCCACTGCTCCAAAACTGCCATAAAAAAAGCCAGACTACGGTTTGCAACTGCACATGGAGACAAAGATTGTACTTTTTGGAGAAATGTCCTCTGGTCTGATGAAACAAAAATAGGACTGTTTGGCCATTATGACCATTGTTATGTTTGGAGGAAAAAGGGGGAGGCTTGCAAGCCGAAGAACACCATCCCAACCGTGAAGCACGGGGGTGGCAGCATCATGTTGTGGGGGTGCTTTGCTACAGGAGGGACTGGTGCACTTCACAAAATAGATGGCATCACGAAGCAGGAAACTTATGTGGATATATTGAAGCAACATCTCAAGACATCAATCAGGAAGTTAAAGCTTGGTCACAAATGGGTCTTCCAAATGGACAATGACCCCAAGCATACTTCCAAAGTTGTGGCAAAATAACTTAAGGACAACAAAGTCAAGGTATTGGAGTGGCCATCACAAAGCCCTGACCTCAATCCCATAGAAAATTTGTGGCAGAACTGAAAAAGCGTGTGCGAGCAAGGAGGCCTACAAACCTGACTCAGTTACACCAGCTCTGTCAGGAGGAATGGGCCAAAATTCACCCAACTTATTGTGGGAAGCTTGTGGAAGGCTACCCGAAACGTTTGACCCTAGTTAAACAATTTAAAGGCAATGCTACCAAATACTAATCGAGTGTATGTAAACTTCTGACCCACTTGGAATGTGATGAAATAAATAAAAGCTGAAATAAATCATTCTCTCTACTATTATTCTGACATTTCACATTCTTAAAAGAAAGTGGTGATCCTAACTGACCTAAAACAGGGATTTTTTTACTAGGATTAAATGTCAGGGAATGTATTTGGCTAAGGTGTATGTAAACTAACTAATCTAATGTCTATATAAGGTCCCACAGTTGACAATGCGTGTCAGAGCAAAAACCAAGCCATGAGGTCGAAGGAATTGTCCTTTAGAGCTTCGAGACAGGATTGTGTCGAAGCACAGATCTGGGGAAGGGTACAAACAAATGTCTGCAGCATTGAAGGTCCCCAAGACATTGAAGGTCCCCATCCATCATTCTTAAATGGAAGAAGTTTGAATCCACCAAGCCTCTTCCTAGAGCTGGCTGCCCGGCCAAACTGAGCAATCAAGGGAGAAGGGCCTTGGTCAGGCAGGTGACCAAGAACCTGATGGTCATTCTGACAGTGCTCTTGAGTTCCTCTGTGGAGATGGGAGAACCTTCCAGAGGGACATCCATCTCTGCAGCACTCCACCAATCAGGTCTTTATGGTAGAGTGGCCAGACGGAAGCCACTCCTCAGTAAAAGACACATGACAGCCTGCTTGGAGTTTGCCAAAAGGCACCTAAAGACTCTGGTCTGATGAAACCAACTCTTTAGCCTGAATTCCAAGCATCACATTTGGAGGAAACCTGGCACCATCCTTACGGTGAAGCATGGTGGTGTCAGCATCATGCTTTGGGGTTGTTTTTCAGCAGCAGAGACTGTGAGACTAGTCAGGATTGAGGCAAAGATGAACAAAGCGTTCCTTGATGAAAACCTGCTCTTGAGTGCTCAAGCCCACCTTTCAACAGGACAACCACCCTAAGCACATAGCCAAGACAACATTTTACTTTTAGTAGACACTTATCCGTTTTCATACTTTTTTTCATATGGGTCCCCCGTGGGATTCAAACCCATTACCCTGACATTGCAAGCACCATGCTCTACCAACTGAGCTACATGGGACCGCAGGAGTGGCTTTGGGACAGGTCTCTGAATGTCCTTGAGTGGCTCAGCCAGAGCCAGAGCCTTAACTTGAACCCGATCGAACATCTCTGGAGAGACCTGAAAATAGCTGTGCAGCAACGCTCCCCATCCAACCTGACAGATCTTGAGAGGTTCTGCAGAGAAGGGAGAAACTCCCCATATGCACGTGTGCCAAGCGTGTAGTGTCATA
>NC_138301.1:117425512-117653012 GCF_965601325.2 Salmo salar | reverse complement strand
ACTGCTACTACTATACTACTACTATTCTTGCTACCACTACTACTACTACTACTACTACTACTACTACTTCTACTACTACTACTTCTACTACTACTACTGCTACTTCTACTACTACTACTACTACTACTGCTACTACTACTACTGCTACTACTAATACTGCTATTACTACTGCTACTACTGCTACTACTTCTACTACTACTACTACTACTACTACTACTACTACTACTGCTACTACTACTACTATTTCTATGACTACAACTACTGCTACTACTACTGCTGTAACTACTGCTACTACTACTGCTGTAACTACTGCTACTGCTACTACTACTACTACTACTACTACTACTACTACTTTTCTTGTTACTACTTGTTACTACTAGTACTTCCAGTGCTACTGCTTCCACTACTACTACTGCTGCTACTACTACTGCTGCTGCTACTACTACTACTAATACTACTACTATTCTTGCAACTACTACTACTACTACTACTACTACTACTACTACTGCTACTACTACTGCTGTAACTACTGCTACTGCTACTACTACTGCTGCTACTACTACTGCTACTACTACTACTATTCTTGCCACTACTACTTCTAGTGCTACTACTACTACTACTACTGCTGCCTGCTACTGCTACTACTACTTCTGCTATTACTACTGCTAAGACAACTGCTGTAACTATGGCTACTACTACTACTACTACTAGTGATACTACTACTACTACTACTAGTGCTACTGCTACTACTAGTAGTGCTACTACTACTACTACTCGTGCTACTACTACTACTACTAGTGCTACTGCTACTACTACTGCTACTACTACTATTATTATTGTTGCTACTACTGCTACTGCTGCTGCTACTACTACTACTGTTACTGCTACTGCTACTACTACTACTACTACTACTATTATTGCTACTGCTACTACTACTACTGCTGCTGCTACTACTACTACTACTACTACTACTACTGCTACTGCTACTACTGCTACTGCTACTACTACTACTACTACTACTACTACTGTTCTTTCTACTACTACTACTTCTAGTGCTACTGCTACTACTACTATTACTGCTATTACTACTGCTACTACTACTGATGCTGCTGCTGTTAATAATAACCTGGCCAATTTGCATGTTTGAGTGTCTATGTGTGTAACATGAAGTGCGTATAGCCTTAATATTCATGATGATAATTGTAATCCATATCGTATCACCATCATAGTTGCATCATAATTACCTTTAACATCATTGAAAAACACATCCCAGCATTTCCATAGCAATTGATGTTTCACATGATCATGAAAGAGACCTTGCATTACTTAAGAGACGGCTTCACTACAGTACAAATGTATTCCGTACAATATGTTATTATTCCCCAAATGTCCCTGTTCTGATATCTTCCCATGGCTTGTTGTAAACATAGATAAATATGTAGACAAAGACATAAAAAAGATAGATAAACAAAAACATATTCAATTATAGAAAAGTTCTCGACAATAGGGAGAGAAAAGAGAGAGAAGAGAGAGAGAGAGAACAAGTGTGTGTGTGTGTGTGTGTATGTATAAGTCCGTATGTGTAAGCGAGCATGTAATTGAGTGTGTGTGTGTTCATATCCACTTCATAGTGTTCAGATATTTTTAAAGTTGCCATACTTTCTTTTTTTCATAACCTGAAGTCCCTGTAGAATGTAGTACAGCCATGGTGTTATGGAGCTGTCTTTGAAAAGCTGTCCATCTATAAAGAGTTTGTCCACAATGAGAAAGGCACGCTTACCCTTCTCCCTCTGTTGCCTCTGTACTGGATACAATCTCTTACAACGTTTGTTTATCTCCCTTGGAAATGGATAATTGAGACTGAATTTGGTCTCTTTAAACTCCCTTCCTCTGCTTTTGATCAGCTCCTTTTGTTGGTAGTGTTCAAATTTTGCGATGTTCGGTCGGGGGACCCTTGGTCTTGTCACTCTGAGCTCCAAGTCTGTGCACTCGGTGGAAAGCCACCTTGTTTACATTCTCTAGGAAGCTTCAAGACGGATTGCATGAACTCTCTGATCGCCCCCTCCAGATTATTGGATGCGTCCTCGGGAATCCCAAGAAAATATTAGAAACATGTTTGACTCCGTTCCATAATTCCATTCCTGCCATTGCAATAAGCCCATCCTCCTATAGCTCCTCCCACCAGCCTCCATTGGGGACAGGGTTGTATTCACGAAACAAAACCGAGGCAAACGGGCTGAAATTTGTGGCAACTTTCCAATAAGAAACGCCTGCTTTGTTTTACGTTGCCAAAACGTTTTTTTTCAAAGCTTTTCTATGACGTGAACGAATGTATATGTCTGGTAAACTTGTTCAGTTCTTCTGCTTTGAAAGTGACGGCGGCAGATTGAAAAGAAGGGTGGCTGTCTCGCCACATGTGTTACGGCAGCTCTGATACTGATACTGTTACAGTGCCAGTTATATCACGCCATCGTTGTGAACTTGTAATCCTATTCGTTGGCACAAGGCAGGTAAGTGTGAGGTGGTCTAGTAAAACAAGTTGTATTGACACAAGCTGGGTTTATTTTGAACTGAATGAAGGATCAGTTTTGTGGGATCCTATTCCTCCTCGTCCCTTTCTCTTTCACCTCCTACTCTTGTCCACCACCTCTTCACTACATCTTCTCGTCCACCTCTTCTTCTCCTCCTCCTCCTCTTCTCATTTCTATGGATATGAAGGGAGAGTGAGTAAGTTGTTCTGAGACAGACACAAATAGAGGAGAAAATACTGCTGCTTTTTTAAACTTTATTAATTCACTCACTGACTTGTTTTCTCTCTCTCTTCTCTTCTTTCTCCCTATTCTCTCCTGCCACCCACTTCTCTCACTCCATCCTCTCTCTTTTACACCCTTCTCTTATTCAACTACATTCCATTTCTCTCTCTCTCTCTCTCTCTCTCTCTTTTGGTCTCTCTCTCTCTCTCTCTCTTTGTCTCTCTTGGCCTCTCTCTTTGTCTCTCTCTCTGTCTCTCTCTTTGTCTCTCTCTTTGTCTCTCTCTCTCTCTCTCTCTTTGTCTCTCTCTTGGCCTCTCTCTTTGTCTTTCTCTCTTTGTCTTTCTCTCTTTGTCTCTCTCTCTTTGTCTCTCTCTCTCTCTCTCTTTGTCTCTCTCTCTTTGTCTCTCTCTCTCTCTCTCTTTGTCTCTCTCTCTTTGTCTTTCTCTCTTTGTCTCTCTCTCTTTGTCTCTCTCTCTCTCTCTTTGTCTCTCTCTCTCTCTCTCTCTCTCTTTGTCGCTCTCTCTTTGTCTTTCTCTCTTTGTCTCTCTCTTTGTCTCTCTCTCTCTCTCTCTCTTTGTCTCTCACTTGGCCTCTCTCTTTGTCTCTCTTTGTCTCTCTTTGTCTCTCTCTCTCTCTCTCTCTCTCTAGTGAATGGGAATCCGACCAGTCAGCTGTCCACTCCTGGCTCGGGGAAATCACAAAGCCCCTCCCCTTCCGGCCCTGCTTCAGACCTCAGACCACGCAGGGTAAGACAACACACACAGACAGACATACAGACAGACAGACAGACAGACAGACAGACCCCCCATTCTCTATAACACACTCCTTCTATGTTCTCAGGAAAACAACAAGGCCCAGTCTACAGCCTAGAGTCACTAGAGAATGGAGAAACTACAAGTCCCACAATCCTTAGAGTTTCAGAAGGGTTCGACCCTTTGACCTGTAAACGCTGCTGCTTCAGGAATTCTGGAAATTCCCTGGCTCACGTTACAATTCCGATGATATTAGTTCCTTAATGATATTTCCTTGACTGTTTCTTTCCGTGTTGATGGTTTATCAGTGAAGATCTCCTGATGGAGAGGTTTCTACCTTCGGTAGTGTGACACCTCACTCCTTACATAGTGCAGTACTGTCAGTCACTTATCTCCTTTAGATACTTCCCGTATAGCCTGATAGTGACTGAAAGGTAGTGCACTATTTAGGGAATAGGGTGCCATGTGTCATCTAGCCACTGATACTGTACTAGAATGTGCTGTAACGGGAGCATGCAACTCAAGTGGAAGAATGACTGCGTCCACAATTCGCAACCTTTTCCCTACATAGGGAACTATGTCTGGGTGCTATTTTGGATCCAGCCAATGTGTTTCTCTAAGACATGAGGGAAGACCTACTGTTAAAAGGCTGTGATGCTGCGCTGTGGTAATTCAGATACTGATGAGGTTTTAATGCTGTCCTCAATCCCAGGCCTACCTCTTTCACTGCAGCGCTTTCGTGTGTGTGTGTGTGTGTGTGTGTGTGTGTGTGTGTGTGTGTGTGTGTGTGTGTGTGTGTGTGTGTGTGTGTGTGTGTGTGTGTGTGTGTGTGTGTGTGTGTGTGTGTGTGTGTGTGTGTGTGTGTGTGTCTGACGTGCAGAGTTTGATTGATATGGTCAGGCATGACTAATCGATCGTGGAATTTGGCCCTCAAGCCTTCTAAACAATTAGTTGATTATTGATTAGGATGACCCACTCTCCTCTCCCCTCATCCTCTTTCCTCCTTTCTTCTCTTCTCCTCTCCAGAGAAACACACACACATATGCTGTAGCATGAATGTAGAGCCCTAAACGCTGTCTCACAGCCCCATTGACCTTTACTGAATGTAGAGCTCTAAACGCTGTCTCACAGCCCCTCTGACCTTTACTGAATGTAGAGCTCTAAACACTGTCTCACAGCCCCTCTGACCTTTACTGAATGTAGAGCTCTAAACACTGTCTCAGAGCCCCTCTGACCTTTACTGAATGTAGAGCCCTAAACGCTGTCTCACAGCCCCTCTGACCTTTACTGAATGTAGAGCCCTAAACACTGTCGCACAGCCACACTGACCTTTACTGAATGTAGAGCTCTAAACGCTGTCTCACAGCCCCACTGACCTTTACTGAATGTAGAGCTCTAAACGCTGTCTCACAGCCCCTCTAACCTTTACTGAATGTAGAGCTCTAAACGCTGTCTCACAGCCCCACTGACCTTTACTGAATGTAGAGCCCTAAACACTGTCTCACAGCCCCTCTGACCTTTACTGAATGTAGAGCCCTAAACGCTGTCTCACAGCCCCACTGACCTTTACTGAATGTAGAGCCCTAAACGCTGTCTCACAGCCCCTCTGACCTTTACTGAATGTAGAGCTCTAAACACTGTCTCTGAGCCCCTCTGACCTTTACTGAATGTAGAGCCCTAAACGCTGTCTCACAGCCCCTCTGACCTTTACTGAATGTAGAGCTCTAAACACTGTCTCACAGCCCCTCTAACCTTTACTGAATGTAGAGCTCTAAACGCTGTCTCACAGCCCCTCTGACCTTTACTGAATGTAGAGCTCTAAACACTGTCGCACAGCCACACTGACCTTTACTGAATGTAGAGCCCTAAACACTGTCGCACAGCCACACTGACCTTTACTGAATGTAGAGCTCTAAACGCTGTCTCACAGCCCCACTGACCTTTACTGAATGTAGAGCTCTAAACGCTGTCTCACAGCCCCTCTAACCTTTACTGAATGTAGAGCTCTAAACGCTGTCTCACAGCCCCACTGACCTTTACTGAATGTAGAGCCCTAAACACTGTCTCACAGCCCCTCTGACCTTTACTGAATGTAGAGCCCTAAACGCTGTCTCACAGCCCCACTGAACTTTACTGAATGTAGAGCCCTAAACGCTGTCTCACAGCCCCTCTGACCTTTACTGAATGTTCCAGCAGCTCTCTCTCTCTCTCTCTCTCTCTCTCTCTCTCTCTCTCTCTCTCTCTCTCTCTCTCTCTCTCTCTCTCTCTCTCTCTCTCTCTCTCTCTCTCTCACGCTGTGGTCAGTCAATGATCAGCCGACCAAGGAATGACTGAGTATCCTATTGGATAGTCAGTTAGGACTCCATAGTACTTTTGTTCAATGAGTAAAGAATATGAATCCCCATTGGTCAGCCAGTTATCTTCCAGAGTCCCGTTGGTCAGCCAGTATTTCCAGATCAGTGCAGGTGAAGGAGAGATAAACGAAAGGAGACAAGGAGAGAGGAAACCACTCTTGACTATTGAGATTCAGCCCACCGACTGTCTGTTCTACTTTTTCACTACTGAGTAACCTAGCAACCAGGACTCATCAGACAAGCACTAGTGAGAGCAAGTTGCTACAACTATTTGCATCTCTCTGGGTGTTCTGAGTTGGCCTCATAATATCACTTATTCAACTGTTCAGGCTTAGTGAAATCAGGAGAGTTGGAGTGTATTTCTGGGCTGGAGATTATCATTCAGCTGTCTTTGTGTTGCTGTGATACCCTGTAAGCCTCGGGAGCATAGCTGTGCTGAGGAATGGAGGGTCACAGATTATTATAGCCCACTTCTCTCTCTCTCTCTCTCTCTCTCTCTCTCTCTAGGCCCCCCTCTCTCCTCCCCTAACCTCTATGCCCTCCCCCTCTCTCCTCCCCTCCCCTCTATGCCCTCCCCCCTCTCTCCTCCCCTCCCCTGTATGCCCTCCCCCTCTCTCCTCCCCTCCCCTCTATGCCCTCCCCCCTCTCTCCTCTCCTCTCCTCCCCTCCCCTCTATGCCCTCCCCCTCTCTCCTCCCCTCCCCTGTATGCCCTCCCCCCTCTCCTCCCCTCCCCTGTATGCCCTCCCCCTCTCTCCTCCCCTCCCCTGTATGCCCTCCCCCTCTCTCCTCCCCTCCCCTCTATGTCCTCCCCTCTCTCCTCCCCTCCCCTCTATGCCCTCCCCCCTCTCTCCTCCCCTCCCCTCTATGCCCTCCCCCCTCTCTCCTCTCCTCCCCTCCCCTCTATGCCCTCCCCCTCTCTCCTCCCCTCCCCTCTATGTCCTCCCCCTCTCTCCTCCCCTCCCCTCTATGCCCTCCCCCCTCTCTCCTCTCCTCCCCTCCCCTCTATGTCCTCCCCCTCTCTCCTCCCCTCCCCTCTATGCCCTCCCCCCTCTCTCCTCTCCTCCCCTCCCCTCTAATGTCCTCCCCCTCTCTCCTCCCCTCCCCTCTATGCCCTCCCCCCCTCTCTCCTCCCCTCCCCTCTATGTCCTCCCCCTCTCTCCTCCCCTCCCCTCTATGCCCTCCCCCCTCTCTCCTCCCCTCCCTCTATGTCCTCCCCCCTCTCTCCTCCCCTCCCCTCTATGCCCTCCCCCCTCTCTCCCTCTCCTCCCCTCCCCTCTATGCCCTCCCCCCTCTCTCCTCTCCTCCCCTCCCCTCTATGTCCTCCCCCTCTCTCCTCCCCTCCCCTCTATGCCCTCCCCCCTCTCTCCTCTCCTCCCCTCCCCTCTATGCCCTCCCCCCTCTCTCCTCTCCTCCCCTCCCCTCTATGTCCTCCCCCTCTCTCCTCCCCTCCCCTCTATGCCCTCCCCCCTCTCTCCTCTCCTCCCCTCCCCTGTATGCCCTCCCTCTCTCTCCAATATGGTATTAATCTTCACAGAGTCGGTATATGATATTCCATCAGTAGCTGTCTGTCTCTCCTCTCTAGCTAAATTGTAGCAGACCGTCTGACCGTCCACTCACATTGAGCTTGTTTTTTAGGTTAGCTACATTATATAGAGTTCAGTGCGTTCCTGGGTACAGACAAGAAGGTGTATTTTTAGTAGGTCTTCTCTCTCTCTCGCTCTCTCTCTCTCTCTCTCTCTCTCTCCCCCTCCCCTCTCTCTCTCTCTCTCTCTCCCTCTCTCTCTCTCTCTCTCTCTCCCCATCTCTCTCTCTCTCTCTACATTATATAGAGTTCAGTGCGTTCCTGGTACAGACAAGAAGGTGTATTTTTAGTAGGTCTTCTCTCTTTCTCGCTCTCTCTCTCTCTCTCTCTCTCTCTCTCTCTCTCTCTCTCTCTCTCTCTCTCTCTCTCTCTCTACATTATATAGAGTTCAGTGCATTCCTGGTACAGACAAGAAGGTGTATTTTTAGTAGGTCTTCTCTCTCAAATTCAAATTCAAATTCAAGCTGCTTTATTGGCATGAAAAACATTGTGTCAATATTGCCAAAGCAACAATGTATACAATATGCATTGTAATACAATTATAAACAATAACAAATAATAATATAAAATGGCAGTAAATAATAATACAAAATTAAATATAAAAATAATAACAATAAAATAGTAGTAAAATAATAGTAAAATAGTAGAATGTAATAAATATAAAAATATAAATATGGAAAATGATTCTATAACTAACTTATAACTAAATAACGGTCATCTTCACCATTACATCAGTACTACAACTACTATCATCATTACTACCACTACTACCACCATCACTAAACTGTTATCATTACCATTACCACCCATACCACTACTATTTGGAATGATAAACAACAATAATAATAGTAATAACAATAATAGTTATAATAAGTAAGTTACTGCTTACTATGCAGATGTTATTATTCAGTGTCCCTCATGCTATGGAAGGCAAATACATATTTGTCTGCAAGAGGAGCCATTGCTCCTTCGCCCATGAGTATTTTTTGTTTTTCCTCTGGGTTTAATAAGTTCAAATTTGGAATAAATGTAGTCATTTCTGTGAATAAGGAATCTCTTTGTGAGGAATATTTATCACAGTAAAGGAGAAAGTGCATCTCTGTCGCTACCTCTCCTGTCGTGCAGTGACCACATACACGCTCCTCTTTGGGGAGCCATGTCTTTTTATGTCTGCCGGTTTCTATTGCCAATCGGTGGTCACTCAGCCTGTACTTGGTAAGGATCTGTCTCTGCTTCGTATCTCTGACAGAGTAGAGATAATCACTGCCATATGCATTCACTGCCATATTAAAGTTTCCCGATGCAGATATGGTCAGACCAAGGTAGGTGTAATTTGTAGTGTGTTCAATGATGGTGTTGTTCAGGGTGAATTTATATTTGTGTTTCTGACATCTGGTTTTCTTTTGGAAAATCATGATTTTCGTTTTTTGGAAATTTACTGCCAGGGCCCAATTATGGCAATATTGCTCTAGAATATTAATGTTCTGTTGAAGACCTTCTTTGGTTGGTGATAGAAGTACCAAGTCATCAGCATATAGCAGGTATTTCACCTCTGTGTCAAATAGTGAGTCCTGGGGCTGGAGAATGGTCCAACATGTCTGCTAATTCATTGATATAAATGTTGAAAAGGTTTGCACTCAAACTGCAGCCTTGTCTCACACCTCGACATTGTGAAAATAATTCTGTTCTTTGGTTTTTGATTTTTATTGCACATTTATTTTCTGTGTACATACATTTTATTAAGTCATACACCTTACCACCAAGCCCACTTTGGAGAATTTTGTAAAATAGCCCTTCATGCCAAATAGAATCAAATTTTTTAAAGTCAATAAAGCACGCAAAGATTTTGCCCTCTTTTTTTGGTGGACGTGTTTATTAATTAGTGTGTGTAAGGTGTATATATGGTCAGTAGGATCTCTCTCTCTCTCTCTCTCTCTCGCTCTCTGTCTCTCTCTCTCTTTGCCTTCCTCTCTCTCTCTCTCTCTCTCTCTCTCTCTCTCTCTCTCTCTCTCTCTCTCTCTCTCTCTCTCTCTTTCTCTCTCTCTCTCTCTCTCTAACTACATTATATAGAGTTCAGTGCATTCCTGGGTACAGACAAGAAGGTGTATTTTTAGTAGGTCTCTCTCTGTCTCTAAATGCTGAGAGAACAGTACCCACCCACACATGCACACACTCTAACAGTAGTATACTGCCATGTCCACTGGTAAACCGTATGACCTGCTCACATCATGCAGGTTCACCTTCAGACTAATGGCTTTTCCCTTCCAGCCACTCAGTAATGGATTATACAGTGTGTAGCCTAGCCTACATGGTCCAGTAGTTTATTATGGAGCCTTGGATCTACTTGGTTATGTGGGTTACATGTAGAGTAGAGCAGTATGGTTCAGTACAGTAGAGCAGTATGGTACAGCAGTATGGTTTAGTACAATACAGCAGAATGGTTCAGTACAGTAGAGCAGTATGGTTCAGTACAGTAGAGCAGTATGGTACAGCAGTATGGTTCAGTACAATACAGCAGAATGGTTCAGTACAGTAGAGCAGTATGGTTCAGTACAGTAGAGCAGTATGGTACAGCAGTATGGTTTAGTACAATACAGCAGAATGGTTCAGTACAGTAGAGCAGTATGGTACAGCAGTATGGTTCAGTACAGTAGAGCAGTATGGTTCAGTACAGTAGAGCAGTATGGTACAGCAGTATGGTTCAGTACAATACAGCAGAATGGTTCAGTACAGTAGAGCAGTATGGTTCAGTACAGTAGAGCAGTATGGTACAGCAGTATGGTTCAGTACAATACAGCAGTATGGTTCAGTACAGTAGAGCAGTATGGTTCAGTACAATACAGCAGTATGGTTCAGTACAGTAGAGCAGTATGGTACAGCAGTATGGTTCAGTACAGTACAGCAGTATGGTTCAGTACAATACAGCAGTATGGTTCAGTACAGTAGAGCAGTATGGTTCAGTACAGTAGAGCAGTATGGTTCAGTACAGTAGAGCAGTATGGTTCAGTACAGTAGAGCAGTATGGTTCAGTACAATACAGCAGTATGGTTCAGTACAATACAGCAGTATGGTTCAGTACAATACAGCAGTATGGTTCAGTACAGTAGAGCAGTATGGTTCAGTACAGTACAGCAGTATGGTTCAGTACAGTACAGCAGTATGGTTCAGTACAGTAGAGCAGTATGGTTCAGTACAGTAGAGCAGTATGGTTCAGTACAATACAGCAGTATGGTTCAGTACAATACAGCAGTATGGTTCAGTACAATACAGCAGTATGGTTCAGTACAGTAGAGCAGTATGGTTCAGTACAGTACTGCAGTATGGTTCAGTACAGTACTGCAGTATGGTTCAGTACAGTAGAGCAGTATGGTTCAGTACAATACAGCAGTATGGTTCAGTACAGTACAGCAGTATGGTTCAGTACAGTACAGCAGTATGGTTCAGTACAATACAGCAGTATGGTTTAGTACAGTACAGCAGTATGGTTCAGTACAATACAGCAGTATGGTTCAGTACAGTACAGCAGTATGGTTCAGTACAATACAGCAGTATGGTTCAGTACAATACAGCAGTATGGTTCAGTACAGTAGAGCAGTATGGTTCAGTACAGTACAGCAGTATGGTTCAGAACAATACAGCAGTATGGTTCAGTACAGTAGAACAGTATGGTTCAGTACAGTAGAGCAGTATGGTTCAGTACAATACAGCAGTATGGTTCAGTACAGTAGAGCAGTATGATTCAGTACAGTAGAGCAGTATGGTTCAGTACAATACAGCAGTATGGTTCAGTACAATACAGCAGTATGATTCAGTACAGTAGAGCAGTATGGTTCAGTACAATACAGCAGTATGGTTCAGTACAATACAGCAGTATGGTTCAGTACAGTAGAGCAGTATGGTTCAGTACAGTAGGGCAGTATGGTTCAGTACAGTAGAGCAGTATGGTTCAGTACAATACAGCAGTATGGTTCAGTACAGTAGGGCAGTATGGTTCAGTTCAGTAGAGCAGTATGGTTCAGTACAATACAGCAGTATGGTTCAGTACAGTAGGGCAGTATGGTTCAGTACAGTAGAGCAGTATGGTTCAGTACAATACAGCAGTATGGTTCAGTACAGTACTGCAGTATGGTTCAGTACAATACAGCAGTATGGTTCAGTACAGTACAGCAGTATGGTTCAGTACAATACAGCAGTATGGTTCAGTACAATACAGCAGTATGGTTCAGTACAATACAGCGGTATGCTTCAGTACAGTAGAGTTCTCTCCCTCTTTCCTCTCTCCCTCTCCTCATCTCTCCTCTGTTCTCTCCTCTCTATCTCTCCCTGTCCTCTCTCCAGCTCTCCCTCTCCATCTTTCAATCTCCTATCTCCCCTATCCATCTCTCCCACTCCTTTCTCCCCTATCCATCTCTCCCTCTCCATCTCTCCCTCTCTCCCTCGCCATCGCTCCCCTCTCCATCTATTCCTCTCCTTCTCTCCACTCTCCCCTCTCCATCTCTCCCTCTCTCCTCTCCATCTCTCCCTCTCCCCATCTCTCCCTCTCTCCATCTCTCCCTCTCTCCTCTCCATCTCTCCCTCTCCCCATCTCTCCCTCTCTCCATCTCTCCCTCTCTCCTCTCCATCTATTCCTCTCCTTCTCTCCTCTCTCCCCTCTCCATCTATTCCTCTCCTTCTCTCCCTCTCCATCTCTCCCTCTCTCCCTCGCCATCGCTCCCCTCTCCATCTATTCCTCTCCTTCTCTCCACTCTCCCCTCTCCATCTCTCCCTCTCTCCTCTCCATCTCTCCCTCTCCCCATCTCTCCCTCTCTCCATCTCTCCCTCTCTCCTCTCCATCTATTCCTCTCCTTCTCTCCTCTCTCCCCTCTCCATCTATTCCTCTCCTTCTCTCCCTCTCCATCTCTCCCTCTCTCCCTCTCTCCCTCGCCATCGCTCCCCTCTCCATCTATTCCTCTCCTTCTCTCCACTCTCCCCTCTCCATCTCTCCCTCTCTCCTCTCCATCTCTCCCTCTCCCCATCTCTCCCTCTCTCCATCTCTCCCTCTCTCCTCTCCATCTATTCCTCTCCTTCTCTCCCCTCTCCCCTCTCCATCTATTCCTCTCCTTCTCTCCCTCTCCATCTCTCCCCTTTCCATCTCTCCCCTCTCCACTTCTCCATCTCTCCCCACCTCTTTTTCGTCCCTCTTTTTTCTCTCTTTACCCCCAATCTCTCCCACTATCTTTCTCTTTCTCCCCATGTCTCCCCTCCCTCTCTTTCTCTCCTATACATTTTCACCTATCTTTCTCTCTCCCTCTTTCTCTCTGGCTCACAGGAAATTGGCTGTTGGTTTTCTCTGTGTCACACACACACACACACTGTAACATATTCTTACAGCTGCTGGTTAAACCAGTGTGATTTGTTTTTAATCCTCTCAGAGCTGCTCTCTAAACTACAAGACTGTTTTTTCTTTAAACTACAAGACTGGTTTCTCTTTAAACTACAAGACTGGTTTCTTCTGTTCTCTTCTAATCAGAACTGCTTTTAATTCTGGACTCTTGAGAGGGAAAATACACTTTAGTTAACGTGTGTGTGTGTGTGTGTGTGTGTGTGTGTGTGTGTGTGTGTGTGTGTGTGTGTGTGTGTGTGTGTGTGTGTGTGTGTGTGTGTGTGTGTGTGTGTGTGTGTGAGTTGGAATGCCATTGTATCGCAGTATCTCACTCTCTCGTCTTCCTCTCTCTCATCCTCCTCTCTCTCTCTCTCTCTGTCCATTCTTCAGTCTGTCATCAGTCATGTGTCATTGTCTCATCACCTAGAACACCATCCATTGAGTTGCATCCTCCTCTCATTCTCTGTTTGGTTATTTACATCTGTACAGGTGCGTAACCAGGTGCGTAACCAGGTGCGTAACCAGGTGCGTAACCAGGTGCGTAACCAGGTCCGTAACCAGGTGCGTAACCAGATAAATGTGGAGCTCAAATCCACCTGCACATTTGTGTGTCCTTGTTGTTCTTGCATCTGTTACTTTGTGTACATGTCTTCATCCACAATGTATCGTAATAGATGTTGTTTGTTTTTTAATGTATTGATGAAGCAATAAGAGAAACAGCAAACCAGACATAATCGCTCCCTCCAATCTCTCTCTCCCTCCAATCTCTCTCTCCCTCTCTCTCTCTCTCAATTTCAATTTTCTCTTTCAATTTCAATTATCTCGCTTTTTCCTTTTTGAAATTGAGAGAGAGAAAATTGAGAGAGAGAGAGAGAGAGAGAGAGAGAGAGAGAGAGAGAGAGAGAATTTACAGTACCAGTCAAAAGTTTGGAAACACCTACTAATTCAAGGGTTTTTCTTTATTTTAAAAATGTTTTACATTGTAGAATAATAGTGAAGACATTAAAACTATGTAATAACACATATGGAATCATGTAGTAACCAAAAAAGTGTTAAACAAATCAAAATATATTTGAGATTCTTCAAAGTAGCCAACCTTTGCCTTGATCACAGCTTTGCACACTCTTGGCATTCTCTCAACCAGCTTCATGAGGAAGTCACCTGGAATGCTTTTAACAACAGTCTTGAAGGACTTCCCACATATGCTGAGAACTTGTTGGCTGAAAAGGAAATGACAAGATGATAAAGAACATAAAGAAAAACCGTTGAATGAGTAGATGTGTCCAAACTTTTGACTGGTACTGTAGTATATATTCTCTCTCTCTTTGTCTTTTTTTCCCTCTTGTCTCTTTCTCTCTTTCATCTAATGTCTTGGTTTACTACAATCTCTGTTGTCCATGTATTTTTATTTTCTTTGTTTCTTTGTCGATTTTTTTTCTCTGATGTCATTTCATTTTCATGTGATTTTTATTTTCTGACCATTGATCATTGTTCATTATCATTGTTCATTATCATTGTTCATGTTGTGTCCATGTCAATACGGCTCTATGTTTGTTCTAGAAGGTGTAATTTAATCCTGGTCCTGGGGACCCAAAGAGGTTTCTTCCCTAGCGTACTAACACACCTAATTCAACTAATCAACTAATCATCTTTAGTTAATCAGGTGTGTAGTGCTAGGGCAAAAAAACTTGTATTTTTATAAAGTGTCACTTTTTGGGTCCCTAGGACCAGGATTGGGACACACTGGTTTATAGTTTGGGAGGGAGTGTAAACATTGTACATACATATAGTTGTCTCTCCATACTCATTCCCAAAACTCTGAGACATCCCACCACTTAGTATTAAATCATAGGTATTATTATGATGCGTGTCGTTTGTATTAAATACATCTACCTACATCAACAGTCAGATTTGTCTCAGTCTTTCCCAGAATTTCAAACCAAGTAGAATTACTTTCCCTGTGTGTGTGTGTGTGTGTGTGTGTGTGTGTGTGTGTGTGTGTGTGTGTGTGTGTGTGTGAGAGTGAGTGAGTGAGTGAGTGAGTGAGTGAGTGAGTGAGTGAGTGAGTGAGTGAGTGAGTGAGTGAGTGAGTGAGTGAGTGAGTGAGTGAGTGAGTGAGTGAGTGAGTGAGTGAGTGAGTGAGTGAGTGAGTGAGTGAGTGAGTGAGTGAGTGTCCTAGGAGTTCTTGGCTGATAGGAGTGTTTCAGTGAGATAGTTATTTTTCTGTTCCTCTTCTCTCCTAAAGCAGGATATTCCTTCCCTCCTTCTTCAGATACGTCTCTTCTAAGAGGTTTCACACACACACACACACACACACACACACACACACACACACACACACACACACACACACACACACACACACACACACACACACACACACACACACACACAGACATCCTGTAGATCTGCATGAAATAGTCTTTATTTATTTATTTGAGTTGTAATTTTAATTTATGATGGATTTTGTTTTTGTTCTCCACTCCTCTACCTGTAGTTGAAGGTCCTTTAATAAACATGTCCTTTAATAAAACCCATCGATAAGGAGTCTATCACTTATTGATCTGTTGGGCTGTGTTCCCTATGTCGGGGTGTTCCACTTACGTCATCTCGGAGCATGTTGGGACAGGAAGTTCATCACAACGCTGTGCTTTCTGGGATACTTCTGGCTCAGGACACCACCTGAAACACATATACACACACACACACACACACACACACACACACACACACACACACACACACACACACACACACACACACACACACACACAC
Source organism: Salmo salar (assembly GCF_965601325.2). Lineage (NCBI taxonomy): Eukaryota > Metazoa > Chordata > Actinopteri > Salmoniformes > Salmonidae > Salmo > Salmo salar. The sequence continues at coordinate 117,637,433 of NC_138301.1, read as the reverse complement.
ACACACACACACACACACCCAGCAGTCAGGTGATAGGAGAAATACCCTAATTTGGAAATAGATTAAAGGAGTTGCGGTTTGTTTAAAATATGCAGAATGATGCTATAGGTTATAGTATAACTTTCTAATGACTTTATGTAGGGGATAGGATGTCATTTGAAACGTAGCCTTGGTGTGTTGTGGGACAGTAACTGTAGTCTGAGCAGCGGTGGTTTCACTCAGATCGTTGATAGTCATCCCAGTCTTGTGTTTATAGTCCTAGTTGTTTTACTCGTTTATTGAGCAGTGATTAGTGCACTCTTAGGAAAAAAGGGATACAAATAGGTTCTTCGGCTGTTCCCATAGGAGAACCCTTTTTGGTTACAGGTAGAAAGAACCCTTTTCAGTTCCATGTAGAACATGGAACCAAAAAGGGTTCTTCACAGAATGATCCTATGGGGACAGCCGAAGAATCGTTTTAGGTTCTGGATTGCACCTTTTTTGCTGAGGGTGTTTTCACAGTTGGTCTATTTCAGACCATTTTTGTAAACTCGGTGTGCTTTGGTGATTTTATTTGTGTGCAATGTGAACACTCCAATGGAACTGAGACCTCTCAAAGAGCCCCCGAAGCAAACCGAACTGAGACCATCTCGAGAGGTGGTCTAACTTTGGTTAGCTTGAATTCCACAGTCTGGATCCCTTTGTTAGGGCAATGTGAACACAAATCTCCCCAGGTTTGTTTGTAGTGAGAAGACAATATAATTGTTGAGAATCACAACATTGGGTAGCAGCCTACAATTTTCAATTACAGAATTATTTTAATCTGCTGTTATTCTTCTGCTATTTATTCTGTTACCAATAATATTTACATGTTAATAGTATCTTCTGATAACAATAATTATGCCTCATATTTTAACTAAATGCAATCTATAAGCTTCCAAAATATAAGTAGATACTGTCTGTCTGTCTGTCTGTCTGTCTGTCTGTCTGTCTGTCTGTCTGTCTGTCTGTCTGTCTGTCTGTCTGTCTGTCTGTCTGTCTGTCTGTCTGTCTGTCTGTCTGTCTGTCTGTCTGTCTGTCTGTCTGTCTGTCTGTCTGTCTGTCTGTCTGTCTTTCTGTCTGTCTGTCTGTCTGTCTGTCTGTCTGTCTAAAACATTCTGATGGAATGACTTGTCCTGCACTTTGTAAAAACCCAGAGTGCATTGAGTGAATGTTGGAAAAAGATCTAGGTTCCTTTCTAAACATAGCGATGTGAATGCAAAGAGGACTCGGTCCACAAAATAGGTTAAATGAACTGGTTAAGGAGTTGAGTCCTTAATCAAAGGCAAGGGCAGTGTGAATACAAAGAGAACCGAGTTCTTTTGCTTTTTTTGCACCAGAGTTAACTGTAAAGAGGACTGAGATTGTTTATTTTAAAGAGGATTATAAAGTGCCTTTGGAAAGTATTCAGACCCCTTAACTTTTTCCACATTTGGTTACGTTACAGTCTTATTCTGTAATGGATAAAATAAATTTAAAAAACTCAGAAAACTACACACAACACCCCATAATGACAAAGCGAAAACAGGTTTTTTTTCAAATTTTAGCAAATTTATTAACAATAAAAAACAGAAATACCTTATTTAGATACCGTAAGTATTCAGACCCTTTGCTATGAAAATCGAAATTGAGCTCAGGTACATCCTGTTTCCATTAACTTCTCTAGGGCCAGTGGGACGATTTCGTCCCACCTACGTAACAGCCAGTGAAATCCCGTGGCGCGTTATTCAAATACCTTAGAAATGCTATTACTTCAATTTCTCAAACATATGACTATTTTACACCATTTTAAAGACAAGACTCTCGTTAATCTAACCACACTGTCCGATTTCAAAAAGGCTTTACAACAAAAGCAAAACATTAGATTATGTCAGCAGAGTACCCAGCCAGAAATAATCAGACACCCATTTTTCAAGCAAGCATATAATGTCACAAAAACCCAGAAGACAGTTAAATGCAGCACTAACCTTTGATGATCTTCATCAGATGACAACCCTAGGACATTATGTTACACAATACATGCATGTTTTGTTCAATCAAGTTCATATTTATATCAAAAACCAGCTTTTTACATTAGCATGTGACGTTCAGAACTAGCATACCCCCCGCAAACTTCCGGTGAATTTACAAAAAATGTACTAAATTACTCACGATAAACGTTCACAAAAAGCATAACAATTATTTTAAGAATTATAGATACAGAACTCCTCTATGCACTCGATATGTCCGATTTTAAAATAGCTTTTCGGTGAAAGCACATTTTGCAATATTCTAAGTAGATAGCCCGGCATCACAGGGCTAGCTATTTAGACACCCAGCAAGTTTAACCTTCACCAAACTCCGATTTACTATTAGAAAAGTTTGATTACCTTTGGTGTTCTTCGTCAGAATGCACTCCCAGGACTTCTACTTCAATAACAAATGTTGGTTTGGTCCCAAATAATCCATAGTTATATCCAAACAACGGCGTTTTGTTCGTGCGTTCAAGACACTATCCGAAAGGGTAAAGAAGGGTGATGAGCACGGCGCATTTCGTGACAAAAAAATTCTAAATATTCCATTACCGTACTTCGAAGCATGTCAACCACTGTTTAAAATCAATTTTTATGCAATTTTTCTCGTAAAAAAGCGATAATATTCCGACCGGGAATCTGCGTTTAGGTAAAAAGACGAAAGAAAATAAAGCACGGGGTCGACTCGTGCTCGCGCCTAAGCCCATTATCCTCTGATCGGCCACTTGCCAAAAGTGATAATGTGTTTCAGCCTGGGGCTGCCTCGATATCGTTCAGCTTTTTCCCGGGCTCTGAGAGCCTATGGGAGCCGTAGGAAGTGTCACGTTACAGCAAAGATCCTCAGTCTTCAATAAACAGAGACAAGAAGAACAAGATCTTGTCAGAGAGGGCACTTCCTGTAAGGAATCTTCTCAGGTTTTTGCCTGCCATATGAGTTCTGTTATACTCACAGACACCATTCAAACAGTTTTAGAAACTTTAGGGTGTTTTCTATCCAAAGCCAATAATTATATGCATATTCTAGTTACTGGGCAGGAGTAGTAACCAGATTAAATCGGGTACGTTTTTTTATCCGGCCGTGTCAATACTGCCCCCTACCCCCAACAGGTTAATCATCCTTGAGAGTCCACCTGTGGTAAATTCAATTGATTGGGCATGATTTGGAAAGGCACACACCTGTCTATATAAGGTCCCACAGTTGGCAGTGCATGTCAGAGCAAAAACCAAGCCATGAGGTCGAAGGAATTGTCCGTAGAGCTCCGAGACAGGATTGTGTCGAGGCACAGATCTGGGAAAGGGTACCAAAACATTTCAGCAGCATTGAAGGTCCCCAAGAATCCAGCGGCCTCCATCATTATTAAATGGAAGAAGTTTGGAACCACCAAGACTCTTCCTAGAGCTGGCCGCCCGGGCCAAACGGAGCAATTGGGGGAGAAGGGAGGTGACCAAGAACCTAATGGTCACTTTGACAGAGCTCTAGAGTTCCTCTGTGGAGATGGGAGAACCTTCCAGAAGGGTAACCATCTCTGCAGCACTCCGCCAATCAGGCCTTTATGGTGACCAGACGGAAGCCTCTCCTCAGTAAAATGCACACGACAGCCCGCTTGGAGTTTGCCAAAAGGCACCTAAAGATTCTCAGACCATGAGAAACAAGATTGTCTGGTCTGATGAAACCAAGATTTAACTCTTTGGCCTGAATGCCAAGCGTCACGTCTGGAGGAAACCTGGCACCATCCCTACGGTGAAGCATGGTGGTGGCAGCATCATGCTGTGGGGATGTTTTTCAGCAGGCAGGGACTGGGAGACTAGTCAGGATCTAGGGAAAGATGAACAGAGTATAGTACAGAGAGATCCTTGATGAAAACCTGCTCCAGAGCTCTCAGGACTTCAGACTGGGGAGAAAGTTCACCTTCCAACAGGACAACATCCCTAAGCACACAGCCAAGACAACGCAGGAGTGGCTTCGGGACAAGTCTCTGATTGTGCTTGAGTGGCCCAGCAAGAACCCGGACTTGAACCCGACCGAACATCTCTTGAGAGACCTGATAATAGCTGTGCAGCAATGCTCCCCATCCAACCTGACAGGGCTTGAGAGGATCTGCAGACAAGAATTGGAGAAACTCCCCAAATACAGGTGTGCCAAGCTAGTAGCGTCCTACCCAAGAAGACTCGAGGCTGTAATCACTGCCAAAGATGCTTCAACAAAATACTGAGTAAAGGGTCTGAATACTTATGTAAATGTAATATATATATTTTTTATTATAAATTTGCACAAATTTCTAAAAACCTGGTTTTGCTTGGTCATTATGGGGTATTGTGTGTAGATTGATGAGGAGAAAAAACAAACAATTTAATCAATTTTATAATAAAGCTGTAACCTAACAAAATGTGTAAAAAGTCAAGGGGTCTGAATACTTTCCGAAGGCACTGTATGTGAAAACACCCTAAGAGTTTGGTTGTGTGTGAGGTGGGCAGTAACACAGAATAGTCTTGGTATGCGTACCAAATGACACCCTGTTCCCTATCTAGTGCACTACTTTTGACCAAGGCCCAGCACTATGGGTATCACGTTTCAAGGTTAAACTCAGATGCAGACAACTTGAATTAACAACAGTTTATTAATCCAACAGGGGCAGGCAAAGGGCTGTGAGACATGGGTTTAACTCTGGACACATAAATGGTGGGTTGTATACGAAGGGTATGGGGCAACAGAAGACAAACAGCAGAGGGGATCATGATTTTAGAGATGGGAAACGGGACGATATACCGGGGGGAGAGTTTGTGGGATTTCACCTGGAGGGGCAGATCCCGGGTGGATAGCCATACCTTCTGCCCGAGACGATACCGGGTCCGATGGTGATCCGCTTGTTGTCGATACCTGGACACTCAAATGGCGATAGGCCGTGGGCAGAGCAGGGAAGGGTGTTGCGGGCCACCCACACAAGTTGCTAGCTCCAGGTGGTGGGGTTGTCGGAGACCAGGCAGCGCAGAGTAGTCTCGAGGTCCTGGTTGGCTCGCTCCGACTGGCTATTGGACTGGGGGTGGAACCCACAGGACAGGCTGGCTGACGAACCAATGAGGGTGCAAAACGCCTTCCAGAACCTGGACGAGAACTGAGGACCTCCCAGACCTGTGCCTCCTGGACCGGTTTTCCTATACCCCAGCTGAGTGCCGTCACCAGACACGAGGTGGGAAGGATGGTCTCGGGCTCCGGGGTGGTAACTGTGGGGCTATAGGGGCGAGGCAGGGCATCCGGCTTGATGTTCTTGGACCCCAGCCGGTAAGAGAGGGAAAAGTTGAGCCGTGTAAACAGCAGGGCTCATCTCGCTTGCCTGGATTTGAGGCACTTGGCGGTGTGGAGATACTCCAGGTTTTTGTGGTCCGCCCCTTCCAACCAGTGCCTCCATTCCTCCAACTCCATCTTCACCGCGAGAAGCTCTTGATTCCCCACATCGTAGTCCCTCTCCATGTTGTTGAGGCGGTGGGAGATGAGGGCGCGGGGATGCAGCTTAAGGTCAAGGGCAGAACGTTGGGACAGGACAACCCCCACTCCGACATCCGATGCATCGGCCTCCACCACGAACTGGCGGGATGGGTCCGGATAAACCAGGATGGGAGCAGCGGTGAAGCGGTGTTTAATTTCTTGCGGATTAGTGGGAAGCTACCAATTTCCGGTGAAATTGCAGAGCACCAAATTCAAATTAAATTACTATAAACATTAAACTTTCATGAAATCTCAAATGAAATACATCAAAATAAAGCTTAACTTGTTGTTAATCCAGCCGCCGTGTCAGATTTCAAAAAGGCTTTACGGCGAAAGCAAACCATGCGATTATCTGAGGACAGCGCCCAGTACACAAATGCATAACAAATCATTTTCAACCAGGGAGTTGCGACACGAAAGTCAGAAATAGCGATATAAAATATGCCTTACCTTTGAATATCTTCTTCTGTTGGCACTCCAAAAGGTCCCAGTTACATTACAAATGGTCCTTTTGTTCGATAATGTCCTTCTTTATATCCATAAAAACTCAGTTTAGCTGGCGCGCTTCAGTCAATAATCCACTTGGTTTCCCTCCTTCAAAATGCATACAAAATGAATCCCAAACGTTACCAATAAACTTATCCAAACAGGTCAATCAACGTTTATAATCAAACAATAGGTACCCTAATACGCAAATAAACAATCAAATTTAACCTGTTAGGGCTAGGGGGCAGTATTTACACGGCCGGATAAAAAACGTACCCGATTTAATCTGGTTATTACTACTGCCCAGAAACTAGAATATGCATATAATTATTGGCTTTGGATAGAAAACACCCTAAAGTTTCTAAAACTGTTTGAATGGTGTCTGTGAGTATAACAGAACTCATATGGCAGGCAAAAACCTGAGAAGATTCTGTACAGGAAGTGCCCTCTCTGACCATTCCTTGAGCTTCTTGACTCTTTTTATTGAAAACTGAGGATCTTTGCTGTAATGTGACACTTCCTACGGCTCCCATAGGCTCTCAGAACCCGGGAAAAAGCTGAATTATGTCGAGGCAGGCCCTGGCTGAAAAACATTAGCCCGTTTGGATAGTGGTCGGTCAGAGTACTATGAGACTCAGGCGTGTGCACGAGGGGATCCCATGTTTTTATTTTCTCTCTCTTTGTACTAAAACACAGATTCCCGGTCGGAATATTATCGCTTTTTTACGAGAAAAATGGCATAAAAATGTATTTTAAACAGCGGTTGACATGCTTCGAAGTACGGTAATGGAATATTTAGAATTTTTTTGTCACGAAACGCATCGTGCGCGTCACCCTTCTTTACACTTCGGATAGTGTCTTGAACGCACGAACAAAACAGAGGATATTTGAACATAACTATAGATTATTTTGAACCAAACCAACATTTGTTATTGAAGTAGAAGTCCTGGGAGTGCATTCTGACGAAGAACACCAAAATTAATAACATTTTTCTTATAGTAAATCTGACTTTGGTGAGGGCTAAACTTGGTGGGTGTCTAAATAGCTAGCCCTGTGATGCCGGGCTATCTACTTAGAATATTGCAAAATGTGCTTTCACCGAAAAGCTATTTTAAAATCGGACATAGCGAATGCATAGAGGTGTTCTGTATCTATAATTCTTAAAATAATTGTTGTGCTTTTTGTGAACGTTTATCGTGAGTAATTTAGTAAATTCACCGGAAGTTTGCGGGGGGTATTCTAGTTCTGAACGTCACATGCTAATGTAAAAAGCTGGTTTTTGATATAAATATGAACTTGATTGAACAAAACATGCATGTATTGTATAACATAATGTCCTAAGATTGTCATCTGATGAAGATCATCAAAGGTTAGTGCTGCATTTAGCTGTGGTTTGGGTTTATGTGACATTATATGCTAGCTTGAAAAATGGGTGTCTGATTATTTCTGGCTGGGTACTCCGCTGACATAATCTAATGTTTTGCTTTCGTTGTAAAGCCTTTTTGAAATCGGACAGTGTGGTTAGATTAACGAGAGTCTTGTTTTTAAAATGGTGTAAAATAGTCATATGTTTGAGAAATTGAAGTAATAGCATTTCTAAGGTATTTGAATAACGCGCCACGGGATTCCACTGGCTGTTACGTAGGTGGGACGAAATCGTCCCACTGGCCCTAGAGAAGTTAAGACGGAGAATCGTTTTTGTCATTACCAGAGAAAAATACCAAAGAACGCGCTCTGATTCACGCGCTTGAAAACACTACAGCCAAAATGGGAGCCACCTAGAACAACTACAATTTCCGGCTCATTTTTCCAAAAACCAGCATGAAACTCTATCTAAAGACTGTTGACATCTAGTGGAAGCCCTAGGAACTGCAATCGGGCACAATTTCGCCCTGTTATAAAAGTGCCAGCCATTGAAATCAGTGGTAGGATTAATTTTTTTGGGGGGGATGGTTTGTTCTCGGGGTTTCGCCTGCCATTTCAGTTCTGTTATACTCACAGACATTATTTTAACAGTTATAGAATCTTTAGAGTGTTTTCCATCCAAATATACCAATTATATACATATCCTAGCTTCTGGGCCTGAGTAGCAGGCAGTTTACTTTGGGCACGCTTTTCATCTGGATGTCAAAATACCACCCCCTATCCCAAAGAAGTTAAGGTCCCGGAACTCGCGGTCAGCAGCTGGAGACCACGTGAACAGAACCTTGGGAGAGGTTGGTGCTGACACGTGGGCTGCCAGGGTGCTGTAACCCCGGATAAATGGCGATAAAGGTTGGAAAACACCAGGAAACATTGCAGCTGCACCCTGGACGTAGGCTGAGGCCAATCCACCACCGCTCTCACTTTCCTGGGATCCATCTTGACACTCCCAGAGATGATGATGATGGTAGAGCGATGGAACTCACACTTCTCCGCCTTCACAAACAGCTGATTCTCCAGAAGGCATAGAAGCACCTGTGGGACGTGGAGCATGTGTTATTTGCGGGAGAGGGAGAAGACGAGGATTTCATAAAATGTAGACGAAGACAAACCGGTTCAACATGTCACAGAGAACATCATTTACCAGAGCCTGGAACACAGCAGGGGCATTTGTGAGGCCAAAAGGCATGACCATATACTCGTAGTGGCCGCTGGCCGTGTTGAAGGTGGTCTGCCACTCGTCCCCCTCTCGTATCTGCACCAGGTGGTAGGCGTTCCGTAGATCCAGCTTGGAAAACACAGTGGCCCCCTGGAGTGGCTCGAAGGCCGAGGAAATTAGTGGTAGCGGGTAACGGTTCTTAACAATAATGTCATTGAGTCCCCTGTAGTTAATGCACGGGCGCAGGGTCTTGTCCTTTTTCTCCACGAAGAATAAACCTGCGCCTGTGGGAGAGGAAGAGGGATGTATAAATCCTGCAGCTAGGGAGTCCCCAATGTAGGTCTCCATAGCCTTGGTCTCCGGTCTCGACAGAGAGTACAGACGTCCTCAGGGTGGCGTGGTGCTATGGAAAAGGTCAACCCCTTAGTCATAGGGTCGGTGCGGCGGAAGCGAAGTGGTCTGGGCCTTGCTGAACACCTCCCTGAGGTCCTGGGCACCTTCCGAGCCCCCAGGAAGATATCCGTTCTGCCATGCCCATTGTCTGAAGTCAGTGCAACCTGGACTCCAGCTCATGATGGCACCAGTAGACCAGTTGATGAGAGGATTGTGTCACTGGAGCCAGGAGAATCCCAAAACTACTGTACTGGAATCTGAGGAGACTTGATGAGCAGAAGTTGAATAGTCTCGCTGTGATTCCCTGACACCCGTAGGTTGATGGGAGTGGTATTATGAGTGACCTGGCCTATAGAGCGCCCGTCCAGCGCTCCAACATCCATGGGAATGGAGAGGGGCTGAGTGGGGATGTTCAGCTCAGAAGCCAGGGTAGCGTCCAAAAAGCTCTCATCGGCCCCAGAATCAATGAGGACCCGGAGAGATTTAGACTGGTTTCCCCACAGCAGAATGGCATGAAAAGGGGTGCGAGCAAGGGAAGCAGAAAAGTTCACCATATGGCCCACCAGAGTACTCGCTCCTACCTCTTTTAAAGGACAAGAAGACACAAAATGACCAAGATTCCCGCAATACAAACAACTTTTTGTGTTGATTCTATTGCCGTTCCGCTGGCGACAGCCCAACTCTGCCTAGTTGCATAGGCTCGGGAAGCGGTGACTCGGCGGGCTTCGGCGACTCTCTCGGGAGGTCAGGAAGCCTCGGGTTCTCTCGGCTATGGGACTTCCGGGATGACTCGGAGGCAAGGTGGAATCCCTGGAAGTGCGAACGAAAACGAATTTCCTCCCCCTCCGCCATTCCCGTAATCGGCCATCGATACGGATGGTCAACGCGATGAGGGAATCGAGATCCGTAGGTAACCCCCGAGCAGCAAGCTCGTCCTTGACCTCCTCCGAGACACCGTGCAGAAACATATCAAACAGCGCTTCCTGGTTCCAAGCACTCTCCGCTGCCAACGTGTGGGAAATCCATTGCATAGTCTGCCACACTGCAGGAGTCCTGCCGAAGCTGGATTACCTTCCAGGCAGTTTCTCTCCTGAAGAACCGGGCATCAAAAACCTTCTTCACCTCTCCCACGAACCCCTCCAGAGTACCACATATGGCCAGCTGTTGTTCCCATACAGCAGTAGCCCAGGTGAGAGCCCTCCCGGACACCAGCGTGATGAGGTAGGCTCTCTTGGAGCGATCCGAGGGAAAGGAGGAGGGCTGAAGCTCGAAGACGAGGGCACACTGAGCTAGAAACACCCAACAGGTGCTCAGCTCTCCACTGCTGCCTTCCGGGGGAGGTAAGCAGGGCTCCGGAGAAGGTGGAGTGACCGATGAGACGGCACTGCTAACAGCTGAGTTACTGAGGGGATGTGGGGTTACCACCATGGTAGGCTGCCTCCCAGACAACCCGTGGAATTTCTCCAGTAAAATGTCCAACTCCCGGTCATGGCGTTCAGCCAACGTTTGGACCCCCTCCATAAGGCCACGATGCAATTCCTCATACCTACCAATGGTGGTTCCTTGGGAGGAGATGGCGTTGCGCAGCTGGCCTGGGTCTGCTGGGTCAGTCATGGCCAGTTCGTACTATCACGTTTCATAGGTAAGACCCAGATGCAGACAACATCAAATTAACAACAGTTTATTAACCTGTCTGGGATAGGGGGCAGTATTTTCATGGCCGGATAAAAAACGTACCCGATTTAATCTGGTTACCACTCCTACCCAGTAACTAGAATATGCATATACTTATTACATATGGATAGAAAACACCCTAAAGTTTCTAAAGCTGTTTGAATGGTGTCTGTGAGTATAACAGAACTCATTTGGCAGGCAAAAAACTGACAAGGTTTCATGCAGGAAGTGGCCTGTCTGACAAGGTGTCGTTCTTCTTGTCTCTGTTTATTGAAGAGTGAGGATCTTAGCTGTCCCGTGACACTTCCTACGGCTGCCATAGGGTCTCAGAAGGCGGTAAAAAGCTGAATCGTGGCTTTGCAGGCTCTGGCTGAAAAAAAGTAGCGCGTTTGGGTAGTGGCTGGTTACAGTACTGTGAAACTCAGGCTCGTGCCCGCGTCGACCGAAAGCTTTGTTTACTTTCCTCTGTTTAGCTAAATGGACATTCCCGGTCGGAATATTATCGCTTTTTTACGATAAAAATGGCATAAAAATGGATTTTAAACAGCGGTTGACATGCTTCGAAGTACGGTAATGGAATATTTAGATTTTTTTTGTCACGAATTGCGCCATGCGCACGACCCTGATTTACCATTTCAGATAGTGTCTGGGACGCACGAACAAAACGCCGCTATTCGGATATAACGATGGATTATTTTGGACCAAACCAACATTTGTTATTGAAGTAGCAGTCCTGGGAGTGCATTCTGACGAAGACAACAAAAGGTAATCAAACTTTTATAATAGTAAATCTGATATTGGTGAGTGCTAAACTTGCCGGGTGTCTAAATAGCTAGCCCGTGATGCCTGGGCTATGTGCTTAGAATATTGCAAAATGTGCTTTCACCAAAAAGCTATTTTAAAATCGGACATATCGAGTGCATAGAGGAGTTCTGTATCTATAATTCTTAAAATAATTGTTATGCTTTTTGTGAACGTTTATCGTGAGTAATTTAGTAAATTGTTAGCGAATTCCCCGGAAGTTTGCGGGGAATTTGCTAGTTCTGAACGTCACATGCTAATGTAAAAAGCTGGTTTTTGATATAAATATGAACTTGATTGAACAAAACATGCATGTATTGTATAACATAATGTCCTAGGGTTGTCATCTGATGAAGATCATCAAAGGTTAGTGCTGCATTTAGCTGTCTTCTGGGTTTTTGTGACATTATATGCTAGCTTGAAAAATGGGTGTCTGATTATTTCTGGCTTGGTACTCTGCTGACATAATCTAATGTTTTGCTTTCGTTGTAAAGCCTTTTTGAAATCGGACAGTGTGGTTAGATTAACGAGAGTCTTGTCTTTAAATAGCTGTAAAATAGTCATATGTTTGAGAAATTGAAGCATTTCAAAGGTTTTGAAAATCGCGCCACAGGATTCAACTGGCTGTTACGTAGGTGGGACGAATTCGTCCCGCCTAGCCCAGAGAGGTTCTTCCCTGGGCTAGGTGGGACGCTTGGTCAACAGCCAGTGGAATCGCGTGGCGCGAAATACAAATACCTCAAAAATGCTATAACTTCATTTTCTCAAACATATGACTATTTTACACCATTTTAAAGACAAGACTCTCGTTAATCTAACCACATTGTCCGATTTCAAAAAGGCTTTACAGCGAAAGCAAAACATTAGATTATGTCAGGAGAGTACCCTGCCAAAAATAATCACACAGCCATTTTCAAAGCAAGCATATATGTCACAAAAACCAAAACCACAACTAAATGCAGCACTAACCTTTGATGATCTTCATCAGATGACACACCTAGGACATTATGTTATACAATACATGCATGTTTTGTTCAATCAAGTTCATATTTATATCAAAAAACAGCTTTTTACATTAGCATGTGATGTTCAGAACTAGCATACCCACCGAAAACTTCCGGTGAATTTACTAAATTACTCATGATAAACGTTCACAAAATACATAACAATTATTTTAAGAATTATAGATACAGAACTACTTTATGCAATCGCAGTGTCAGATTTTAAAATAGCTTTTCGGTGAAAGCACATTTTGCAATATTCTGAGCACATAGCTCGGCCATCACGGCTAGCTATTTTGACACCCACCAAGTTTGGGACTCACTAAACTCAGAATTACTATTAGAAAAATTGGATTACCTTTGCTGTTCTTCGTCAGAATGCACTCCCAGGACTTCTACTTCAACAACAAATGTTGTTTTGGTTCCAAATAATCCATAGTTATATTCAAATAGCTCCGTTTTGTTCGTGCGTTCAGGTCACTATCCGAAGGGTGACGCGCGTGACAAAAAATGTCAAAATATTCCATTACCGTACTTAGAAGCATGTCAAACGCTGTTTAAAATCAATTTTTAGGCAATTTTTCTCGTAAAATAGCGATAATATTCCAACCGGGCAACGTTGTATTCATTCAAAGGCTGAAAGAAAAAAATGGAGAATTCTCGTGAATGCGCATCTCAGTCTCACTGTCCCCAGGCTGACCACTCACAAACAGAGCTGTTGTACTTTGCCCAGAGACAGCAGACACCCCATTCCACTTTCTGGCGGCTTTAGAGAGCCAAAGGGAGCCTTAGAAAGTGTCACGTTACAGCACAGATGCTGTATTTTTGATAGAGATGCAACAGAAGGACAACAAATTGTCAGACAGGGCACTTCCTGTATGGAATCTTCTCAGGTTTTGGCCTGCCATATGAGTTATGTTATACTCACAGACACCATTCAAACAGTTTTAGAAATGTTAGAGTGTTTTCTATCCAAATCTACTAATTATATGCATATTCTCGTTTCTGGGCAAGAGTAGTAACCAGTTTAAATCGGGTACGTTTTTTTATCCGGCCGTGCAAATACTGCCCCCTAGCCCCAACAGGTTAATCCAACAGGGGCAGGCAAAAGACAGGTCGAGGGCGGGCCGGGGTCAGTAATCCAGATAGGTGGGGAAAAGGTACAGGACGGCAGGCAGGCTCAGAGTCAGGGCAGGCGGAAAAGGTCAAAACCTGGAAACTAGAAAACAGGAATAATCGAGAGACAGGAACTGAGGGGAAAACGATGGTAGGCTTGATGAAACAAAAACGAACTGGCAACAGACAAACAGAGAACACAGGTATAAATACACAGGCGATAATGGGGAAGATGGGCGACACCTGGAGGGGGTTGAGACAAGCACAAAGCCAGGTGAAACAGATCAGGGTGTGACAATGGGGGAATAGAGTCTTTTGGTTTTACCCTCTGTCTGTTGTAGCACCTCTCTCGAGACCTCTATCGACTAATCTACCTGCACCCACTTCTCTCTCACTCTCTTTCACTCTCTCTGTTTCTCTGTCTGTTGCAGCACCTCTCTCCAGGCCTATATCGACTAAACTGCCTGCACTCGCTTCTTTCTCTCTCTCCACCACCTCTCTCTGGCACTCTCTCTGTTTCTCTCTCTCTCTCCTCTTCTCTTTCTTTATCCTTCCATCTCTGAGGAGAAGAAAACAGTAGGCTGAACCCCTAGCTCTCCCAACCTGGAGACAGGAAGGATATACAGTATGTCCTTATATGGGCGTGCTGGGCTCGCTGGAAGTGTCATAAGCGCTGCTCTCTTGGAATAGTTTCCATAGCAACAGTATTTTGTTCCCCTAAGTGTAGCTAGATAACCTCTCTGCAGAGCAACTAAGAGTTGTGTTTTTCATAAGACTGACCTACTCCCTGACTGACTGACTGACTGACTGACTGACTGACTGACTGACTGACTGACTGACTGACTGACTGACTGACTGACTGACTGACTGACTGACTGACTGACTCACTGACTGATTATCTGACTGTCTGACTGACTCACTGACTGACTCACTCTGTCACTGACTGACTGACTGCCTCACTGACTGACTCACTGACTGATTGACTGACTGACTCTGTGACTGACTCACTGACTGACTCAGTGACTGACTGACTCAGTAATTGACTGACTCAGTGACTGACTCACTGACTGACTCACTGACTGACTGACTCACTGACTGACTCACTGACTCACTGACTGACTAAGTGACTGACTCACTGACTGATTATCTGACTGACTGACTGGCTGACTGACTGACTAGCTGACTGAATGACTCTGTGACTGACTCACTGACTGACTCAGTGACTGACTGACTCAGTGACTGACTGACTCAGTGACTGACTCACTGACTGATTATCTGACTGACTGACTCACTGACTGACTGACTGACTGACTGACTGACTGACTGACTCACTCACTGACTGACTGACTGACTGACTGACACTCTGACTGACTCAGTGACTGACTCACTGACTGACTCACTGACAATTTTTCTGACTGATTGACTCACTGACTGACTGACTCACTGACTGACTGACTCAATAACTGACTCACTGACTGACTCAGACTGTTTCACCGACTGACTCAGACTGATTCACTGACTGACTTACCTACTGTCTCACTGACTGACTCACTGACTCACTGACTGACTCACTCACTCACTGACTCACTGACTCACTCACCGACTCACTGGCTGACTCACTGACTCACTCACTGACTCACTGACTGACTCATTGGCTGACTGACTAACTGACTAACTCACTGACTGATTGACTAACTCACTGACTGACTCACTTACTCATTGACTGACTCACTGGCTGACTCACTGGCTGACTGATTCACTGACTGACTGACTAACTGTCTCACTGTCTAACTGACTGACTGACTCACTAACTGACTGACTCACAGACTGACTGACTAACTCACTGACTCACTGACTGACTCACTGTCTGACTGACTGACTCACTGACCTGTTACATGACTACAGCATTACAGATGTTGATTTTAGGAACACAAACAACAACAGGATGTTTATTTATTTAGTCCTTCCTGTCATATTTCACAACATCTGGGAGGTGAAACATTGAATATGATCAACCTGAGAACCGTACAGAACATTCAGGTAGAAACACAACATATAGAACAGTCAGACACATTCCTGAAATAGAAATGGCTTCCTGTCCTCGTCTCCTTTCCTGCACTGACGTGTTAAGAGATGAACTTGTCAGAGAAAACACCAGGAACTTCCTCCATGTAGCTTTCACCTGTCCGGTGTTGTTCAGATCAAAGGAAGACAGGGAGCTGATTGGGTCAACCTCAGTACGTCGATCATGTGGTCTCTTCTAGAGTCAATCTGACAGTCTACCTTAAAAGAGTTGTAGTCTTCTCACATCTACGTGAGTCTGGTTTCTTATTATTCTATCTCTCACAAGGATCCTCACCTTAATGCCTCTTACGGACAGACAGAGAGGAGAGGGAGAGGGTTGAGAAGGGTAAACAGAGAGAGGAGAGAAGACAGGGAGAGATGAGGGTAGACAGAAGAGGAGAGAAGACGGGGAGGATGAGGAGAGATGAGGGGTAGACAGAAAGAGAAGACGAGGAGGAGGAGAGATGAGCGTAGACAGAAGAGGAGGGAAGACAGGGGGAGGAGGAGGAGAGATGAGCGTAGACAGAAGAGGAGAGAAGACAGGGGGAGGAGGAGGAGAGAAGAGCGTAGACAGAAGAGGAGGAAAGACAGGGGGAGGAGGAGGAGAGATGAGCGTAGACAGAAGAGGAGAGAAGACAGGGGGAGGAGGAGGAGAGATGAGCGTAGACAGAAGAGGAGGGAAGACAGGGGGAGGAGGAGGAGAGATGAGCGTAGACAGAAGAGGAGAGAAGACAGGGGGAGGAGGAGGAGAGATGAGCGTAGACAGAAGAGGAGAGAAGACAGGGGGAGGAGGAGGAGAGATGAGCGTAGACAGAAGAGGAGAGAAGACAGGGGGAGGAGGAGGAGAGATGAGCATAGACAGAAGAGGAGAGAAGACAGGGGGAGGAGGAGGAGAGATGAGCGTAGACAGAAGAGGAGAGAAGACAGGGGGAGGAGGAGGAGAGATGAGCGTAGACAGAAGAGGAGAGAAGACAGGGGGAGGAGGAGGAGAGATGAGCGTAGACAGAAGAGGAGAGAAGACAGGGGGAGGAGGAGGAGAGATGAGCGTAGACAGAAGAGGAGGGAAGACAGGGAGAGGAGGAGGAGAGAACATTATACCTTGATATAAAGGTACAGGGGAACATTATACCTTGATATAAAGGTACAGGGGAACATTATACCTTGATATAAAGGTACAGGGGAACATTATACCTTGATATAAAGGTACAGGGGAACATTATACCTTGATATAAAGGTACAGGGGAACATTATACCTTGATATATAGGTACAGGGGAACATTATACATTGATATAAAGGTACAGGGGAACATTATACCTACACATTATACCTTGATATAAAGGTACAGGGGAACATTATACCTTACCATTATACCTTGATATAAAGGTACAGGACATTATACCTTGATATGAAGGTACAGGGCAACATTATACCTTGATATAAAGGTACAAGGGAACATTATACCTCCACATTATACCTTGATATAAAGGTACAGGGGAACATTATACCTTGATATAAAGGTACAGGGCAACATTATACATTGATATAAAGGTACAGGGGAACATTATACCTCCACATTATACCTTGATATAAAGGTACAGGGGAACATTATACCTTGATATAAAGGTACAAGGGAACATTATACCTTGATATAAAGGTACAGGGGAACATTACACCTCCACATTATACCTTGATATAAAGATACAGGGGAACATTAGACCTCCACATTATACCTTGATATAAAGGTACAGGGGAACATTATACCTTGATATAAAGGTACAGGGGAACATTATACCTTGATATAAAGGTACAGGGGAACATTATACCTTGATATATAGGTACAGGAAAACATTATACATTGATATAAAGGTACAGGGGAACATTATACCTCCACATTAGACCTTGATATAAAGGTACAGGGGAACATTATACCTCAACATTATACCTTGATATAAAGGTACAGGGGAACATTATACCTTGATATAAAGGTACAGGGCAACATTATACCTTGATATAAAGGTACAAGGGAACATTATACCTCCACATTATACCTTGATATAAAGGTACAGGGGAACATTATACCTTGATATAAAGGTACAGGGCAACATTATACATTGATATAAAGGTACAGGGGAACATTATACCTCCACATTATACCTTGATATAAAGGTACAGGGGAACATTATACCTTGATATAAAGGTACAAGGGAACATTATACCTTGATATAAAGGTACAGGGGAACATTATACCTCCACAT
This sequence comes from Salmo salar, assembly GCF_965601325.2. Lineage (NCBI taxonomy): Eukaryota > Metazoa > Chordata > Actinopteri > Salmoniformes > Salmonidae > Salmo > Salmo salar. The sequence goes on along the minus strand of NC_138301.1, from coordinate 117,619,547 downwards.
TATACCTTGATATAAAGGTACAGGGGAACATTATACCTCCACATTATACCTTGATATAAAGGTACAGGGGAACATTATACCTTGATATAAAGGTACAGGGGAACATTATACCTTGATATAAACGTACAGGGGAACATTATACCTTGATATAAAGGTACAGGGGAACATTATACATTGATATAAAGGTACAGGGGAACATTATACCTTGATATAAAGGTACAGGGGAACATTAGACCTCCACATTATACCTTGATATAAAGGTACAGGGGACATTATACCTTGATATAAAGGTACAGGGGAACATTATACCTTGATATAAAGATACAGGGCAACATTATACCTCCACATTATACCTTGATATAAAGGTACAGGGCAACATTATACCTCCACATTATACCTTGATATAAAGGTACAGGGGAACATTATACCTTGATATAAAGGTACAGGGGAACATTATACCTTGATATAAAGATACAGGGGAACATTATACCTTGATATAAAGGTACAGGGGAACATTATACCTTGATATAAAGGTACAGGGGAACATTATACCTCCACATTATACCTTGCTATAAAGGTACAGGGGAACATTATACCTTGATATAAAGGTACAGGGGAACATTATACCTTGATATATAGGTACAGGGGAACATTATACATTGATATAAAGGTACAGGGGAACATTATACCTCCACATTAGACCTTGATATAAAGGTACAGGGGAACATTATACCTCAACATTATACCTTGATATAAAGGTACAGGGGAACATTATACCTTGATATAAAGGTACAGGGCAACATTATACCTTGATATAAAGGTACAAGGGAACATTATACCTCCACATTATACCTTGATATAAAGGTACAGGGGAACATTATACCTTGATATAAAGGTACAGGGGAACATTAGACCTCCACATTATACCTTGATATAAAGGTACAGGGGACATTATACCTTGATATAAAGGTACAGGGGAACATTATACCTTGATATAAAGATACAGGGCAACATTATACCTCCACATTATACCTTGATATAAAGGTACAGGGCAACATTATACCTCCACATTATACCTTGATATAAAGGTACAGGGGAACATTATACCTTGATATAAAGGTACAGGGGAACATTATACCTTGATATAAAGATACAGGGGAACATTATACCTTGATATAAAGGTACAGGGGAACATTATACCTTGATATAAAGGTACAGGGGAACATTATACCTCCACATTATACCTTGCTATAAAGGTACAGGGGAACATTATACCTTGATATAAAGGTACAGGGGAACATTATACCTTGATATATAGGTACAGGGGAACATTATACATTGATATAAAGGTACAGGGGAACATTATACCTCCACATTAGACCTTGATATAAAGGTACAGGGGAACATTATACCTCAACATTATACCTTGATATAAAGGTACAGGGGAACATTATACCTTGATATAAAGGTACAGGGCAACATTATACCTTGATATAAAGGTACAAGGGAACATTATACCTCCACATTATACCTTGATATAAAGGTACAGGGGAACATTATACCTTGATATAAAGGTACAGGGCAACATTATACATTGATATAAAGGTACAGGGGAACATTATACCTCCACATTATACCTTGATATAAAGGTACAGGGGAACATTATACCTTGATATAAAGGTACAAGGGAACATTATACCTTGATATAAAGGTACAGGGGAACATTATACCTCCACATTATACCTTGATATAAAGGTACAGGGCAACATTATACCTCCACATTATACCTTGATATAAAGGTACAGGGGAACATTATACCTTGATATAAAGGTACAGGGGAACATTATACCTTGATATAAACGTACAGGGGAACATTATACCTTGATATAAAGGTACAGGGGAACATTATACATTGATATAAAGGTACAGGGGAACATTATACCTTGATATAAAGGTACAGGGGAACATTAGACCTCCACATTATACCTTGATATAAAGGTACAGGGGACATTATACCTTGATATAAAGGTACAGGGGAACATTATACCTTGATATAAAGATACAGGGCAACATTATACCTCCACATTATACCTTGATATAAAGGTACAGGGCAACATTATACCTCCACATTATACCTTGATATAAAGGTACAGGGGAACATTATACCTTGATATAAAGGTACAGGGGAACATTATACCTTGATATAAAGATACAGGGGAACATTATAGCTTGATATAAAGGTACAGGGGAACATTATACCTTGATATAAAGGTACAGGGGAACATTATACCTCCACATTATACCTTGCTATAAAGGTACAGGGGAACATTATACCTTGATATAAAGGTACAGGGGAACATTATACCTTGATATAAAGATACAGGGGAACATTATACCTTGATATAAAGGTACAGGGGAACATTATACCTCCACATTATACCTTGATAAAAAGGTACAGGGCAACATTAGACCTCCACATTATACCTTGATATAAAGGTACAGGGGAACATTAGACCTTGATATAAAGGTACAGGGGAACATTATACCTTGATATAAAGATACAGGGGAACATTATACCTTGATATAAAGGTACAGGGCAACATTATACCTTGATATAAAGGTACAGGGGAACAGTATACCTTGATATAAAGGTACAGGGGAACATTATACCTTGATATAAAGATACAGGGGAACATTATACCTTGATATACAGGTACAGGGGAACATTAGACCTCCACATTATACCTTGATATAAAGGTACAGGGGAACATTATACCTCCACATTATACCTTGATATAAAGGTACAGGGGAACATTATACCTTGATATAAAGGTACAAGGGAACATTATACCTTGATATAAAGGTACAGGGGAACATTATACCTTGATATAAAGGTACAGGGGAACATTATACCTTGATATAAAGGTACAGGGGAACATTATACCTTGATATAAAGGTACAGGGGAACATTATACCTCAACATTATACCTTGATATAAAGGTACAGGGCAACATTAGACCTCCACATTATACCTTGATATAAAGGTACAGGGGAACATTATACCTTGATATAAAGGTACAGGGAGACATTATACCTTCACATTATACCTTGATATAAAGGTACAGGGGAACATTATACCTCCACATTATACCTTGATATAAAGGTACAGGGGAACATTAGACCTCCACATTATACCTTGATATAAAGGTACAGGGGAACATTATACCTTGATATAAAGGTCCAGGGGAACATTATACCTCCACATTATACCTTGATATAAAGGTACAGGGGAACATTATACCTTGATATAAAGGTACAGGGGAACATTATACCTTGATATAAAGGTACAGGGGAACATTAGACCTCCACATTATACCTTGATATAAAGGTACAGGGGAACATTAGACCTCCACATTATACCTTGATATAAAGGTACAGGGGAACATTATACCTTGATATAAAGGTACAGGGTAACATTATACCTTGATATAAAGGTACAGGGGAACATTAGACCTCCACATTATACCTTGATATAAAGATACAGGGCAACATTATACCTCCACATTATACCTTTGATATAAAGGTACAGGGGAACATTAGACCTCCACATTATACCTTGATATAAAGGTACAGGGGAACATTATACCTTTGATATAAAGGTACAGGGGAACATTATACCTTGATATAAAGGTACAGGGGAACATTATACCTTTGATATAAAGGTACAGGGGAACATTATACCTTGATATAAAGGTACAGGGGAACATTAGACCTCCACATTATACCTTGATATAAAGGTACAGGGGAACATTAGACCTCCACATTATACCTTTGATATAAAGGTACAGGGGAACATTAGACCTTGATATAAAGGTACAGGGGAACATTATACCTTGATATAAAGGTACAGGGGAACATTAGACCTTGATATAAAGGTACAGGGGAACATTAGACCTTGATATAAAGGTACAGGGCAACATTAGACCTCCACATTATACCTTGATATAAAGGTACAGGGGAACATTAGACCTTGATATAAAGGTACAGGGGAACATTAGACCTTGATATAAAGGTACAGGGGAACATTAGACCTCCACATTATACCTTGATATAAAGGTACAGGGGAACATTATACCTTGATATAAAGGTACAGGGGAACATTATACCTTGATATAAAGGTACAGGGGAACATTATACCTTTGATATAAAGGTACAGGGGAACATTATACCTTTGATATAAAGGTACAGGGGAACATTATACCTTGATATAAAGGTACAGGGGAACATTAGACCTTGATATAAAGGTACAGGGGAACATTAGACCTCGCCCTAGACTGCACTCTTCTTCGTCACGTCCATCATAGTCCGTCCCATGCATCTCCATTTCTCATTCAGTGTAAATACTGAAATTTTATTATATCAGTCTATCAACCCTCAATGAATTAAAGAGACTCTGTTAGTGAATGACCACTCATCAATGATTTTTAGTAAATCAAACCACGGTCGAATTCTCAGCATGTCACTTTTTTTAAAAGACTTTGGTACTGTTTAGGCCTATACCTAAATAAGTCTCCTGGAATATAATACAATCCTTTTCGATTTTATTATCTTACATGATATTATATTCTGTATATCTTTAGCTTTTTCCGGACAAATCGCTAGCAATAAAGTGCAGAACAGGTCCAAACTGATCAAATCAATTTAAATCATATTTTATTTGTCACTTGCTACGAATACAACAGGTGTTGAACTTTCAGTGAAATTCTTACTTACAAGCCCTTAACCAACGACGCTGTTTTAAGAAATCTAAGTGTCAGTGAAAAATAGATAACAAATATAAAATATAAGTAACAAATATTTAAAGAGCAGCAGTAAAATAACAAGCAAGGCTATATACAGGAGGGTACCGGTACAGAGTCAATGTGTGGGGGCACCGGTTAGTTGACGTAATTGAGGTAATATGTACATGTAGGTAGAGTTAAAGTGACTATGAATAGATAATAACAGAGAGTAGCAGCAGTGTAAAAGAGGAGGGGGGTGGGCAATGCAAATAGTCTGGGTAGCCATTTGATTAGCCATTCAGGAGTCTTATGGCTTGGGGGTAGAAGCTGTTTAGAAGCCTCTTGGTCCTAGACTTGGCGCTCCGGTACCGCTTGACGTGCGGTAGCAGAGAGAACAGTCTATGACTCGGGTGGCTGGAGTCTTTGACAATTTTTAGGGCCTTCCTCTGACACCACTTGCTATAGAGGTCCTGGATGGCAGGAAGCTTAGCCCCAGTGATGTACTGGGCCGTTCGCACTACCATCTGTAGTGCCTTGAGGTCGGAGGCTGAGCAGTTGCCATACCAGGCAGTGTTGCAACCAGTCAGGATGCTGTCGATGGTGCAGCTGTAAAAACCTTTTGAGGATCTGAGGACCCATGACAAAAAGAGGCTTTGTCGTGCCCTCTTCATGACTGTCTTGGTGTGTTTGGTGATAGTTTGTTGGTGATGTGGACACCGAGGAACTTGAAGCTCTCAACCTGCTCCACTACAGCCCCGTCGATGAGAATGGGGGCGTGCTCGGTCCTTTTTTTCCTGTAGTCCACAATCATCTACTTTGTCTTGATCACGTTGAGGAAGAGGTTGTTATCTGGGCACCACACTGCCAGGTCTTTGACCTCCTCCCTATAGGCTGTCTCATCATTGTTGGTGATCAGGCCCTCTTGTTGTGTCAACAGCAAACTTAAAGATGGTGTTGGAGTCGTGCCTGGTCGTGCAGTCATGGGTTAATAGGGAGTACAGGAGGGGACAAAGCAGGCACCCCTGAGGGGCCCCTGTGTTGGGGATCAGCGTGGCAGATGTGTTGCTACCTACCCTCACCACCTGGGGGCGGCCCGTCAGGAAGTCCAGGATCCAGTTGCAGAAAGAGGTGTTTAGTCCCAGCGTCCTTAGCTTATTGATGAGCTTTGAGGGCACTATGGTGTTGAACGCTGAGCTATAGTCAATGAATATTATTCTTACATAGATGTTCCTTTTGTCCAGGTGGGAAAGGGCAATAGAGATTGCATCATCTGTGGATCTGTTGGGGGTTATGCAAATATGGGTCGGTCTACGGTATTTATTCCTTTATAAAGACAGTATTTATTCCTTTATAAAGCCATAGTAGTTATTATTTTATAAAGACAGTATTTATTCCTTTATAAAGCCATAGTAGTTATTATTTTATAAATACAGTATTTATTCCTTTATAAAGCCATAGTAGTTATTATTTTATAAAGACAGTATTTATTCCTTTATAAAGACATAGTAGTTATTATTTTATAAATACAGTATTTATTCCTTTATAAAGCCATAGTAGTTATTATTTTATAAATACAGTATTTATTCCTTTATAAAGACAGTATTTATTCCTTTATAAAGACAGTATTTATTCCTTTATAAAGCCATAGTAGTTATTATTTTATAAAGACATAGTATTTATTCCTTTATAAAGACATAGTAGTTATTATTTTATAAATACAGTATTTATTCCTTTATAAAGACATAGTAGTTATTATTTTATAAATACAGTATTTATTCCTTTATAAAGCCATTGTAGTTATTATTTTATAAAGACATAGTATTTATTCCTTTATAAAGCCATTGTAGTTATTATTTTATAAAGACATAGTATTTATTTCTTTATAAATACATAGTATTTATTCCTTTATAAAGCCATAGATTTCATTATTTTATAAAGCCATAGTATTTATTCCTTTGTAAATACACAGTATTTATTACTTTAAAAAGACATATCATTTATTATTTTATAAAGACATGGTATTTATTTCTTTATAAAGACATAGTATGTATTATTTTATAAAGACATAGTATGTATTATTTTGTAAAGACATAGTATTTATTATTTTAAAAAGACATAGTATTTATTTTTTATAAAGACATGGTATATATTCCTTTATAAAGACCTGGTATTTATTCCTTTATAAAGACATAGTATTTATTCCTTTATAAAGACATGGTATTTATTCCTTTATAAAGACATGGTATTTATTCCTTTATAAAGACATAGTATTTATTATTTTAAAAAGACATAGTATTTATTTTTTATAAAGCCATAGTATTTATTCCTTTATAAATACACAGTATTTATTACTTTAAAAAGACATAGCATTTATTATTTTATAAAGACATGGTATTTATTTATTTATAAAGACATAGTATGTATTATTTTATAAAGACATGGTATATATTCCTTTATAAAGACATAGTATTTATTCCTTTATAAAGACATAGTATTTATTCCTTTATAAAGACATGGTATTTATTCCTTTATAAAGACATGGTATTTATTCCTTTATAAAGACATGGTATTTATTCCTTTATAAAGACATAGTATTTATTCCTTTATAAAGACATAGTATTTATTCCTTTATAAAGACAGTATTATTCCTTTATAAAGACATAGTATTTATTATTTTATAAAGACATAGGTTTTTGCTTCATATGTGTGCTCTTTTGCACTTTTTATCCATTGTCGCGTTTATCCATTTTCAGAATTTGACAATGTGTCTTGCTGTAGGTTGTCATGTTAGAGGTTTTTCGAAATGGACAGTTTTGCTACGTTAATTCTTCTTAAGACCCGCCTAAACACAGCCAATCCACCTGAGCCTACAGCTTGTGTCATAAGGGAGGTTGGGTTCATTTGCATACAGGGAGGGACCAGTGAATCTGGTCACAATATGGACACAGTGGGGCTTCTAAGAGACACGTTTTATTACCATGTGTAGACGCAACAAATCTCCATCAAAAAGTGAGCAGATCCTCTTGATCCGATGACAACAACTACATGTAAATGCAAGGTGTAACCACGACTAGAGAGAGGACAGTAGACAGGGAGAGGAGGGTAGACAGAGAGATGGAGAGAAGGAAGAGGAGGAGGAGAAGACAAGAGGGTAGACAGAGAGATGGAGAGAGCAGAGGAGGAGGAAGAGAGAGGAGGAGGAGGAGAAGAGAGGAGGGTAGACAAAGAGATGGAGAAAGCAGAGGAGGAGGAGGAGGAGGGTAGACAAAGAGATGAGAGAGCAGAGGAGGAGGAGGAGAGAGGAAGGTAGACAAAGAGATGGAGAGAGCAGAGGAGGAGGAGGAGAGAGGAAGGTAGACAAAGAGATGGAGAGAGCAGAGGAGGAGGAGGAAAGAGGAGAGAGGAGAGAGGAGGGTAGACAGAGAGAGGAGGGGTGAAAATGATAGAAGAGATGTGAAACTAATTTACAACCCAACCTCCCCCTTCTCTCCCCCTTTTCTCTCCCTTCTCTCCCTCTCTCCCCCTTCTCTCCCGCTTCTCTAAACCCTTATCTCCCCCTTCTCTCTCCCTTCTCTCCCCCATTCTCTCTCCCCTTCTCTCCCCCATTCTCTCCCCCATTCTCTCTCCCCTTCTCTCTCCCCATTCTCTCCCCCCTTCTCTCTCCCCTTCTCTCCCCCATTCTCTCTCCCCTTCTCTCTCCCCATTCTCTCCCCCATTCTCTCTCCCCTTCTATCTCCCCATTCTCTCCCCCCTTCTCTCTCCCCTTCTCTCTCCCCATTCTCTCCCCCCTTCTCTCTCCCCTTCTCTCCCCCATTCTCTCCCCCCTTCTCTCCCCCTTCTCTCCCCCATTCTCCCCTTCTCTCCTGACTTCCTAGTGCTGCCATGGCAACTACTGGGAGTGTTGACTGGTTCTATAATGAGTCTTTGTCTTTAGACAAACAGACAAACAGACACTACCATGGCTACAGACAGACCAGCAGACAGACAGACAGACAGACAGACAGACAGACAGACAGACAGACAGACAGACAGACAGACACTACCGTGGCTACAGACAGACAGACAGACAGACAGACAGACAGACAGACAGACAGACAGACAGACAGACAGACAGACAGACAGACAGACAGACAGACAGACAGACAGACAGACACTACCGTGGCTACAGACAGACAGACAGACAGACAGACAGACAGACAGACAGACAGACAGACAGACAGACAGACAGACAGACAGACAGACAGACAGACAGACAGACAGACAGACAGACAGACAGACAGACAGACAGACAGACAGACAGACACGATCATGGCTACAGACAGACTAGCAGACAAACAGACACTATCGTAGCTACAGAGATGAATAGACCACACAGAGAGGAGAGCAGAGAAGCAGGATAGATGAGATGATTCTCCTTCACTCCATTTCAGGATTAGTTCTATACAGTATATCAGCAATGACGGTGCTGAAGATGTGTGAATTAAATTGTTCTCTCTCGCTCTCTCTGTCTCTCTCTCACTCTCTCGCTCTCTCTAGGAGTCTCAGGGTTCATCTATCTCTCTGGCCTCTACCAAAGTCTGTAGCTCCATGGAAGAGGGGGATGGAGGTAAAGAAGGAAGGGTCCCTCCATCTCTTTCTCTCTCTGTCTTCCCCCTCTCTCTTTTTCTCTCTCTCTTTCTTCCTCCCATCTTCTTTTCTTTTCTGTTCTCCTTGACCCTCACTCTGTCTAACTTCCCCTCTCCATCACTCTCTCTCTCTCTTTATCTTTGAAATTACTGCTTCATATCATAACACCTCTCTCTCCCTCCCTCCCTCCCTCCCTCCCTCCCTCCCTCCCTCCCTCCCTCCCTCCCTCCCTCCCTCCCTCCCTCCCTCCCTCCCTCCCTCTCTCCTCCAGCTGAGTCTATAGTAGAGGATGATATCCCTGCGGTGCCTGCCTCCATATCGGAGCGCTACAGAGTGGGACGTATGTTGGGAGACGGTAACTTTGCGGTGGTCCGGGAATGTGTGGAACACTCCACAGGCAGGGAATACGCCCTAAAAATCATTAACAAGGGCCGATGCCGGGGGAAGGTGAGGAGGGAAGGGGGGGTAAAGTGAGGGGGGAAGGGTTAACAGGGGATAAGGGAAGGGGTAACAGGGGGGGTAATGAGCAATGTTACAGGGGAAGGGGTTAACAGGGGGCAAGGTGAGGGGAGAAGGGGTTAACAGGGGGCAAGATGAGGGGAGAAGGGGTTAACAGGGGGCAAGGTGAGGGGGGAAGGGGTTAACAGGGGGCAAGGTGAGGGCAAGGTGAGGGGAGAAGGGGTTAACAGGGGGCAAGATGAGGGGAGAAGGGGTTAACAGGGGGCAAGGTGAGGGGGGAAGGGGTTAACAGGGGGCAAGGTGAGGGGGGAAGGGGTTAACAGGGGGCAAGGTGAGGGGGGAAGGGGTTAACAGGGGGCAAGATGAGGGGAGAAGGGGTTAACAGGGGGCAAGGGGAGGGGAGAAGGGGTTAACAGGGGGAAAGGGGAGGCGGGGGGCAGGGAAGTGAGGGGGTGGCCTCCTCCTCCTCCTGCTCATCCTCCTGCTCTTCTTCTCCTCCTCTCTCCTCCTCATCCTCATCCTCCTTCTCCTCCTCCTCCCCTATTCCTCCTTGTCCCCCTCCTCCCCCCATCAGGAGCATATGATCCAGAATGAGGTAGCCATCCTGAGGAGGGTGAAACACCCCAACATTGTCCTGCTGATCGAGGAGATGGACACCTACAGTGAGCTCTACCTGGTTATGGAGCTGGTCAAGGTAGGCAATGTTAGGGTGTGTGTGTGTTGAATTTCAGATGCCATTCAAGGAACCCAAGTACAATAAAACACAAAGAATAAAAGAACAAAGCAAAACAGATTTACTGGTGTACTTCCACTAGTGCAGGGACGGCTCTAGTCTTTTGGGGCAATATTTCAGTTTGCCATATGACGAAGAGAAAATGTTGCCGTTTTAATTAACCTGTTGGGGCTAGGGGGCAGTATTTGCATGGCCGGATAAAAAAACGTACCCGATTTAAACTGGTTACTACTCCTGCCCAGAAATGAGAATATGCATATAATTTGTAGATTTGGATAGAAAACACTCTAAAGTTTCTAAAACTGTTTGAATGGTGTCTGTGAGTATAACAGAACTCATATGGCAGGCCAAAACCTGAGAAGATTCCATGCAGGAAGTGCCCTGTCTGACAATTTGTTCTCCTTCTGCGGCATCTCTATCGAATATACAGCATCTCTGCTGTAACGTGACATTTTCTAAGGCTTCCATTGGCTCTCAGAAGGCGAGCAGGAGTAGTAACCAGATTAAATCGGGTACGTTTTTTTATCCGGCCGTGAAAATACTGCCCCCTATCCCAAACAGGTTTTAAAGCACATTTCCTACAATTTTACACATTTTGCCATGACTCATGTCATGTTAGTATGATATCTGAGTGAGAATGATTAACACTATTAATGGGGGCCTCCTGGATGTCAAGGCCCCTGGACCGACATAACAAGAGAAAAACTGCTGATGCACAAATGAATTTCGAACTTGGCACCTGTTGTATTCTACTGTTCTAACTCTCAACGATAAGTCTAGAACCCAACTGAGTTCCTTACCAGTGACACATCTCGTTCATAATGTGTCTTTGTGTTGTGTGGGAGCTTTCCTTCAGAATGTATTCACACCCCTGAATGTTGTGTCACTGGCCTACACACAATACCCCATAATGTCAAAGTGGAATTATGTTTATAGACATTTTTGACAAATTAATAAAAAATGAAATGTTGAAATGTCTTAAGTCAATAAGTATTCAACCCCTTTGTCATGGCAAGCCTAAATAAGTTCAGGTGTAAATATTTGCTTAACCTCTCTAGGGTAGGTGGCACCAAATCGTCCCACCTACGTAACAGCCAGTGTAATCCCGTGGCGCGTTATTCAAAAACCTCAAAAATGCTAAAACTTCAATTTTTCAAACATATGACTATTTTACACCATTTTAAAGACAAGACTCTCGTTAATCTAACCACACTGTCCGATTTCAAAAAGGCTTTACAACGAAAGCAAAACATTAGATTATGTCAGCAGAGTACCCAGCCAGAAATAATCAGACACCCATTTTTCAAGCTAGCATATAATGTCACATAAACCCAAACCACAGCTAAATGCAGCACTAACCTTTGATGATCTTCATCAGATGACAACCCTAGGACATTATGTTATACAATACATGCATGTTTTGTTCAATCAAGTTCATATTTATATCAAAAACCAGCTTTTTACATTAGCATGTGACTAGCATGTGACTAGCATTCCCACTGAACACTGCCGGTGAATTTACTAAATTACTCACGATAAACGTTCACAAAAAGCATAACAATTATTTTAAGAATTATAGATACAGAACTCCTCTATGCACTCGATATGTCCGATTTTAAAATAGTTTTTCGGTGAAAGCACATTTTGCAATATTCTCAGTAGATAGCCCGGCATCACATAAAAAAGCGATAATATTCCGACCGGGAATCTGCGTTTAGGTAAACAGACGAAAGAAAATAAAGCATTCGGTCGACTCGGGCACGCGCCTAAGCCCATAGTACTCTGATCGGCCACTTGCCAAAAGCGATAATGTGTTTCAGCCAGAGGCTGCCTCGATATCGTTCAGCTTTTTCAGGGGCTCTGAGAGCCTATGGGAGCCGTAGGAAGTGTCACGTTAGAGCAAAGATCCTCAGTCTTCAATAAAAAGAGCCAAGATGAAACACAACTTCTCAGACAGGCCACTTCCTGCATGGAATCTTCTCAGGTTTTGGCCTGCCATTTGAGTCCTGTTATACTCACAGACACCATTCAAACAGTTTTAGAAACTTTAGGGTGTTTTCTATCCAAAGCCAATAATTATATGCATATTCTAGTTACTGGGCAGGAGTAGTAACCAGATTAAATCGGGTACGTTTTTTATCCGGCCGTGTCAATACTGCCCCCTAGCCCTAACAGGTTAACAGGTCACATAATAAGTTGCATGCACTCACTCTGTGTGCAATAATAGTGTTTAACATGATTTTTGAATGACTACCTCATCTCTGTACCTCACATTATCTGTAAAGCCCCACAGTCGAGCAGTGAATTGCAAACACAGATTCAACCATAAAGAACCAGGGAGGTTTTCAAATGTCTCACAAAGGGCACCTATTGGTAGATGAGTAAAAAAAAGTAGATATTAAATATCCCTTTGAACATGGTGAAGTTATTAATTACACTTTGGATGGTGTATCAATACTCCCAGTCTCTACAATGATACAGGCGTCCTTCCTAACTCAGTTGCCAGAGAGGAAAAAAAACGCTCATGGATTTCACCAAATATTGTCCAATCCAGGTGTGCAAAGCTCTTAGAGACTTACCCAGAAAGACTCACAGCTGTAATTGCTGCCAAAGGTGATTCTAACATGTATTGACTCATGGGTGTGAATACTAAAGTAAATTAGATATTTCTTTATTTAATTTTCAATAAATTTGTTAACATTTCTAAAAACATTTTGTTAACTTTGTCATTATTAAATGTTGTGTGTAGATGGGTAATTAAAAATATATATATTTTAGCCATTTTGAATTCAGGCTGTAACACAACAAAATCTGGATTAAGTCAAGGGGTATGAATACTTTCTGAAGGCACTGTATATATATTTATTTTTTGGTCGAGGGCCCCTAGAGGTCAAATGCCCTAAGCGACCTCTTATGCCTGGAGCCAGACCTGCACACACAGAAAGGGATGATGAGGAGTAGAGATGGATGGAGGGAATGAGTGAGAGAGAGAGAAGAAGAGGAGAGGAGTAGAGAGAGAGAGAAAAAGAGAGCAAAAGAGAGTCACATTGAGAAAGGGAGGAAGAGGAGAGAGGTAACAAACTGACAGAGAGAAAGCAATAAAGAGCTTCGATAAATTTTTTTAAAGATAAATTGACACAGGGCATAAAGAGAGAGGGAGAGAAAAAGAGAGGGACAGAGGGTAAATATGGGGATGAGAGAAAGAGAGAGGGAGATTGAGGAAAAGGCAACACATGTCTCGCCTGCTCCCGCTCTCCCGCTCTATTGCTCGAGTGCGGCAGACTGCCTATCATTACGCACACCTGTCCCCTTCGTTACGCGCACCTGCGCCTCATTGGACCCACCTGAACTCCATCAGTATTTGATTGCCTCCCCTTTATCTGTCTGTTCCTCTGTTTGTTCCCTGTTTCAGCATTGATGTTGTTACTTTGTCCCCTGTCCAGACGCTGTTCCTGTCTTGTTTTATGTCCGTTATTCATTCAATGTTCTCCCTGTACCTGCTTCCTGTCTCCAGTGTCAACCCTCACAACACAGGGACAAAGAGAGAGAGTGAGAGATAGAGATAGAGAGAGAGAGGGAGAGAGAGAGAGAGAGAGAGAGATAGATAGAGGGAGGCAAAGAGAGAGAGATACAAAGACAGAGAGAGAGAGAGAGATAGAGGAAGGCATAGAGAGAGAGACAGAGAGAGAGAGAGAGAGAGAGAGAGATAGAGGAAGGCAAAGAGAGAGAGATACAGAGAGACAGAGAGAGAGAGAGAGGGAGAGAGAGAGAGAGAGAGAGAGATAGAGGAAGGCAAAGAGAGAGATACAGAGAGACAGAGAGAGAGATAGAGGAAGGCAAAGAGAGAGAGAGACAGAGAGAGAGAGAGACAGAGAGAGAGAGAGACAGAGAGAGAGAGATACAGAGAGACAGAGAGAGAGACAGAGAGAGAGATACAGAGAGACAGAGAGAGAGAGACAGAGAGAGAGAGAGATACAGAGAGAGAGAGAGGAAGGCAAAGAGAGAGAGATACAGAGAGAGAGAGAGAGAGAGAGAGAGAGAGAGAGAGAGAGAGAGAGAGAGAAGTGAGCGATTGAGGAAAGCAACACAGTTACAAGAGGAGACTTGACAGTTTTCTCATTTTAATGACTGTGTGTCTCTAAGCCTGTGAGTCTCAGTGTGTGTGTCAGTCTGTGTGAAACCAAGCCCTATTTTAAGCTTCTGCTTCACTTGTGTATGCATTATAGTCGAGCTGGTTTGCAAGACTATAAAGTCGTGGCCAAAAGTTTTGAGAATGACACAAATATTAATTTTCAGAAAGTCTGCTGCCTCCGTTTGTATGATGGCAATTTGCATATACTCCAGAATGTTATGAAGCTTGATCAGATAAATTGCAATTAATTGCAAAGTCTCTCTTTGCCATGCAAATTAACTGAATCCACAAAAAACATTTCCACTGCATTTCAGCCCTGCCACAAAAGGACCAGCTGACATCATGTCAGTGATTCTCTCGTTAGCCTGTTGGGGCTCGGGGGCAGTATTGAGACATTTTGAAAAAAATATGTGCCCATTTTTAACTGCCTCCTACACCAA
Organism: Salmo salar; assembly: GCF_965601325.2. Lineage (NCBI taxonomy): Eukaryota > Metazoa > Chordata > Actinopteri > Salmoniformes > Salmonidae > Salmo > Salmo salar. The sequence goes on along the minus strand of NC_138301.1, from coordinate 117,604,376 downwards.
CTCAGAAGCTAGGATATGCATATTATTAACACATTCGGATAGAAAACACTCTGAATTTTCTAAAACAGTTTGAATGGTGTCTGTAAGTATAACAAAACTCATATTGCAGGCAAAAACCTGTGAAAAATAGATTAAAAAAAATGTGAATTTTGTGACTGTACTATTTAGTGTCATTGTTTTATAGATACCATAGTGAGAAAGGATTCATTTCGCAACACCTACGGCTTCCACTAGATGTCAACGATCTTAATAAAGTTGTTTGAAGCGTCTATGATAAACAGAGAGCAAATTAGAATCCAAGGAAGTTGACATGTCATCACTTCATTTTTTTGTGCCTGCGCATAAATCTGAGAAACGTGAGTTTTGTCTTCATTGTTTATCTCGACATAGGATAGGTTGTGTGAAAATATTACTGATGTTTAACGTTAAAAATGGACCAAAAGATAAATGCTAAACAACATTTGACATGTTTGAACGAACATAATTAGATTATTTACTAGGTTTTTTTAGCTTTTCGGCGTGATTTTACAGTCCCCCACCACGTTTTGTGGGAGCATAATGAACGCTAAGTACTTGGTGTTATTTGGACATAAATTATGAACTTTGTCAAAAGAAACCACATTTGTTCCGGACCTGGGATGCCTTCCGGACCTGGGATGCCTGTCTTCTGATGGAGATAATCAAAGGTAAGGGGATATTTACAATGTTATTATCGATTTTAGATGATGCTAACTGTATAGCATAGCCTGTTGTTCTTAGCATAGCACCCCGTTTATTGCAAAATGTGATTTCCCAGTAAAGTTATTTTGAGATCTGGCCATTCGGTAGCAATTACGAGATGATAATATATTATTCTTTGAATGACAATATTATAATTTACCAATGTTTTCGAATAGTAATTTTGTTATGTTCACCGGAAGCATTTCAGAGAAGAAAAAAATCTGAATTTCACGCTACTGTAAAATGCTGTTTTTGGATATAAATATGAACTTGATGGAACAAAAAATGCATGTATTGTATAACATAATGTCCTAGGAGTGTCATCTGATGGAGATTGACAAAAGTTAGTGCATAATTCAAGCTGGTTTCTGCTTTTGGTGACGCCTGACCTTGAATTGAAAATGGATGTTTGTACTTTTGTGGCTATGTACTGTCCTAACATAATCTAACTTTATGCTTTTGCCGTAAAGCCTCTTTGAAAATCGAACAATGTGGTTAGATTAAGGAGATGTTTATCATTTAAATTGTGTAAAATAGTTGATTGTTTGAGAAATTGAAATTGTTAGATTTTTGATGTTTTGAATTTCCAGCCTTGTTAGCAATCCCGGCTCGGGGTTCATTGCTAACCTGTAGCCCCAACAGGCCCCACAGGTGTGAGTGTTGACGAGGACAAGGCTGGAGATCACTCTGTCATGCTGATTGAGTTCGAATATCGATTGGAAGCTTCAAAAGGAGGGTGGTGCTTGGAATCATTGTTCTTTCTGTGTCAATCATGGTTACCTGCAAGGAAACACGTGCCGTCATCATTGCTTTGCACGAAAAGGGCTTTCAGTATGGCTGAAATAGCTGAATACACTAATTTGAAGGGGTGTCAACATACTTTTGTACATATAATGTATCTATAAAAGGGTTCGTAGCGTAACAGTTAGTGTTACCGCCCTGGGATTGGAAGGTCCTGGGTTCGCCTACCGGGAAGAGGCTATTTTGACCATTCTGTTTCGCATTGACGAGCCACAGGGTTATTTAGGCTTTTTGTTAAAATAGCTGAATACACCTGATTCTACCACTCAGCTGTTCATCAAGATCTCAGCTGTTTATCAAGACCTCAGCTGTTCATCAAGACCTCAGCTGTTCATCCGGATCTCAGCTGTTCATCAAGACCTCAGCTGTTCATCAAGACCTCAGCTGTTCATCAAGACCTCAACTGTTCATCAAGACCTCAGCTGTTCATCAAGACCTCAGCTGTTCATCACGACCTCAGCTGTTCATCAAGACCTCAGCTGTTCATCGAGACCTCAGCTGTTCATCGAGACCTCAGCTGTTCATCAAGACCTCAGCTGTTCATCAAGAACTCAGCTGTTCATCAAGATCTCAGCTGTTCATCAAGACCTCAGCTGTTCATCGAGACCTCAGCTGTTCATCAAGACCTCAGCTGTTCATCAAGACCTCAGCTGTTCATCAAGACCTCAACTGTTCATCAAGACCTCAGCTGTTCATCAAGACCTCAGCTGTTCATCAAGACCGCAGCTGTTTATCGAGACCTCAGCTGTTCATCCGGATCTCAGCTGTTCATCAAGACCTCAGCTGTTCATCAAGACCTCAGCTGTTCATCAAGACCTCAACTGTTCATCAAGACCTCTGTATGTACAAAGTTTAATATATCTGATTAATGTTTGATTGTATATTTTGTAATAACTCACTATTGTTTACAGGTAATGTAGTACTAAGCCTTTCTACAGTCAAATATAAAGTACATTTTCATGTATATAGTTTTAGGTTATTTTGTGTATTTTTCAGGAGCTTTCTCGATGTTCTTGTTACAAGATATCACGGACATGATTTCCAGTTTACTCCATATTGGCTAAAATGGGTTTCTGGTTTCTCGCTTCCCTCTGGAAAATCTGAAATAAATACTAATAACTGTATTATGTCTGTTGCCATTTGTCATTATTGTGTACTTTTACTTTAGTTTTATTAAAGAGGTTCGTCCTCTATACATTTCTATGGACAGCGGCCGTCATGACGTTTCTCCAAACGGCCTTTCTCCGCTCGCTCTAGAACTAAATGAGGTAATAAGTAGAGATCGGATCATGGAAACGCGCGGTAGAGATATGATTCACAAAATAACTGTAATAACAGTTAAATAAAGAAATATATTTCACACAATTTGAAAAAAATAACACGGTACTTTACTCCGTGTGTTACAGGCATCGATGAACGGTGACCAAAATGCAGCGGGTATAGTGCTCATCTTTCTTCTTTATTTAGAAAAGAACAACTCAAAACAAAATAAACAGATGACGAAACAGTTCCATAAGGTACACAGACTATACAGAAAACAACCACCCACAACCCACAGGAAAAACAGGCTGCCTAAGTATGGCTTCCAATCAGAGACAACGAAAGACACCTGCCTCTGATTGGAAGCCATACTCGGCCACACATGGAAAAAGAAACATAGAAATAGAAAACTAGAACCAAAATCCCCTAGAACCAAAAAAACCCAGAACACACAAAACAAACACCCCCTGCCACGCCCTGACCATGCTACAATTACAAATGAGCCTTTTACTGGTCAGAACGTGACACCGTGACTCATAATAATAATTTGTTAATGTAATGTGCTACTTTTGTAAGGCGTTACCCTGAACACTGCTCAGGACTCTGCTTCACACTCACACGCAAACTAGTTGTTTACGTGTTGATAAAAGTCACCTTGTCGCAGAGAGATTTACACGGTTATCAAAACGTCACGTCAGGCACACACCCTACACAAAACACAGCCCTTATTTTAAGTGTTTCTAAAATCCCCTATGGGGAAAAATGAATGGTGGAAAAATGATTGGAACTATTTCCCTGTGTGACCGCTAGGTTTTATGACTCATACTGTGGTACATTTTACATTTGAGTCATTTAGCAGACGCTCTTATCCAGAACGACTTACAGTACTGAATGCATACATTTCATACATTTTTTCCCCCATACTGGTCCCCCGTGGGAATCGAACTCACAACCCTGACGTTGCAAACACCATGCTCTACCAACTGAGCCACACGAGACCATATTGGGATTGTATTAATATTGTTGCATGTAATTCTCTGTGTTGTCCATAGGGGGGCGATCTGTTTGATGCCATCACGTCCACTAACAGATACACAGAGAGAGATGCCAGCGGGATGCTTTACAACCTGGCCAACGCCATCAAATACCTCCACAGCCTCAACATCGTACATAGAGACATCAAACCAGAAAACCTACTGGTAAGAGAGGTGTGTGTGTTTGTGTGTGTGTGTGTGTGTGTTTGTGTGTGTGTGTGTGTGTGTGTGTGTGTGTGTGTGTGTGTGCGCGTGTGTGTGCGCGTGCGTGCGTGCGTGTGCGCACGCGAGAGAGAGAGAGTTGTGGGATCCGTAATCGCATCATCAGTAGTCTCATCACTGAAAGGGTTTGATGCATCACTGTTAAAAGATAAACTCATCAAATATGGCACACACAATCCATTCAATTTCAATTCAAGGGGCTTTATTGGCATGGGAAACATATGTTTACATTGCCGAAGCAAGTGAAATAGATAAATAAACAAAAGTGAAATAAACAATACAAATGAACAGTGAACAATACAGTTCCAAAGGAATAAAGACATTTCAAATGTCATATTACATCTATATACAGTGTTGTAACGATGTGCAAATAGTTAAAATACAAAAAGGGAAAATACATAAACATAAATATAAACACTCTCTCTTAATGATGAAGTGATATCACTCATTCTGAGTAGGAGAGAGAGAGACATGACTCACCCCTGCAATGATGCAGTCGTTCTCCCCCCATACCTCCTTCTGTCTCTCTCTTTACAGATGTAGGATCTTAATTTGATCCATATTTTGTTTTTGAGAATTGCAAACTTGTAGTGTATTTTAGTTTTAAAAAGGCTTCTAAAGTTTGTATCAACCTCTACATGTTAATTATAATTCCCATTTTCCGTTGCTGCAGGACTATTTTCCTGCTGTAGCAAATCGGCTCAAATTAAGATCCTACATCTGTATCTTCTCATCTCTCTCTCTCTCACACACTTGTCCTCTCAACACACACGCACACACACACACACCCAAAGTGTCCGCTGGTCCACGCGTGTGGCTGGAAGCGTATGTTTGTTTAAACACATTAGACGAACACTAGTGAGCACACACCAGATGTGTTCAATGTTCCCTCCCTATTTTGGCGCTAAGCACATTTTTGGTCAGCTGAGATCAAACTTCATCATTGTGAAAATTCTGTGCAACTTCCGATGTGCATTTACTGTGAACACTGAGGCTGTACCTGCTTTAAATTACAGTTTTAACAGTGTACAAGTAGGCTACTGTGGCTATTTGATCATAATGTAGGCCTACCAGAGTGGCCTACTGTCATCGTCGTGTGTGTAGGTGGCAAGGAAGTCAGGCTCAGGAGAAACCAACTTGGTATAACTGGAGTAGTTTAATAAATAATAAACTAACACTAACTCCAAAACCAACATACATAAAAATAACATGGGTAAAAATACCCAAAGCTCACCAATACAAAAATACACGAAATCAATAACAAACAAAACAATCTCAGACAAGGACATGAGGGAAAACAGAGGGTTAAATACACAACATGTAATTGATGGGATTGGAAACAGGTGTGTAGGAAAACAAGACAAAACCAATGGAAAATGAAAAATGGATCAGTGATGGCTAGAAGACCGGTGACGTCGATCGCCGAGCACCACCCGAACAAGGAGGGGCAGAAGTCGTGACACCTACCATCAAAAACAATGGAGAAAAATGCATCCCATAACATTTTAACATGGAAATAACTATTGAAATAGCTGTTCTATGATTCAGCCTACAGTAGCAGCCAATGTGTGGTGTACATTGTAGGTCTACATTCCATTCGATGTTGAAACCATGCAGGGCTTGAAAATGAGCCTGCTTATCCGCTCGTCCTTTAGACAAGGAGGTCACTGAACATGTTGTTCTATTGTGTTGTTTGATGCAAGAAACCACTTTAGAACAGAAAATGCATTATTATTATCACCGAGAATCAGACAACAATGTATTCTACCCTTTAAAATGTATAATACCCTCTAAAATGTATCCTACCCTCTAAAATGTATCCTACCCTCTAAAATATATCCTACCCTCTAAAATGTATCCTACCCTCTAAAATATATCCTACCCTCTAAAATGTATCCTACCCTCTAAAATATATCCTACCCTCTAAAATATATCCTACCCTCTAAAATGTATCCTACCCTCTAAAATGTATAATACCCTCTAAAATGTATCCTACCCTCTAAAATGTATCCTACCCTCTAAAATGTATCCTACCCTCTAAAATATATCCTACCCTCTAAAATGTATCCTACCCTCTAAAATGTATCCTACCCTCTGCCCATTGGTAACTTAGCGTATTCTAGCCTGCCTCAAAATACAACACTGCCCCTTTAAGACATACAGTTGAAGTCGGAAGTTTACATACACCTTAGCCAAATACATTTAAACTCAGTTTTTCACAATCCCTGACATTTAATCCTAGTAAAAACTTCCCTGTCGTAGGTCAGTTAGGATCACCACTTTATTTTAAGAATGTGAAATGTCAGAATAATAGTAGAGAGAATGATTTATTTCAGCTTTTATTTCTTTCATCACATTCTCAGTGGGTCAGAAGTTTACATACACTCACTTAGTATTTGGTAGCATTGCCTTTAAATTGTTTAACTTGGGTCAAACATTTCGGGTAGCCTTCCACAAGCTTCCCACAATAAGTTGGATGAATTTTGTCCCATTCCTCCTGACAGAGCTGGTGTAACTGAGTCAGGTTTGTAGGCCTCCTTATTCACCCACGCTTTTTCAGTTCTGCCGACAAATGTTCTATGGGATTGAGGTCAGGGCTTTGTGATGGCCATTCCAATACCTTGACTTTGTTGTCCTTAAGCCATTTTGCCACAATTTTGGAAGTATGTTTGGGGTCATTGTCCATTTGGAAGACCCATTTGCGACCAAGCTTTAACTTCCTGACTGATGTCTGAGATGTTGCTTCAATATATCCACATCATTTTCCTACATCATGATGCCATCTATTTTGTGAAGTGCACCAGGCCCTCCTGCAGCAAAGCACCCCCAAAACATGATGCTGCCACCCCCATGCTTCACAGTTGGGATGGTGTTCTTCGGCTTGCAAGCATTCCCCTTTTTCCTCCAAACATAACGATGGTCATTATGGCCAAACAGTTCTATTTTTGTTTCATCAGACCAGAGGACATTTCTCCAAAAATTACGATCTTTGTCCCCATGTGCAGTTGCAAACCATAGTCTGGCTTCCTTATGGCAGTTTTGGAGCAGTGGTTTCTTCCTTGCTGAGTGGCCTTTCAGGTTATGTCGATATAGGACTTGTTTTACTGTGGATATAAATACTTTTGTACTTGTCTCCTCCAGCATCTTCACTAGGTCCTTTGCTGTTGTTCTGGGATTGATTTGCACTTTTCGCACCAAAGTACATTCATTTCTAGGAGACAGAACGCGTCTCCTTCCTGAGCGGTATGACGGCTGCGTGGTCCCATGGTGTTTATACTTGCGTACTATTGTTTGTACAGGTGAACATGGTACCTTCAGGTGTTTGGAAATTGCTCCCAAGGATGAACCAAATAAAGCTCTTTACCTGACTGGCTTTTCAAAGATGTCTAGAAATGTACACATTTTGTGCTCTTGTAGGAAGCAATCAATCCCCCATTGCTGACTACAAATGATCTATAACTGGGCTGATAACTCACCAACTATTTATTTTTAATTTGACAGGGACAGTGCACATTAATCAATGAACACATCTGCACATGAACACATCTGCGACTACATGCCGCTCTATCCCTTTGATCTCAAAACAAGCGCATGTACTTTCGTCCGTTTATGCCTGTCAATGCAATATAACCCTCCTCCGATTCGCTCTGCCTAAAACAAAATCTCAGTGTTACATAGTTAATTTTGAGGCTAATATTATGTGGATTCGATTCAAAACGTTAATAGTGTAAACTAACGGGGGAAAACTCGGATAAAGTTGAGTGAAGTTCTTCAGTCCTGGGAGAGCTGTGCGCCCATGCAGCTTAGACATAGGTTGTAACTGGTTGCATGAATATCATGATGAATATACAGTATGTTCATGTCATTGTCAACTGCATTACACCCCCCCCAAAAAATATTTGAATTTAGATGCTAACAAATGCTAACCGTACGTCACTGTATATAATGGTTATCTAGCACGCTAGCTATCCCAACTGCTACATCCAAAATAATAGTATTTGTAACAATAACAGCAGAGTTTAAATTTAGCCAAATACAGCCTTAGCGACTGTCCAAGCAACCATCCGACAACACTGTTTAATACAGGCTATTTGGAAACTATGCAACGGACACCAGAGCTGGAGATGTCATTCCATGAGTTTTTGAGTGTCTATTTAGAATATTTCCAGATGTTATTAAACGAAGGGAGATCCAATATGATCAGAAACTACAGACGGGTTATATAGATGGCTGAATATGATCAGAAACTACTGACGGGTTATATAGATGGCTGAACGTGATCAGAAACTACTGACGGGTTATATAGATGGCTGAACGTGATGAGAAACTACTGACGGGTTATATAGATGGCTGAACATGATCAGAAACTACTGACGGGTTATATAGATGGCTGAACATGATCAGAAACTACTGACGGGTTATATAGATGTCTGAACGTGATCAGAAACTACAGACGGGTTATATAGATGGCTGAACGTGATGAGAAACTACTGACGGGTTATATAGATGGCTGAACGTGATGAGAAACTACTGACGGGTTATATAGATGGCTGAACATGATCAGAAACTACAGACGAGTTATATAGATGGCTGAACATGATGAGAAACTACTGACGGGTTATATAGATGTCTGAACGTGATCAGAAACTACAGACGGGTTATATAGATGGCTGAACGTGATGAGAAACTACTGACGGGTTATATAGATGGCTGAATATGATCAGAAACTACTGACGGGTTATATAGATGGCTGAATATGATCAGAAACTACTGACGGGTTATATAGATGGCTGAATATGATCAGAAACTACTGACGGGTTATATAGATGGCTGAATATGATCAGAAACTACTGACGGGTTATATAGATGGCTGAACGTGATGAGAAACTACAGACGGGTTATATAGATGGCTGAACGTGATCAGAAACTACTGACGAGTTATATAGATGGCTGAACGTGATCAGAAACTACTGACGGGTTATATAGATGGCTGAACATGATCAGAAACTACTGACGGGTTATATAGATGGCTGAACGTGATGAGAAACTACTGACGGGTTATATAGATGGCTGAACATGATCAGAAACTACAGACGGGTTATATAGATGGCTGAACATGATGAGAAACTACTGACGGGTTATATAGATGGCTGAACATGATCAGAAACTACAGACGAGTTATATAGATGGCTGAATATGATCAGAAACTACTGACGGGTTATATAGATGGCTGAATATGATCAGAAACTACTGACGGGTTATATAGATGGCTGAACGTGATCAGAAACTACAGACGGGTTATATAGATGGCTGAACGTGATCAGAAACTACTGACGAGTTATATAGATGGCTGAACGTGATCAGAAACTACAGACGGGTTATATAGATGGCTGAACATGATCAGAAACTACAGACGAGTTATATAGATGTCTGAACATGATCAGAAACTACAGACGGGTTATATAGATGGCTGAACATGATCGGAAACTACAGACGAGTTATATAGATGGCTGAATATGATCAGAAACTACTGACGGGTTATATAGATGGCTGAACATGATCAGAAACTACAGACGAGTTATATAGATGTCTGAACGTGATGAGAAACTACTGACGGGTTATATAGATGGCTGAACGTGATCAGAAACTACTGACGGGTTATATAGATGGCTGAACATGATCAGAAACTACTGACGGGTTATATAGATGGCTGAACGTGATGAGAAACTACTGACGGGTTATATAGATGGCTGAACGTGATGAGAAACTACTGACGGGTTATATAGATGGCTGAACATGATCAGAAACTACTGACGGGTTATATAGATGGCTGAACATGATCAGAAACTACAGACGAGTTATATAGATGGCTGAACATGATCAGAAACTACTGACGGGTTATATAGATGGCTGAACATGATCAGAAACTACTGACGGGTTATATAGATGGCTGAACATGATCAGAAACTACTGACGGGTTATATAGATGGCTGAACGTGATGAGAAACTACTGACGGGTTATATAGATGGCTGAACATGATCAGAAACTACAGACGAGTTATATAGATGGCTGAATATGATCAGAAACTACTGACGGGTTATATAGATGGCTGAACGTGATGAGAAACTACTGACGGGTTATATAGATGGCTGAACATGATCGGAAACTACAGACGAGTTATATAGATGGCTGAACATGATCGGAAACTACTGACGGGTTATATAGATGGCTGAACATGATCAGAAACTACTGACGGGTTATATAGATGGCTGAACGTGATGAGAAACTACTGACGGGTTATATAGATGGCTGAACGTGATGAGAAACTACTGACGGGTTATATAGATGGCTGAACATGATCGGAAACTACAGACGAGTTATATAGATGGCTGAACATGATCGGAAACTACTGACGGGTTATATAGATGGCTGAACGTGATCAGAAACTACTGACGGGTTATATAGATGGCTGAATATGATCAGAAACTACTGACGGGTTATATAGATGGCTGAACGTGATCAGAAACTACTGACGGGTTATATAGATGGCTGAATATGATCAGAAACTACTGACGGGTTATATAGATGGCTGAACATGATCAGAAACTACTGACGGGTTATATAGATGTCTGAACGTGATCGGAAACTACAGACGAGTTATATAGATGGCTGAACATGATCAGAAACTACTGACGGGTTATATAGATGGCTGAACGTGATCAGAAACTACTGACGGGTTATATAGATGGCTGAACGTGATGAGAAACTACTGACGGGTTATATAGATGGCTGAACGTGATCAGAAACTACTGACGGGTTATATAGATGGCTGAATATGATCTCTCCCCACCTCTCCAGGTGTATGAGCATGTTGATGGCAGTAAGAGTCTGAAGTTGGGGGACTTTGGTCTGGCCACCGTAGCAGATGGACCCCTCTACACTGTCTGTGGAACACCCACATATGTAGCACCAGAGATCATCGCAGAGACAGGGTACGTACAATATGTGTGTGTGTGTGTGTGTGTGTGTGTGTGTGTGTGTGTGTGTGTGTGTGTGTGTGTGTGTGTGTGTGTGTGTGTGTGTGTGTGTGTGTGTGTGTGTGTGTGTGTGTGTGTGTGTGTGTGTGTGTGTGTGTGTGTTGTATACAGAACGTCTCCTGATCCTCCCTCTCTCTCACTCTTTCCTTGAGTTTTTCCTTCCTCCCTTTTCTACAAATCTCTCCTCTCTTTCTCTATCCTTCCTTCCTTCCTTCCTTCCCTCCCTCCCTCTCTCTCTCTCTCTCTCTCTCTGACCTGTGTGTTCTCCCTTTCTCTCTCTTTCTCTCAATTCAATTCACAGGGCTTTATTGGCATGGGAAACATATGTTTACATTGCCAAAGAAAGTGAAATAGATCATTAACAAAAGTGAAATAAACAATAAAACATTTACAGAAAGCATTACACTCACAGAAGTTCGAAAAGAATAAAGACATTTCACATGTCATATTATGTCTATATATAGTGCCTTGCTAAAGTATTCACCCCTTGGTGTTTTTCCTATTTTGTTGCATTACAACTTGTAATTGAAATTGATTTTTATTTGGATTTCATGTAATGGACATACACAAAATAGTCCAATTTGGTGAAATGGAATGAAAAAATTACTTATTACATTTTCTTTTTTTAAAACAACAGAAAAGTGGTGGTGCATATGTATTCACCCCTTTGCTATGAAGCCCTTAAATACAATCTGGTGCAACCAATTACCTTCAGAAGTCACATAATTAGTTATATAAAGCCCACATGTGTGCAATCTAAGTATCACATGATCTCAGTATATATACACCTGTTCTGAAAGGCCCCAGAGTCTGCAACACCACTAAGCAAGGGGCACCACCAAGCAAGCGACATCATGAAGACCAAGGAGCTCTCCAAACAGGTAAGGGACAACGTTGTGGAGAAGTACAGATCAGGGTTGGGTTATAAAAAAATATCAGAAACTTTGAACATCCCACGGAGCACCATTAAATCCATTATTATAAAATGGAAAGAATATGGCACTACAACAAACCTGCCAAGAGAGGGCTGCCCACCAAAACTCACGGACCAGGCAAGGAGGGCATTAATCAGAGAGGCAACAAAGAGACCAAAGATAACCCAGACCTCAATCCACAGCGGAGATTGGAGTATCTGTCCATAGGACCACTTTAAGCCGTACATTCCACAGAGCTGGGCTTTACGGAAGAATGGCCAGAAAAAAGCCATTGATTAAAGAAAAAAAATAAGCAATCACATTTGGTGTTTGCCAAAAGGCATGTGGGAGACTCCCCAAACATATGGAAGAAAGTACTCTGGTCAGATGAGACAAAAATGTTGCTTTTTGGCTATCAAGGAAAATGCTATGTCTGGCGCAAACCCAACACCTCTCATCACCCCGAGATAAACATCCCCACAGTGAAGCATGGTGGTGGCAGCATCATGCTGTGGGGATGTTTTTCATCGGCAGGGACAGGGAAACTGGTCAGAATAGAAGGAATGATGGATGGCGCTAAATACAGGGAAATTCTTGAGGGAAACCTGTTTCAGTCTTCCAGAGATTTGAGACTGGGACGGAGGTTCACCTTCCAGCAGGACAATGACCCTAAGCATACTGCTAAAGCAACACTTGAGTGGTTAAGGGGAAACATTTAAATGTCTTGGAATGGCCTAGTCACAGCCCAGACCTCAATCCAATTGAGAATCTGTGGTATGACTTAAAGATTGCTGTACAACAGAGGAACCCATCCAACTTGAAGGAGCTGGAGCAGTTTTGCCTTGAAGAATGGGCAAAAATCCCAGTGGCTAGATGTGCCAAGCTTATAGAGCCCTCCCCCAAGAGACTTGCAGTTGTAATTGCTGCGAAAGGTGGCTCTACAAAGTATTGAATTTGGGGGGGTAATAGTTATGCACGCTCAAGTTAATGTTTCATGTGTAACCCCCCCCCCCCCCCCCCCCCCCAATTCCAGGTTGTAAGGCAACAAAATTGGAAAAATGACAAGGGGGGTGAATACTTTCGCAAGCCACTGTACAGTGTTGTATAATGTGCAAATATAGTTAAAGTACAAAGGGGAAAATAAATTAACCTAAATATGGGTTGTATTTACAATTGTTTGTTCTTCACTGGTTGCCCTTTTCTTGTGGCAACAGGTCACAAATCTTGCTGCAGTGATGGCACACTGTGGTATTTCACCCAATAGATATGGGAGTTTATCAAGATTGGATTTGTTTTCTAATTCTTTGTGGTTCTGTGTAATCTGAGGAAAATATGTGTCTCTAATATGGTCAAACATTTGGCAGGAGGTTAAGAAGTGCAGCTCAGTTTCCACCTCGTTTTGTGGGCACTCGTTTTGTGGGCAGACATAGCCTGTCTTCTCTTGAAAGCCTGGTCTGCCTACGGCGGCCTTTCTCAATAACAAGGCCATGCTCACTGAGTCTGTACATAGTGTCTCTTTCTCTGAGCTGTGTATTCTCTCTCTCTGTGTGTGTATTCTAGGTATGGCATTAAGGTAGATATCTGGGCAGCAGGAGTTATCACCTACATCTTGCTGTGTGGCTTCCCTCCCTTCCGAGGGTAAGAAGCACTGACACCCCAACTGAACCAAACATACACGTTCTTGTTTAATACGCAATTCAGCTGTGATCTAATATGACATAAAACTAAGCTAGGTGTTTTACATTTTGATGAATCCATGTTGGGAGTGTAATTAGTGCCATACTCCCCTCTTGTGGTTGGAAGGAGTATTACTGAATCTCTGAGACCAGACACAGACATCTTTAAACTTGAGATACCTTCAAATATAACACAGAATCATGACCACAGCATACATAGAGAACCTAGTCCACATAACGCTTTAAATCTACTGTCTGTGTATGTAGGAGCAGTGATGACCAGGAAGTGTTATTTGACCAGATCCTGATGGGACAGCTGGAGTTCCCTCTCCCCTACTGGGACAACGTGTCAGAGACTGCCAAGGTAACACACACACACGCACACGTGTACACACACACACACACACACACACACACACACACACACACACACACACACAGTAGATATATTGAGAGTGTAACCCTTCTGTGTTGTGTGTAGGAGCTGATTAGGTCCATGTTGGAGGTGGAGGTGGATCAGAGATACACAGCAGAACAGGTTCTGGAGCACCCCTGGGTCAATGTGAGTAGGTCTCCTCTCCTCCTGTAACCCTGGGTCAATGTGATTAGTTCTCCTCTCCTCCTATAACCCTGGGTCAATGTGAGTAGTTCTCCTCTCATCCTGTAACCCTGGGTCAATGTGAGTAGTTCTCCTCTCCTCCTGTAACCCTGGGTCAATGTGAGTAGTTCTCCTCTCATCCTGTAACCCTGGGTCAATGTGAGTAGTTCTCCTCTCCTCATATAACCCTGGGTCAATGTGATTAGTTCTCCTCTCCTCCTATAACCCTGGGTCAATGTGAGTAGTTCTCCTCTCCTCCTCTCCTCCTGTAACCCTGGGTCAATGTGAGTAGTTCTCCTCTCCTCCTGTAACACTGGGTCAATGTGAGTAGTTCTCCTCTCCTCTCCTCCTGTAACCCTGGGTCAATGTGAGTAGTTCTCCTCTCCTCCTCTCCTCCTGTAACCCTGGGTCAATGTGAGTAGTTATCCTCTCCTCTCCTCCTGTAACCCTAGGTCAATGTGAGTAGTTCTCCTCTCCTCCTATAACCCTGGGTCAATGTGATTAGTTCTCCTCTCCTCCTCTCCTCCTATAACCCTGGCTCAATGTGAGTAGTTATCCTCTCCTCTCCTCCTGTAACCCTAGGTCAATGTGAGTAGTTCTCCTCTCCTCCTATAACCCTGGGTCAATGTGAGTAGTTCTCCTCTCCTCCTATAACCCTGGGTCAATGTGATTAGTTCTTCTCTCCTATACATACTGTACTAGTGTTTCACCATCCTGGCCCTGGGGACCCCAAGAGGTGAACACTTTAGGTTTTGCCGTTGTAATAACGTAGTACAAACAGGCTAACTTTCCTCTTTGTTCTCAGTGTCATCTTCACCATCTACAGAACAGTAGACCTGCACTTACTCTCATCATACTGTCTTCTACATAATATATTTCTTTCAATGGTATTTTTATTTGAAAATAGGATATAGCTTGAAGTGAATTCTCCTGCTAAACCAGACCTTCACTTTTCATCCCCTCTCATTCCTCCTCTTCCTCCTCCTCCCATTCCTTCTCTCCTCTTCCTCCTCCTCCTCCCATTCCTTCTCTTCTCTCCTCTTCCTCTTCCTCCTTCTCCCATTCCTTTTTCTCCTCTTCCTCCTCCCATTCCTTTTTCTCCTCTCCTCTTCCTCTTCCTCTTCCTCCTCCTCCCATTCCTTCTCTTCTCTCCTCTTCCTCCTCCTCCCATTCTTTCTCTCCTCTTCCTCCTCCTCCCATTCTTTCTCTCCTCTCTTCACTCTCTCTGCAGGATGATGGTGTGTCAGAGAATGAACAGGAGCTGTCAGTAGCAGGGAAGATCAAGAAACACTTCAACACCAGCCCTAAAACGAACGACACCACCGCCGGAGTGTCCGTCATCACGGTATGCCCCCAACAGACTAATACAGACATACAAACTAGTTCCAGTTTGTTTCTACTGGGTACTAGACTGTATTGGCTTTGTCTTTGGCTCTAAGGCTGACTGTACTGAGGTTTACTCCTGTTGTACTGGTGTAAAAAGCTAACTGTACATGTTTCCTACTGGTTTTAAACGTGTTACTGGTTTCTCTGTTCTGTTGTGCAGTTGGACCACAGCTTCTCCATGCAGCGCTCTGGGTCGTTGGACTTCCACCAGCACCCGGCCATGTACTGGATAAGGTATAACCTGTTGTAACGACAACACCCCCTGCTTCTGCCTCCATTTCCTGTGTCTCCACATACAGTGTGCTGATTGGCTGCTGGCTTCTGTGTGCTCTGTCAGCGTGTTTACAGCTTTTGTGGCCCTGTTACCTTTTGTGGCCCTGTTACCTTTTGTGGCCCTGTTACCTTTTGTGGCCCTGTTACCTTTTGTGGCCCTGTTACTAACATGTGTCTGTAGAAAAGTGGAGCGCTCTCAAACTGTTAACTCTCAACAAACTGTTGACTACAGTGAACAATGATTTGATCAACCCGAGGAGACTGTATCTGTTGAGGTGTTGAAAGTGTGAGAGAACGCTCCTTTTTCTACTAGTACACCTACCTGTCTCTGAGAATGCTCCAGCAGCTATCCTTGAAACTTCAGTTTGCACATGTCTGTCACCATCAGCTTGTGACCTGTGTCGTTTAGAGCTTCTCTTCTTCTCTTCTCTCATCTGGCATTCCTGTCCTCCCTCTCTCTTTCCTCTCCTCTACTGCCCTCCCCTCCCAACCTCTCCTCTACGCATGCTCCTCCACTAACCCACAGTCTTTAGCATGAGCAGCATCTCTGATGAGCAGCGTCTCTGATTGGTTCTCCTGTGTCTCCTCTACCTCAGGCCACCGCTCTTGATAAGGAGAGGCAGGTTCTCAGACGAAGATGCAACCAGGATGTGAGCTCACGCCCGTTGCCGTTGACGACAAAAACAAAAACAACAATGGAAAAACCGACTAGCTGCCTCCCCAGCCCGACCCTCGCCCCCCTCTTTCTGACCTTTATCCTCGGCTCCGTCCCTAACCCTGACCCCTCCACCAGCCACACCCCGGCGTTGGATGATGAGGATATCTCTCTCAGCTCAGCTGGGACGGTTCGTTCTCCTAACTCCCCCTTTTAGAGGTAGGGAGAGGGGTAATATGTTCCACTAACTCCCCCTTTTAGAGGTAGAGAGAGGGGTCATATGTTCTCCTAACTCCCCCTTTTAGAGGTAGAGAGAGGGGTCATATGTTCTCCTAACTCCCCCTTTTAGAGGTAGAGAGAGGGGTCATATGTTCCACTAACTCCCCCTTTTAGAGGTAGAGAGAGGGGTCATATGTTCTCCTAACTCCCCCTTTTAGAGGTAGAGAGAGGGGTCATATGTTCCACTAACTCCCCCTTTTAGAGGTAGAGAGAGGGGTCATATGTTCCACTAACTCCCCCTTTTAGAGGTAGAGAGAGGGGTCATATGTTCTCCTAACTCCCCCTTTTAGAGGTAGAGAGAGGGGTCATATGTTCCACTAACTCCCCCTTTTAGAGGTAGAGAGAGGGGTCATATGTTCCCCTAACTCCCCCTTTTAGAGGTAGAGAGAGGGGTCATATGTTCTCCTAACTCCCCCTTTTAGAGGTAGAGAGAGGGGTCATATGTTCTCCTAACTCCCCCTTTTAGAGGTAGAGAGAGGGGTCATATGTTCTCCTAACTCCCCCTTTTAGAGGTAGAGAGAGGGGAGAGATGTTCTCCTAACTCCCCCTTTTAGAGGTAGAGAGAGGGGTCATATGTTCCACTAACTCCCCCTTTTAGAGGTGGGGAGAGGGTAGAGATGGGAGAAGAGGAGTCATATGTTATCCAAACTCCCATTTTTATCGAAGTAAGGGGGAGAGATGGGAAAAGAGGGGTCATATGTTCTCCTAACTCCCCCTTTTAGAGGTAGGGAGAGGGGAGAGATGGGAAAAGAGGGGTGATAGTTCTCCTAACTCCCCCTTTTAGAGGTGGGGAGAGATGGGAAAAGAGGGGTCATATGTTCTCCTCCTTCTAGATGTAGGGGAGGAAAGTAGAGGAGATAGGGGAGGGGTCTTTCCTTTCCGCCCCCCATCTCCCCCTTCTAGGACAGAACAGGGGAGGGGAGGGATGAAGAGGGACAGGGGACAGGGGACAGGGGAGGGGAGACAGGGAACAGGGGAGGGGAGAGCTGGAGGGACTGGGGACAGGTCGGTGGCCGATGGTCAAGAAAAAGGAGAAGAGGTGAAGAAGAGGACATAAAGGACTTTTCCAAACATCTTCTCGTGGAACAGAGTACATGTTGAAGAGCTGTAGATCTGAAGAGGGTTGACGTGCTAGTTAACCCTTTGTGAGGATCAGAGTTCTACGTAGTAGCAAGGACTGACTCTCCTCTAGATACAGTCTGGGTCAACCTGTACCAGCAGCCACCTAAGGGACACCTTTTAATACAACACTCCATGTTTGTATTTGTCTTTTAAATTTAGTCATTTTTCCACTGAAGTTTGAAGAAAAATGATGTCGTATGGTGGTTAATGTTTCAAAATAACTTGTTTTGGAAACAGAAAAATGGAAAAGTAGTGAAATAGAGAAAAATGTATACGTATATTTAGCCACCGTTAGTTTTTCTGGATGGATCAAGCACTTCCTTGATGAACTGAACTGTCTGATCTCTCTTAAAGCAGCTAAAAGAAAGAGATGAACAGAAAGGAGAAAGCGAGAGAAGGTGGTCGATACTCAACTCCATACTCTTCCTCTTCTTCCTCACCCTACTCTCTCCAGAATACTGATGTCTTTCTGTAGTGTTTGAGTACTAGCTATACTTCAGTATACATTAACAATTTACAGACCATAGCTCAACTACATGCTAGCTGCATCTGGACTCCACTTTCAGTCCAGTAGACAGGGGTTTATTATGGCTAAGAGAAGACCAGGGGTCTGTTCAGTAGACACAAAACGTTTCTAAATGTAGTAGGAACCAAACTAACTTGGCTAATTAGAAAGCTAATTAACGTTTTCTTTATTTTGTGCTTTTCTGAACATGACTCAACCCCGATGTACTCTCTGTCAGTTGACACACAGTGTTGCAGGTAGAAATAAGAAACATAGATCACATTTCACAAGGAAAAGATAACAATGTATTTTCTATAGATGTAATATCTATATCTGCAACACTATTCACTGTTCTCTCCATGTAGCCAGAGGAACACGGTGGGAGACGTCTCAAATGGCACCCATAGGGTTCTGGTCAGATGTAGTGCACTATATTGAATAGGGTGCCATCTGGGACTTACATCCGGACTAACTAACTCTTTAACAGAACATGGTTTGGTGACAGGGTCTTGTTTGTACTCTATGTAAATAATATAATTTAATTTATTTTAAATAGTTCACAATATATTTCTTTATCTACATCAAAAAAAAAAAAATAACTATACGAGTCAGTGTACGTTCATATCTAATAAACAGACCGTCGTCATGGATCAACTTCCTGTCACATGACTCGGGGAATGACGACAACTTCCTCTAACAGTGTCTTTAGGATACTGTAGTCACAGAGTTTCTAAACTCGCGAGACTTATGGGAACGCTTCCGAAGCAGACTCGGCGGACCTGACCGGGGTCAAGAGAACTCAATGAGGGAAGATGAGAATTATTCCTTTTAGTTGTTAATTGTCTGTATTTTTTTAAAAGGCAACAACCTAGATTGAAACCGATTGTTCTGAGTAGCTGACCATGTTATTACTACAACCTCGTAAACGCGTCACACTGACACCTTCTCATTTTCCTCAACAAATATAAAAATAAAAAAAAACGACTTGATATCGAAGGAGTGCGCAGTTCACGGTGTGCCGACCGTTAGACCCCGATGACGTGTTTCTGAGCATGAGCTTATGCTAGCCAACGTTGTCATGACATTGCCGTGATCGGGGGGGTTTATATTGGAGAAGTTGTTTCTACGTATATCTTCACACTTAACCATCTTTGCTGTAGTATTTAACCAGTCACCACAGTAGCTATCTGGGAAACGTGGTGCGTTCAGTTCAACTCCTCTCCCCAGTGTATTAGAATCAGTTGTGTGCAGTGGCGGTTCTAGACCATTTCAACTGGGGGGGGGGGACCAAGCTGGGGCCAGTTGTACTGTTAGAGGGGCCAGTTACATTAGACGTTATTGTTGTCATTTAGTTTTCTTCACTGCATTTCAGGCATTAGCAGGCAAAAGACCATGTTCCGCATTGCCACTGTCTAATAACGGATGTAAAAAAAAAGAACGCTAGCAAAAATGTGTTATGTAAAAATGATTTCATACTCCACATTTAGGGGGGCCACAAGGGGGTCCAACATTGTTGTCACAGGGGCACTGGCCCCCCCTGCCCCCCCCCGCCCAGAACCGCTAGTGGTTGTATGCGATACCTATACCTCTGTTCAACTATTAAAATCAATACTGTTGGCCTGCGTGTGGGATTTTATTTAATGAATATACTCTAAATGAAATCAGAAATGAATTGTGTATGTACCAGCTTGCCTGTCATTACTGTGTCTGCTGCAGCATCCATATTATGGGTTCCTCTTATGGGTTCCAGTATGGGTTCCTCTTTTGGGTTCCTCTGGGTTCCATTCTGGGTTCCTCTTTTGGATTCCTCTGGGTGCCTCTTATGGGTTCCTCTGGGTTCTATTCTGGGTTCCTCTTTTGGATTCCTCTGGGTGCCTCTTATGGGTTCCTCTGGGTTCCATTCTGGGTTCCTCTTTTGGATTCCTCTGGGTGCCTCTTATGGGTTCCTCTGGGTTCCATTCTGGTTTCCTCTTTTGGGTTCCTCTGGGTGCCTCTTATGGGTTCCTCTGGGTTCCATTCTGGGTTCCATTCTGGGTTCCTCTGGGTTCCATTCTGGGTTCCTCTGGGTTCCATTATGGGTTCCTCTGCCAAGGAGTTGTTGATGCATGCCAGATATTTAAACTCCTGGATGGTATTTTAAGAATCAGCTAAGCACATTATATGCTATAACAATCTGTTACCCGACGGCAAAGTCAATGACGAAGCACGCAATCGTTGGTTGGTGCATGCAACGTCTGAGTAGGGGAACGTGACCAATTGTTCCCCCCCCCCCAGAGAGTTTGATTCGATGGCACATTTGAGGTCCTTTTCTCAATCTGATTACATCGACTCCTTGCATCCTCTCCTCCTTTCCTCTCCTCCTTTTGAAAACGTCAAAGGGAAGCAAGGAGAGGAAACCTGTAAACAAATGTCTGACTTGCGCCTACATGCAAGTTTCTGCTGTTGCTCTTTAACGACTTCATCCATTTTGGGAGACCCTATTGTCAACCAATTATTAGGCTGTTTTTGTTTGACCCACACGAACGTGACCAAAGACATGACTGAAACAGGAACCAACTTGTTGTGATTTGTGTTCAGTGGATACAGTGCCTTCGGAAAGTATTCAGACCCCTTGACTTTTTCCACATTTTGTTACGTTAAAGCCATATTATAAAATGGATTAAGTACAAATAAATCCTCAGCAAACTACAAACAAATACCCCATAATGACAAAGAAAAAACACGGTTTTTGAATTTTCTGCACATTTATAGATATATATATATAAACGTATTTATATAAGTATTCAGACCCTTTGCTAAGAGATTCAAAATTGAACTCTAAAACTTGATTGGAGTCCACCTGTGGTCAATTCAATTGATTGGACATGATTTGGAAAGGCACACACCTGTCTATATAAGGTCCCACAGTTGAAAGCGCATATCAGTGCAAAAACCAAGTCATGAAGTCAAAGGAATTGTGTGTTGAGCTCCGAGACAGGATTGTGATGAGGCACAGATCTGGGGAAGAGTACCAAAAAATGTTTGCAGGATTGAAGGTCCCCATGAACACAGTGGCCTCCATCATTCCTGAATGGAAGAAGTTTGGAACCACCAAGACTCTTCCTAGAGCTGGGCGCCCGGCCAAAGTGAGCAATCATGGGAGAACGGCATTGGTCAGGGAGGTGACCAAGAACCCAATGGTCACTCTGACAGAGTTCTAGAGTTCCACTGTGAAGATGGGAGAACCTTCCAGAAGAGGAACCACCTCTGCAGCACTCCACCAATCAGGCCTTTATGGCATTCTGAAGCTGAGCTGCAGCCTTCATTATTGGAGGACATAAACAATGCTATTCTGTCCCTATTAATTAAAAGGTAGGCCCACCTCTTATTCTTTAAATAGGAAGAACATAACAATAATATCGGGGACACCAGGCCTGGTTTTCATAGTTGATTTTGAAAAGGCTTTTGATAAAGTACGACTGGAGTTTATATATAAATGCCTAGAATATTTCAGTTTTGGGGAATATTATAAAATGGGTAAAGTTATGTATAGTAACACTAGGTGTAAAATAGTAAATAATGGCTACATCTCAGAAAGTTTTAAACTATCTAGAGGAGTAAAACAAGGTTGTTCACTATCAGCATATCTATTTATTATGGCCATTGAAATGTTAGCTGTTAAAATCAGATCCAACAATAATATTAAGGGATTAGAAATCCATAGCTTAAAAACTAAGGTGTCATTGTACGCTGATGATTTCATGTTTTCTTTTAAAACCACAATTAGAATTGCAACATTTTCCTGGAACTATCGCTGCAGATAGCAATACTGGGTGATTTGAAAAGCCATAGTCAAACAATCAACAATATAATCATTGTTTTAGCAAAAATGTTTATTTTTAATTTACAATCTGTAGAAGCTATGAGAATAGAAATGTTCAGTACTTTTGCAAAGCATCACAGCACAGTTGAAAAATATATGGCAAATAGAAATCCAAAATGGATGGTGTTAAGGGATAGATGGGAGAGGTTGATATTGCATGACATAAGTATTTGATACATCAGAAAAGCAGAACTTAATATTTGGTACAGAAACCTTTGTTTGCAATTACAGAGATCATACGTTTCCTGTAGTTCTTGACCAGGTTTGCACACACTGCAGCAGGGATTTTGGCATCCCCAAAGAATGATGTTTCCACCTGTAAGTAGGAAAACCTGCAAAATCGGCAGTGTATCAAATACTTGTTCTCCCCACTGTATATGTATACATGTATGCATGCGTTTATGTATATGGATATACACTGCTCAAAAAAAATAAAGGAACACTAAAATAACACATCCTAGATCTGAATGAATGAAATAATCTTATTTAACTACTTTTTTCTTTACATAGTTGAATGTGCTGACAACAAAATCACACAAAAATAATCAATGGAAATCCAATTTATCAACCCATGAAGGTCTGGATTTGGAGTCACACTCAAAATTAAAGTGGAAAACCACACTACAGGCTGATCCAACTTTGATGTAATGTCCTTAAAACAAGTCAAAATGAGGCTCAGTAGTGTGTATGGCCTCCACGTGCCTGTATGACCTCCCTACAACGCCTGGGCATGCTCCTGATGAGGTGGCGGATGGTCTCCTGAGGGATCTCCTCCCAGACCTGGACTAAAGCATCCGCCAACTCCTGGACAGTCTGTGGTGCAACGTGGCGTTGGTGGATGGAGCGAGACATGATGTCCCAGATGTGCTCAATTGGATTCAGGTCTGGGGAACGGGCGGGCCAGTCCATAGCATCAATGCCTTCCTCTTGCAGGAACTGCTGACACACTCCAGCCACATGAGGTCTAGCATTGTCTTGCATTAGGAGGAACCCAGGGCCAACCGCACCAGCATATGGTCTCACAAGGGGTCTGAGGATCTCATCTCGGTACCTAATGGCAATCAGGCTACCTCTGGCGAGCACATGGAGGGCTGTGCGGCCCCCCAAAGAAATGCCACCCCACACCATGACTGACCCACCGCCAAACCGGTCATGGTGGAGGATGTTGCAGGCAGCAGAACGTTCTCCACGGCATCTCCAGACTCTGTCACGTCTGTCACATGTGCTCAGTGTGAACCTGCTTTCATCTGTGAAGAGCACAGGGCGCCAGTGGCGAATTTGCCAATCTTGGTGTTCTCTGGCAAATGCCAAACGTCCTGCACGGTGTTGGGCTGTAAGCACAACCCCCACCTGTGGACGTCGGGCCCTCATACCACCCTCATGGAGTCTGTTTCTGACCGTTTGAGCAGACACATGCACATTTGTGGCCTGCTGGAGGTCATTTTGCAGGGCTCTGGCAGTGCTCCTCCTGCTCCTCCTTGCACAAAGGTGGAGGTAGCGGTCCTGCTGCTGGGTTGTTGCCCTCCTACGGCCTCCTCCACGTCTCCTGATGTACTGGCCTGTCTCCTGGTAGCGCCTCCATGCTCTGGACACTACGCTGACAGACACAGCAAACCTTCTTGCCACAGCTCGCATTGATGTGCCATCCTGGATGAGCTGCACTACCTGAGCCACTTGTGTGGGTTGTAGACTCCGTCTCATGCTACCACTAGAGTGAAAGCACCGCCAGCATTCAAAAGTGACCAAAACATCAGCCAGGAAGCATAGGAACTGAGAAGTGGTCTGTGGTCACCACCTACAGAACCACTCCTTTATTGGGGGTGTCTTGCTTATTACCTATAATTTCCACCTGTTGTCTATTCCATTTGCACAACAGCATGTGAAATGTATTGTCAATCAGTGTTGCTTCCTAAGTGGACAAGTTGATTTAACAGAAGTGTGATTGACTTGGAGTTACATTGTGTTGTTTAAGTGTTCCTTTTATTTTTTTTAGCAGTGTATTTACCCCAAAAATATTTGGGTGATTGGAAATTATGCAGACAATTACATTGATGGAAGCAACAATCTTTCCGCAATACCAAGCTGATCCACCCCATAAAAAAATACAAATAAATAAATAAAAGTTAGAACATAATCCCTGAGGGACAACGTTTACTACCTAAAATACTGGAATCATCAGGGGCCTGTTGCACAAAACTAGGATAAGGGATTAAGCCAGGATATCTTGGTGATCCTGGCTCAATTGATCCGTAATCCGGTTGCACTAAAGATGGATAGGGGGCAGGAGGATATGTTATGGTATAAATTACCATGGAGATTTATTCTGTGGAGCTAGCCTGCTCCAGACCAGGCTAAATTCCAGGATCTATTTAATCTCATCCCTAATGTCAGTCAGCAGTCACCACAAATGGAAACCAATAGTTATTTCACTGCTCACTATACATTGTTATCACATAACTAGACCCACTGTCATTATTTAAACGTTTGTGATCATTAATTTCAATGATTTTGGATAAAAAATAATTTTTAGATTATGTTGCTATCATTAGATAATTTACAGTTTCCCATAGACTATAAGGCTATATATAAAATGATAGAATATTAGGGCCACAGAGGGGAAAAAAACACAAGTAATAATATTGTAACCGGTTGTTTTAAAGGAGGACAGTTGTTAAAATGACAGATGTGGGGCATTTCGTGAAATTGTACTTCAGTATGGTTTCATAAACAAAGACATGCTGATGTGCCAGAATATTAAGTATCACATTGTCATAAGTATCAAAACTGTAAAAACAATATGTAGCTTTTCTGCAGAAAGAACCAGCCTCATAAATTTATGACTTTATCCTTTTTCTTCAGTGTGGCCCTAGTACTCTGTCATATAAACAAATACACATTCCATATGAATATAAAAACACAATGTGTAACATTATGTTCCTTTATTGAATAAGGACAAAACAAAGCAGGTAAACCATCAGCTCCTTTCGAAACTGAAGTCACAGTGACTACAAGATGGAAAGCACAGAATCCAAGCATATTATACAAAATGATACATACACATTCAAAGGTCTGTATATAACACACCCTGCATGTCTGCACACTAAAATAAATGCAGGACAAATCCATACACATCAACTGAACAGACAAATGAATGGATGCAGTAGCCTCCCTGCAGCCTTGTATTACACACAGTATACCGCACAAACATCATAAGAGGCCAAATTCGTAAAAAAACGAACCCAAAAAAAACCCAATTCCTCTGCCACCGCAGGACATATTTAACCAAAATTGAAAGCACACATACTAACTAAAATAATTCAACACATATTGGTCCCTCAGCAGCCGACCACTGTCGTCATCAGGGAAGATTGCCGGATTGTCCCAGTCCATGGCTGGTGGCACTCTGGGGGCCCTCTCCTTCCTCAGGCAGGCCACATTGTGGAGGACAGCACAAGCCACAGTAATATCACATGCCCTAACAGGGCTGACCCTTAATTTGTGAAGGCAGTGAAAGCGTGCCTTCAGGAGGCCAAAGGTCATTTCAACTCTGGCCCTGGTCCTGGCATGGGCATGGTTGTAGGCCTGCTGTGCTTCCTGGGGGTCTGTGAAAGGTGTCAGGAGAAAAGGCTGGCAGCCATACCCCCTGTCTCCCAGCAGCACACCAGAGAATTCACCTGTCAACACAAAATCTCATCATTACTACCTCATAAACACAGTGATATTCTTGACACAGCCATGATGGTTATAAATAGGGGTTGTGTGGCTTACCTTGTGATAGGCACTGATAGATTTCAGAGGCCCGAAAGATTCTGGAGTCATGGACTGAGCCAGGCCATTTTGCCACAACATTGCTGATCACACAGTCAGCATTGCAGACCATCTGAAATCATAAGATGAGGAATATTACACCAATCAATGCACATCACTGGCAATGCAGAGTGTTCGTCAATGGACAATATCAAAAAGTTATGTTCACCTGAACATTAATGCTGTGAAAGGATTTCCTATTCACAAAATCGGCCTCATGGGCACCTGAGGGGGCTTTTATCCTTATGTGTGTGCAGTCCACTGCACCAATGACATTGGGGAAACCTGTCACACAAAGTAATGAGTATCCTACTATGTGTTAACAGTTGTCCTGTAATTTGTAGATCCTCTTACCTGCAATCCTATAGAACTCCTCTTTGATGTCACAGAGTCTTCTGTGGCCAGGGAAGGAGATGAAGACATCTGCTAATGCTTTGATAGCCAGACACACACTCCTTATTGTGCGGCAAATTGTGGCCTTGTTCAGCTGTTCTGCATCCCCCACTGAGTACAGGAAGGCTCCACTAGAAAAAAAGCGCAAGGCCACACAAATCATTTGCTCCACACTCAGTGCATGGCTCCGTGCAGTGCGGTGCTTAATCCTGGGACCCAGTAGTCTGCATAGATACCTGATGCCATCTGCAGAAAACCTGTATCTTTCATATAGATGGTCATCAGGGAAGGCCAGTGGGTCCAACCGGTCCCTGAAGACCCTTTCTCGCCTGAAGGCTCTCCTCAGCACAAGTGCTTCTTCATCCACCACATCTCGCACGAATGGGCATGCCATTGTCAGAGCAGAAAGGAACACACAATTTTGGGCCTTCATATAGGCTAGTGGCCACACCTGGTGCTGGGGGGGTGGGCAAAAGAGGGCGATGCCTTATAACGATGACTTGGTTGTACTGATTGCTGGGAAAATAAAAAAAACCTTAGAAAGATGCCACCGTCCTGTGTGCTCACAATAAGAGCTCATATGTCATGGCTCACTTGACTTTACGAGAATATACCTAATTTTTATTTTGAGCTGTGTCATCTTCTTGGAGCTGGGGGAGGAAAGAAAAATAATGATTAATACATTTGTGTTACAGTTAGCATACAGTGTACATTGAAGGCATATCTCACCTCCCTCTCAAGTTTTTTTATTTCAAGGTCCAGTTTCCTAATTGTCCTCTTTTTTATTTCGGACTCCAGTGCAAGATTTTCCATCTTTTTCTTCTTGTACTGAATGTCTATGTCTGCCAGTTCTATTTGGCGCCGGAGGTGGTTGCCATACAACTTTCTGATAGCTTGTGAGCTCTGTGAACACAATACAATTAGCGCAGCTGGAATTTGGCAGGATGTGGTGTCCTTTTATTAATACGCACTATGTTGCCAGGCTGGTTTTCCCACTGTATAGCATCTGGGTCCTGTAAAAGAAATTAGATT
Organism: Salmo salar; assembly: GCF_965601325.2. NCBI lineage: Eukaryota > Metazoa > Chordata > Actinopteri > Salmoniformes > Salmonidae > Salmo > Salmo salar. The sequence goes on along the minus strand of NC_138301.1, from coordinate 117,576,799 downwards.
TTTTGATTTTGATGAGGACTCCTCACCATTGTAGAGTAAATAGTACTTTCACAGTCTTAACATGATACCTCATGCCTTCTGGAATCCAGAGAGATGGTCTCCTCCTCATCATCGTCTCCATCATGTGCTGTTGCTGCTGCACTGGGGCCTTCACCCTATCACATTTAATCGGATTCATATTGAAGCTAGTAGACAAGACATGCCAGGCCTACAGTATGCCTTTGATGGAGTACTCACTGGATCAGCATCGTCTGGTGCTTGTGCTGGTGGCTCTAACAGGAACACAGTGCTGCCAGACACTGCAAGGCAATAGGTAAACCAAAGTCAGACAGTCCAAATTGATTCAATATGAATGTGGTTGTATCCCATGTAGAGATGGAAGGACATACCTTGAATGAAGCGGGTGGCATCTTGGGAGGAACCTATGCTCGTCTCTTTCCCCCCAGGGATCCCCTCTAAGACGGGCCTGCCTTTATTTAGCTCCAAGGCCATGTCCTCTGCTGGGGTAAGGTCAGCCTTTGGTGACCCACCACCCGTGCCTTGTCTGTGGGTATTCTTTTTCACTGCTAAAACAGTACAGACAATGTGTGAGCAGGCACCTTCTGGGTACAATATATGCTTGTGCTTTGTTAAATATTAGTCAGGGACCATACCATTCTGCAGAATGTTCTTGTATTTGATTTTGACCTGCTGCCATGTCCGTTTTGGCCCGTTCATGTTTAATCTACACACACACACACACACACACACATTTAATGGAGTCACACTGCAAAAAATTACTTGGTATTTTTGTCTTGTTTTCAGTAAAAATATCAAAAAATCTATCATAGCTTTATACAGTGTGATGGAGTTACTTTACACAATTTCACTCATATCTGCAGTGCATTTCAATTAAAAATTTAACCGTTTCATAATTACAGTACAACTGCATTTTTGGAGATGTGAATTAAATATTTGAATTGTAATTGTGATGTTTCAGCGGAGCGGTGACTGTGTAATTGTGCACTACTTACGCATTCAGGCGGTCTGCAATACTTTGCCACGCTTTTTCTCTTTGCTTTATCACTGTGGCGGTGTTGCCTTTCTTCTTAATTATATATTTTACCTCCTCGTATGCCTCCATGAGGATTTGTGCTTCCGACGGGGAAAAGTACGCGGCTCTAGTTGCCATGGTAAATCAGTTAATCTGTGATCTGTGGCGGGGTCTATTTGAGTGAGCCGTGAGCGCGCACCTATCCAGGATTGGTTTCACCTGGCTTAATGAATCCGTGTCTGCTCATCCTGGCTTGGTCTTTGTGCAACCAATTAAGCCTGGACGCACATGTTTTGGCTTCATTGAGCTCAGCTGAGTCATTTATCCCGGATGTCTTAATTCTACTTTTGTGCAACAGGCCCCTGGTTACCACCAGTGTTGTGAAAACAGTGAGGTCGTTGACACAACAAACAATGGGACGCCTTTTCACACTGAGATTTATTTGTCAAAGGTGGCTCTGTGTAAACTATGTGATTATATTGGAGACAGGTTTATAGCAGTGAATGGCATCTAATTACTGTTATTGTATTTCTAAGTAGCAGCCATTTTGTTATTGTATCTCTAAGTAGCAGCCATTTAGCAACCAGGGAAACAATTGTTCTGCTTGACTGTGGTGCTTTTTATCTGAATTGTTAGGATTTTCTTGTGATCACAACAAAGCTACCTATTTTGCTCAAATAGAGATATTTAAATTGTGTTTTTTTATGATGGGTGAGAATTATAACATTCCGTTTTCTGCCTCAGTGTGGAGCTGTTTACTGCAAAGTTTTGGATTATCTTGTGACCAGAACAAAATGACTTATTTCTCAACTAGAGACTGAAATAAATGGTGTTTCTTTAAAAAGATGTCCCTGACTGACATGGACTGTTTCCTCACCTTATTCTCCTCGTGGTCATCCATGGTTGTTGGTTATTTACCTGGTAACAACAAGTGAAAAGGACTGAAACAATAGACTACTTATTTTACTCAACTAGAAATTGAAATAAATGGTGTTTCTTTGAAAATATGTGCCTGACTGACATGACAAATACATTAAGGGGAAATTATCCACAGACACAGAGGCTGATTATCTCTTTATTTACAATACCGGTTGCCATGGTTAACACAAAGACAGGACATTGAATTCCACCTGTATTGACTCAGAAAAGTAAAGTGCAGTATCCTACAGTATCCTACAGTATCACAGAGGTCAAACAGGTGTGTGTGTTAGTCAGATTATCCAGTGTCCACAGCAACACTATTGATTATTCTCCACCCCCAGTGTATGTGGTGTACTGTGGTCTTGACCCCCCAGTGTATGTGGTGTACTGTGGTCTTGACCCCCCAGTGTATGTGGTGTACTGTGGTCTTGACCCCCCAGTGTATGTGGTGTACTGTGGTCTTATCCACCAGTGTATGTGGTGTACTGTGGTCTTGACCCCCCAGTGTATGTGGTGTACTGTGGTCTTAGCCCCCCAGTGTATGTGGTGTACTGTGGTCTTGACCCCCCAGTGTATGTGGTGTGCTGTGGTCTTATCCACCAGTGTATGTGGTGTACTGTGGTCTTATCCCCCAGTGTATGTGGTGTACTGTGGTCTTAACCCCCCAGTGTATGTGGTGTACTGTGGTCTTAACCCCCCAGTGTATGTGGTGTACTGTGGTCTTATCCCCCAGTGTATGTGGTGTACTGTGGTCTTATCCCCCCAGTGTATGTGGTTTACTGTGGTCTTAGCCCCCCAGTGTATGTGGTGTACTGTGGTCTTAACCCCCCAGTGTATGTGGTGTACTGTGGTCTTAGCCCCCCAGTGTATGTGGTGTACTGTGGTCTTAACCCCCCAGTGTATGTGGTTTACTATGGTCTTAACCCCCCAGTGTATGTGGTGTACTGTGGTCTTATCCCCCAGTGTATGTGGTGCACTGTGGTCTTATCCCCCAGTGTATGTGGTGTACTATGGTCTTAGCCCCCCAGTGTATGTGGTGTACTGTGGTCTTAGCCCCCCAGTGTATGTGGTGTACTGTGGTCTTATCCCCCAGTGTATGTGGTGTACTGTGGTCTTATCCCCCAGTGTATGTGGTGCACTGTGGTCTTATCCCCCAGTGTATGTGGTGTACTGTGGTCTTATCCCTCAGTGTATGTGGTGTACTGTGGTCTTAACCCCCCAGTGTATGTGGTGTACTGTGGTCTTATCCATTATCTCACTAACCCTCATCTTTTCTCTTTCTCTGTCTCCCCTTCCGGAGGGCCTGAGGTTCTTGGACCGCGACTGAGGACAACCCTGTCCCAATCCCACCCAATGCCACTCTACCAATTACACCTGGCCCCCTCAAGTCACTGACAGCCCCAAACACTCCCCACACACCCAGAGATGTGGATTCCATTACTTACCATGAGGTCTTTATGAAAAGTCATCTGACCATAGGGTTTTGAAGTGTTAGTACTCTCTCTGTAGTCATTATGGATATTGTCTGAGCCTGCTGGTTATTAATACTGCTATTGTTCTTTCCTTATTGAATTTATGAATAAAGGAAGACTATTCTTTTATTTTCAATTAAGACAATGAAGACATTGTTATATTGAATGTATGTCTTTTATATGGTCTGTATCTCTGTATTACAGCAAGTCAAATAAAGATGAGTGTAAAAACAGGAAGTGTGACTTCTTTCTCCAATGATTTCCTAAGGCTGAGGTATTTCATTAGTTATCAGTTATTGCATCCCGAGGCTGAATGGCAATTGTACCACACACAACTGCACCACACACAACTGCACCACACACAACTGCACCGGGAACTAATTCATCTCATTGGTACATGACTGTTCAGTCTGTTAAATATTCCATCAATGAAAATATGGATATCTTAAACCTCCAAAAGGGATACACAATAAAGGAAGTTCATAAATTAAAGTCATTGACAGGAAAAGTATTTTTATTAGATACAGTGGTTCTTCCTTTAAAATTTTGGAGCTTATGCCGCGACCGTTAGAGGTAGATGGTGGCATTGTCACACCCTGATCTGTTTCACCTGTCTTTGAGCTTGTCTCCAACCCCCTTCAGGTGTCGCCCATCTTCCCCATTATCCCTTGTGTATTTATACCTGTGTTCGCTGTTTGTTGCCAGTTCTTTTTGTTCGTCAAGCCTACCAGCGTTTTTCCCCTTGCTCCTGTCTTTTTCTAGTTTTCCCAGTTTTGACCACTTCTACCTACCCTGAGCCTGCCTGCCGTTGTGTACCTTGTCACACCACCCTGGATTATTGACCTCTACTTGCCCTGACCCCGAGACTGCCTGCCGTTCTGTACCTTATGGACTCTGATCTGAAATACTGACCTCTGCCTGCCCTTGACCTGTTGTTTTGCCTGCCCCCTGTTCTAGTAATAAAGTTTTGTTACTTTGACACTGTCTGCAGCTGGGTCTTCTCCTGATAATAGATGGTGGCATTCTGTCATTGCACCACACTATCACAAGGGCGAGTTAGAACCCTGATCTATCGGTAGTCTAAACTGTGGCACAAATTGACTATCTTTTTGTAAATGAATGTTGGTGTTTTCAGTCTGAGTGTCTCTCTTCTCTGGCACTAGAGTCCTGCATCAGGCAACAACAACGACAAACTGTCGTCGTCCTGGAGTTAACACAGAACTTGGGTAAATAGGTGGGCTTTTTGTTTCTCTCCCTCTAAAAACAGAAATAAATACATCTAAATAACAAACTGGCTTTACTTACAGATTAGTAAGAACGTTTCACCCCGTGTTCTAGAATGGCCTTTTCCCCCTTATTCAGATTACAACCTCTCACTTTCAGTTATTTGAAAACGAAATCATCTCTAAAATATTGTTATTTTTTTTGAAACAAGGCAAGGAAAGTTGGTTGCAATTTCAGTTTAATCCACCAGAACAGACAGAACAAATAATACAACAAATATTGTAGTTAAACTGAAATATACTAATTGATTAAAAAAACTTTATCAATTGGAACCTTTATCAAGTGGAACCTTTATCAAGTGGAACCTTTATCAAGTGGAACCTTTATCAAGTGGAAGGGGGAAAAAGTAAGGAACTTGACTGTGGGCCCCGCAATAAAGATCAAAATTGGCTAAAGAAAATTCTGATAAAGAAAAATATATACCAGTTTCATTTAAGGACCAACAAATTGACAGCTGTGCCATATAGATTGCAAAATAGTTGGGAAGAGATTTTCGATGTACCTATTCCATGGCACATGGTTTATGAATTGACACGCAATTTTCCATTTATTATAACCTACTGCAGGCCTAAAACCTATGGGATTAACCTTCTGAATTAATGATTATACTGAAGATAGAAGCCACCTCTTAATGAGTTCAGAGAGCCGATCTGTTATCTAAAGATTATTATTAACCCTGCATTGTAATTATATAAAAGTCCCTTAGATATTCAGTGTTTTTATTTACAGTAGTGAGGGACAGCTGGAGGCATCTTGTTTTTCACAAGCGTATCAGGCTGTGAATTCTGCAAACAATGTTTCCAGGATGGGCTATTAGCAGGACAATAGACTCTTCAACATTTACAAAAGGATAGTCTAATAGCTCGGCTATTGTAGGTGGGGAAATAAAATACCAGTCTCAACAGTGAAGAGGCGACTCCAGGATGCTGGCCTTCTAGGCAGAGTTCCTCTGTCCAGTGTCTGTTTTCTTTTGCCCATCTTAATCTTTTATTTTTATTGGCCAGTCTGAGATATGGCTTTTTCTTTGCAACTCTGCCTTGAAGACAAGCATCCCGGAATCGCGTCCTCCTGTTTTGCGGGTATTATTTAATGAAGCTGCCAGTTGAGGACTTGTTTCTCAAACTAGAAACTCTAATGTACTTGTCCTCTTGCTCAGTTGTGCACCGGGGCCTCCCACTTTTATTTTCTAGTTAGAGCCAGTTTGCGCTGTTCTGTGAAGGGAGTAGCACACAGCGTTGTACGAGATCTTCAGTTTCTTGGCAATTTCTCGCATGGAATAGCCTTCATTTCTCAGAACAAGAATAGACTGACGAGTTTTAGAAGAAAGTTATTTGTTTCTAGCCATTTTGAGCCTGTAATCGAACCCACAAATGCTGATACTCCAGATACTCAACTAGTCTAAAGAAGGCCAGTTTTATTTCTTCTTTAAATCAGCACAACAGTTTTCAGCTGTGCTAACATAATTGCAAAAGGGTTTTCTAATGATCAATTCGCCTTTTAAAATGTTAAACTTGGATTAGCTAACACAAAATGCCATTGGAACAGAGGAGTGATGGTTGCTGATAATGGGCCTCTGTACGCCAATGTAGATATTCCATTAAAAAAGATCAACCTGTCACGACTTCCTCCGTAGTTGATCCGGTTCCTCTCCTTGTTCAGGCGACGTTCGGCGGTCGACGTCACCGGTTTTCTAGCCATCGCCGATCCACCTTTCATTTTCCATTTCTTTTGTCTTGTCTTCCCACACAACTGGTTTCAATCCCATCAATGACATGTTGTGTATTTAACCCTCTGTTCCCCACATGTCCTTGTCCGGTATTGTTGATTGTAAGAGTTTGTGCACGTTATGTCTGGCGTGCGAAGGGTTTTGTCCCATTGTATTTATTTATTGTTTTTGTTCACGGTGATTTTTATTATTAAACTGCACCGTTGTAACACAGTCTTTGCTCTCCTGCGCCTGACTTCTCTGCCACCAGTATGCACACATTACACAGCCGTTTCCAGCTACAATAGTAATTTACAACATTAACAATGTTTACACTGTATTTCTGATCAATTTTATGTTATTTTAATGGACAATTGTATTTTTTTTTTTAAAACAAGGACATTTCTAAGTGACCCTAAACTTTTGAACGGTAGTGTATGTACAGGAGAACCTCCAGGTTTTATCCGCCCCTCTAAGTCACCAGCCTCCTCAAGCTTATTTTTTGTTAAAAAAAAAGATGGGGGACTGTGCCCCTGCATTGATTATTGAACTCTGAATAAAGCCACTGTTAAGTTCAGCTATACTTTACCCCTCATCCCAACCATCATCGAACAAATGCACGGGGCGCAGTAGTCCACGAAACTGGAGGCGACGAATGGAGGCGACGAATGGAAAACGGCTTTTTCCACGAGTATCTCGTGATACCTTTTGGCCTGTCTAATGCTCCTTCAGTCTTCCAGGCCTTTATTAAACAAAGTGTTTCGGGACATGCTGGGTGGGTATAAACCACAACGCCCCGTCCCAGCATGTCTCGTTAGTCAGGTCTGTGCTGGGAAGATTATTTGAGCATGATCTATATGTTAAACAAGAGAAGTGTTTGTTTTTCCAGCGGTCCGTGACGTTTTTGGGCTACCTCATATCCACGGAGGGAATAGAGATGGAGGAGCCTCGCGTCAGCGCAGTCAGGTCATGGCCCATCCCCAACTCCGTAAAACCAGTCCAGCAATACCTGGACCCCTCACTTCCCTTCATCGTCAAGGTGGATGCCTCCCCTAAGTAGGAGTCGGGGCAGTGCTGTCCCAGAACACCGGGACCCCTCCAAAGCTGCAGCCCTGCTCCTTTTACTCCAAGCAGCTGAGCCCCGCCCAGAGGAACTACTACATAGGGGACCGTGAACTCTTTTTGGTCAAGAATGCTCAGAAGGTGTGGATGCACCGGCTGGAGTTGTCCAAACACCCTTTCCTGGTGTGGAGGCTAAACCCGAGCCAGGTTCCAATTCACACTTTCTTATACGTCTCTTCCTGCTACATCTGTGCCCAGTCAAAGACACCTCCCTTATGGAAAGCTCCTTCTCCTGCCGGTTCCACAATGACCCTGGTCAGTCAGTGAGTGAGAGAGTGAGTGAGAGAGTGAGTGAGTGAGAGAAAGAGTGTCACGTTCATCGTAAGGATCGGACCAAGGCGCAGCGGGAATGTGTATGCTCATCTTCTTTATTTATGAAGAAAACCAAAACAAACACTTAAACAAAAACAACGACGAAAAACAGTCCTGTAAGGCACACAGCTTACATTCGGAACAACTACCCACAAAAACCCATGAAAAAACACCCCTACTAAATAGGACCTTCAATTAGAGGCAACGAGGAACAGCTGCCTCCAATTGAAGGTCAACCCAATAAACTAAACATAGAAATAGAAAAACTAGAACGAACATAGGAATATACTAACATAGAACATTAACCAAAAAAAAACGAAACACATAAAACAAACACCCCCTGCCATGTTCTGACCAAACTACAATAACAAATAACCCCTTTACTGGTCAGAACGTGACAAAGAGAGAGAGGCCCAATTTAATGACAGTGCCTGACGATATCCTGCTTTAAGATATCATACACGTTATTATGGCTCTAACCATAATGATGAGACAACCTTTTATGAAACTTTAACTGTTTACTTAAGGTATTTTTATTCCTCATTAAATATTCAAATGACACTGTATTTGTCCTACATGTGTGTTTGTGTGTATGTTTGAGTTTGTGTGTGTGTGTGTGTGTGTGTGTGTGTGTGTGTGTGTTTGCGTATGTTTGTGTGTGTGCATGTGCAATTGTATGCATGTCATTGTGAGTGTACGTGCGTGCATTTGTGTTTGTGTTTGTGCATGAGTTTGTGTGTGTATGTGTGCATGCATGTGTGTGTGTTTGTGTGTGTGGGGGTTTTATGTGTGTCCACCCTCTGAACATCTCTAGCCCCTAGCTCTATGAATAATGTATGTATGAAGAGTTTGGCAATTTATGAAATCCTGAATCCTCTTCCTTTTAAATTATTCATTCAAAGAAATCCAGACTTTGGAGGACAACTTTCTCTTCTTCTTACTTCTTCACCTAATATATTTCCTTCTTCCCTTTCAGATGGTCCAGGGGGCCTACCAGAGGATCTGGGTTCAGATGGTCCAGGGGGCCTACCAGAGGATCTGGGTTCAGATGGTCCAGGGGGCCTACCAGAGGGTCTGGGTTCAGATGGTCAAGGGTCCTACCAGAGGGTCTGGGTTCAGATGGCAATTTAATAGGATCTCTATGTGGTGAATTGTAGTGTGGTGTGGTGTAGTGTAGTGTGGTGTAGTGTAGTGTAGTGTGGTGTGGTGTGGGGTGGTGCAGTGTAGTTTTGTGCAGTGTAGTGTTGTGTAGTGTAGTGTAGTGTTGTATGGTGCAGTGTAGTGTAGTGTTGTATGGTGCGGTTTTTAATTAGCTGATGTTATAATATTGAATGTATCTGATTGGGTTCAACCAAAGATTGTCTATTATATTGACAAGATATTAGAGTTACCACTCAATAGAGATCCTTTTAAATTACTAGAGGGGCTGTGTCATAAACCCTTAAAGTTCCAGAATGGGGCGAAAATGGCAGCCATATCGGTCAGGGAGAAATCCAAACCAGTCTAATTGGAATGAATGGCAGTAGAGGCATAATCCCGATTTAACAGAAAACTAAACCAAAGGCATGTGATATCTCACAAATTATGTAATAGAATTATTGTCAACCTAAAATCTGACAGTTTACAAATACAGATAAAATGAGTTTTATGCTATTTTTCTGTGTATATAACCTCTAAAATATATGTAAACAGACCATAAATGTCTCAACAACAAAGAAATCTTGATAAGCTGAGACTGCTATTATACAGTATGATACAATATCAGTACTTGTTGCATTTACAACTTGTCTAAGTCCCATCATGTACTGATTTCAGACAGTGTTTGGCTGTGGATTCACTGCCTTGTCTGAATGGGATGTTGGCATATTGGCAGTTCATTTGAAACATGGAATCATTCCTCTAAAACTGTCTGGCTAGCTAGCTAACAAACATACAGCGCAGATAAATTGTTAAAATTCATTATTTTACACAATATCTTATCACAGCACTGGCAAACCATGGTTGACTAACTCCCTGACCAAAATGGCTGACATTTATCCCATCATAAGAAGATTAATGTCCATTCTGATATTCTAATTCCTAATTCTTTGGGACTCTAACTCTAACAATGGAAATACATGTCCTCAAAGATGGAAGGCAGGCGGAAGGAAGTGAGATCAGGTGGGACCATTCTGGCCAATGGAAGGGCAGATACATGTGTGCACAACAGGTCATAGAGATAGATAGAGCACTCATATTTGTATCTGTACCATTATAGCTTCTGTGACAGCATGGGCAAGCGTCATTGAGGCTATCTCCATTTTTAAGTGGTCAACTTCTTCATTGGCTGATTGCTCCCAACTCATAGGATCCCATCCAGTTGATGGAAGCCCTCAATGGCAATGTCCATGCTAAATCCGGATAATCTATGATGAGTAGTCTATCTATCTCTATGACACCAGACACAACTCTGATATAAGGTTAAACAAAATCTATGTTGCTGAAATGCCACGTGCATTCATTTATATCAGTATATTCTTAACAACATAATCATTACAAAACTTCTATTCGATCAAATAAGCCTCATGTAGCAAATTAGTGAATCTATTTTTTGTTGACCAAATTCAACACTCGTTGACCTCCATACAAAAATTCCTCCCTTCGTGGGCTTATTTTCATGGACAGATTTTGGATGGAGTAAAACCTTTCGCTTCGCCTGCCTCATCCTCACTAGTTCAACGTGGTGGTAGTGTGTGTAAGCTAGAGAGTATCTGTGGTTCATATCTCATTGGAATTCTGGAAAGATTTATCCTGCTAAGCCGCTTCAGTGGCTGAGAGAGAGAGAGAGAGAGAGAGAGAGAGAGAGAGAGAGAGAGAGAGAGAGAGAGAGAGAGAGAGAGAGAGAGAGAGAGAGAGAGAGAGAGAGAGAGAGAGAGAGAGGAGAGAGAGAGAGAGAGAGAGAGAGGGAAGCCAGGATTAAGCCAGTGAGGGGACAAGATAGGACAGAGAAAAAGAGAAGAGAGACAGGTAGAAGCCAAGAGAGCAGACAGAGTAGTGAGAGAGAGGAGAGAGAGAGACAGGTAGAAGCCAAGAGAGCAGACAGAGGAGAGCGAGAGAAACAGGTAGAAGCCAAGAGAGCAGACAGAGTGGTGAGAGAGATGCGAGAGAGAGACAGGTAGAAGCCAAGAGAGCAGACAGAGGAGAGAGAGATGAGAATATCAAAGTATTAGAGGAGATGAGGTGTTACTCCCCTGTGAGTGGTTGTGTTTTTTATGTTCTTTCAATTAGCACGGCATTGCTCCCATAGTTGGCTCAGCCTTTGTTCTAAAATGTATGAAATATGCATGGCCTCCTGTCTCGTATACCATACATTACTGGATGTCCTGCGGCAGCCTTCTTCAAACCTATCCTTGGGGACTGACAGCCGTTCCGTGTAATTTGAACTATTCCAGAACTAGCACACCTGATTCAACTTTGTCAACTAATCGTCAAGAGCTTCACGTGTTGAATCAAGTGTGCTAGTTCACTAGCCTGACGACTCACACTAAATTCTTCTGCTGCTCTGTCGTTCGCTACTTACTTTTGTCTGAGACTTCCATATTTGAAGTCGTTTGTGGTGACGAGGGACATGAGGAGTGTCGTACCAAACAAAGTCATCAGCGATTGGATCGTCTTTAACCAATCAGAGAATCAAAGCCACTGATGAATTTTCAAACCGTTGTTTTACCCACTTGTGATCTGGCTCTGAGCCAACACATTGGTTTCTGGACCAGACGGCCCTGAATGTGTTCGCTGAAGGGTCGGAGAGGTACTCAGATCCAGGCTCACTGTGGAGAAGAAACTAACGTCCATGGGCGTGGAGAAGCATTTGGCCGGAGCAAGGATTCTGGGTAGCCAGGCAAATAAACTCAGCAAAAAAAGAAACGTCCTCTCACTGTCAACTGCGTTTATTTTAAGCAAACATATCATGTGTAAATATTTTGTATAAACATAACAAGATTAAACAACTGAGACATAAACTGAACAAGTTCCACAGACATGTGACTAACAGAAATTGAATAATGTGTCCCTGAACAAAGGGGGGTCAAAATCAAAAGTAACAGTCAGTATCTGGTGTGGCCATCAGCTGCATTAACCTCTATGGGCTAGGTGGGACGCTTACGTCCCACCTACTCAACAGCCAGTGTAATCCTGTGGCGCGATATTCAAATACCTCAAAAATGCAAAAACTTACATTTTTCAAACATATCACTATTTTACACCATTTTAAAGACAAGACTCTAGTTAATCTAACCACACTGTCCGATTTCAAAAAGGCTTTACAACGAAAGCAAAACATTATATTATGTCAGCAGAGTACCCAGCCAGAAATAATCAGACACCCATTTTTCAAGCTAGCATATAATGTCACATAAACCCAAACCACAGCTAAATGCAGCACTAACCTTTGATGATCTTCATCAGATGACAACCCTAGGACATTATGTTATACAATACATGCATGTTTTGTTCAATCAAGTTCATATTTATATCAAAAACCAGCTTTTTACATTAGCATGTGACTAGCATGTGACTAGCATTCCCACCGAACACTGCCGGGGAATTTACTAAATTACTCACGATAAACGTTCACAAAAAAAATAACAATTATTTTAAGAATTATAGATACAGAACTCCTCTATGCACTCGCTCTGTCCGATTTTAAAATAGCTTTTCGGTGAAAGCACATTTTGCAATATTCTCAGTAGATAGCCCGGCATCACAGGGCTAGCTATTTAGACACCCAGCAAGTTTAGCACTCACCAAAGTCAGATTTACTATAAGAAAAATGTTATTACCTTTGCTGTTCTTCGTCAGAATGCACTCCCAGGACTTCTACTTCAATAACAAATGTTGGTTTGGTCCCAAATAATCCATTGTTATATCCAAATAGCGGTGTTTTGTTCGTGCGTTCAAGACACTATCCGAAAGGGTAAATAAGGGTGACGAGCATGGCGCATTTCGTGACAATTTTTTTTCTAAACATTCCATTACCGTACTTCGAAGCATGTCAACCGCTGTTTAAAATCAATTTTTATGCAATTTTTCTCGTAAAAAAGCGATAATATTCCGACCGGGAAAGTGTGTATACGTACAAAGAGAGAGAAAATAAAAACATCTTGTGCCCTCGTGCACGAGCCTGAGTCTCAGAGTACTCTGACCAGCCACTATCCAAACGCGATAATGTGTTTCAGCCTGGGGCTGCCTCGATATCATTCAGCTTTTTCCCGGGCTCTGAGAGCCTATGGGAGCCGTAGGAAGTGTCACGTTACAGCAAAGATCCTCAGTCTTCAATAAAAAGAGCCAAGATGAACAACAACTTGTCAGACAGGCCACTTCCTGTTCAGAATCTTCTCAGGTTTTTGCCTGCCATATGAGTTCTGTTATACTAACAGACACCATTCAAACAGTTTTAGAAACTTTAGGGTGTTTTCTACCCAAAGCCAATAATTCACGTCACCCCGCTGTTTTGTACCCAAAGCCAATAATTCTCACGTCACCCCGCTCCTCCGCTCTCTCCACTGGCTTCCAGTCGAAGCTCGCATCCGCTACAAGACCATGGTGCTTGCCTACGGAGCTGTGAGGGGAACGGCACCTCCGTACCTTCAGGCTCTGATCAGGCCCTACACCCAAACAAGGGCACTCCGTTCATCCACCTCTGGCCTGCTCGCCTCCCTACCTCTGAGGAAGCACAGTTCCCGCTCAGCCCAGTCAAAACTGTTCGCTGCTCTGGCACCCCAATGGTGGAACAAGCTCCCTCACGACGCCAGGACAGCGGAGTCAATCACCACCTTCCGGAGACACCTGAAACCCCACCTCTTCAAGGAATACCTGGGATAGGATAAAGTAATCCTTCTAACCCCCCCCTTAAAAGATTTAGATGCACTATTGTAAAGTGGTTGTTCCACTGGATATTATAGGTGAATGCACCAATTTGTAAGTCGCTCTGGATAAGAGCGTCTGCTAAATGACTAAAATGTAAAATGTAAATGTAAAATGTAATTATATGCATATTCTAGTTACTGGGCAGGAGTAGTAACCAGATTAAATCGGGTACGTTTTTTATCCGGCCGTGTCAATACTGCCCCCTAGCCCTAACAGGTTAAGTACTGCAGTGCATCACCTCCTCATGGACTGCACCAGATTTGCCAGTTCTTGCTGTGAGATGTTACCCCACTCTTCCACCAAAGCACTTGCAAGTTCCCAGACATTTCTGAGGGGAATGGCCCTAGCCCTCACCCTCCAATCCAACAGGTCCCAGACGTGCTCAATGGGATTGAGATCCAGGCTCTTCACTGGCCAAGGCAGAACACTGACATTCCTGTCTTGCAGGAAATCACGCACAGAACGAGCAGTATGGCTGGTGGCATTTTCATGCTAAAGGGTCATGTCAGGATGAGCCTGCAGGAAGGGTACCACATGAGGGAGGAGGATGTCTTCCCTGTAACGCACAGCGTTGAGATTGCCTGCAATGACAACAAGCTCAGTCCGATGATGCTGTGACACACCGCCCCAGACCATGACGGACCCTCCACCTCCAAATCGATCCCGCTCCAGAGTACAGGCCTCGGTGTAACTCTCATTCCTTCGACGATCAACGCGAATCCGACCATCACCCCTGGTGAGACAAAACCGTGACTCGTCAGTGAAGAGCACTTTTAGCCAGTCCTGTCTGGTCCAGTAACGGTGGGTTTGTGCCCATAGGCGATGTTGTTGCCAGTGATGTCTAGTGAGGACCTGCCTTACAACAGGCCTACAAGCCCTCAGTCCAGCCTGTCTCAGCCTATGCGGACAGTCTGAGCACTGATGGAGGGATTGTGCGTTCCTGGTGTAACTCGGGCAGTTGTTGTTGCCATCCTGTACCTGTCCCACAGGTGTAATGTTCAGATGTACCGATCCTGTGCAGGTGTTGTTACACATGGTCTGTCACCGCGAAGACAATCAACTGTCCATCCTGTCTCCCTGTAACGCTGTCTTAGGCGTCTCACTGTACGGACATTGCAATTTATTTCCCTGGCCACATCTGCAGTCCTCATACCACCTTGCAGCATGCCTAAGGCACATTCACGCAGATGAGCAGGGACCCTGGGCATCTTTCTGTTTTTCAGAGTCAGTAGAAAGGCCTCTTTAGTGTCCTAAGTTTTCATAACTGTGACCTTAACTGCCTACTGTCTGTAAACTGTTAGTGTCTTAACGACCGTTCCACAGGTGCATGTTCATTGAACAAGCATGGGAAACAGTATTTAAACCCTTTACCATGAAGATCTGTGAAGTTATTAGGATTTTTACGAATTACATTTGAAAGACAGGGTCCTGAAAAAGGGACGATTCTTTTTTTGCTGAGTTTAGTTCAGGGCTACAGCTAAATTATGAAACGTCCGAGAGGTTTGAAAAAAGCAGTCCTAGGGCTCCTTACACTGTTTTGCAAGTAACCCCTTTTCGGTCGTTGTAAATTTGTCACCAGATGCATAAGCAGTTGTCCTTTCCCCTTTTAACATGGACAGCATTGACTCAAGTCTTCACAAAGGCACCACACCGACACACACACAGCCTGTGATTAGAGCAGGCTGGGATATCAGGGAGCAACATGGAATCAGCATCTTCAACCACTTCCCTCGTCTTCTGGAATTAGTGACAACAGCCGGCCTATGTGTGTGTGTGTGTACGTGCGTACGGATTAGTGACAACAGCCGGCCGAGGCCAATGCTCTTATCTCCATGCTTCAGTCGTTCAATCCTTGCATAGACGAACACACATTCATCCAGTGGCCCACAGGACCAGCTTTGCCTTGAAAGGAATCATGGGAATTACCGAGCAGCCCCTAAGGATGGCATGCTCGGCTGTGATTGGTCAAGCAGTGTTATGATATGTCCTCTCTCTCGACTCTTGCCTTTAGGTTCTTCTTAAAAGAGACAACCAGAGACAGACCTCAACTATTCAACTCAACCTTCCCTGCCTAAACAAATTGAGTCAGACTCTGGCATCATTACTGAGAAAAATGTGATAAGTGATGCTTTTAATCAGCATTTTGTCGAGGCAAGCTTTTATTTAAATGAAATTCTAGTTTAATTGACCCTGGTCAGCCAGTCGACTGCTCTTCCCTCTCCGCTCTTCCCTCTCCGCGCTTCCCTCTCCGCTCTTCCCTCTCCCCTCTCCACGCTTCCCTCTCCACGCTTCCCTCTCTCAGACTCTAGTTGGCTTGATGGAAGATCAGTGAATCTTTTGTTTTCATTTAAACAATGTTGTAGTTGTGATGTGCTAGATGTCTTGCTTAAGGCCTCTACTCAGTCTGTAAAGCTAAAGCGTTACAGAATCCACAATAGAAATGTAAAGGTGATTTCCCATTGAGCCAACTTACTGTATGTAGCGTTTTACCCGTGAATGCAATCTCTGCTAAAGCGGGAACATTTCCTTTAAATTTCAATCATGCTGTAAAGCTGAACTTCTGCGATACGGATTGAATAGAGCCCTAAGATTGATGTAAAAAAAAAAGAATCCACTGGGCAAATTTTCTCAGCTTGCTGCTACCCTGATAGCAGAAACAGTGGTTTCTGGTTCCATCCCCAGGGTCTGGAAGGAGGCCCATATCCTCCCCCTGGTTCCATCCCCAGGGTCTGGAAGGAGGCCCATATCCTCCCCCTGCTTCCATCCCCAGGGTCTGGAAGGAGGCCCATATGCTCCCCCTGGAACCATCCCCAGGGTCTGGAAGGAGGCCCATATGCTCCCCCTGGTGCCATCCCTAGGGTCTGGAAGGAGGCCCATATGCTCCCCCTGGTTCCATCCCCAGGGTCTGGAAGGAGGCCCATATACTCCCCCTTCACAAAGGTGGTGACCCGTGTGACCTAAATAATGATCGCCCCATTTCCACACTCTCTTGCCTAGTTAAAATCTTAGAATCCTTGGCAAATACTCAACTAAGATTATTTTTTAACTAGGAAATGTATTCTAAATGATAATCATTCGGGTTTCAGACCAGGTCATAGCACCATCTCTGCTATTTCTTTAGTTTTAAATGATGTTCGTTCATTTGTATGGATAAGAGGAAGAAACACTGTGCGGACCTTTTTATTGACTTGTCTGAAGCCTTTGTGGATCACTCATTACTTATTCAGAGGCTTTCATAAATTGGTCTGAAGCAGGCTGCTGTTGCTGGTTGGGACAATATTTAAAGGACAGAACACATTGTTTATTTACTGATGGTGTTAAATCAGGTTTTCTGGACATAACAAAAGGTGTCCCACACGGATCCATTCTTGGTCCGGTTCTTTTTACTATTTACCTGAACAATATTGGTTTCTAAAAAAAAATCTACTTCCACATGAATGCATATGACACTGTTGTGTATGCTCAATCAATCAAATGATATTTGTCACGTTTCGTAAACAATGGGTGTAGACTAACAGTGAAATGCTGACTGATGGGTCCTTTTCCAACAATGCAGAGTGAGAGATAAAGATTTTTTTTTTATGAAATAGTGACACGGGGAAGACATACACAGTAAATAATGAATAACAATAACAAGTAAAAATAACATTCTATATACAGGAAGTATCAGGTAATAACATGGCTATATACAGGAAGTACCAGGTAAAAATATGGCTATATACAGGAAGTACCGGGTAATAATATGGCTATATACAGAAAGTATCAGTACTGAGTCTATAGCAGGAGTACAAGGTAATAACATGGCTATATACAGAGACTACCAGGTAATAATATGGCTATATACAGGACGTACCAGTACTGAGTCAATGTGTGAGTGTGTGGGTAGAGTCCAGAGTGTGTGGGTAGAGTCCAGAGTGTGTGAATGTACGACACATGCTGAACGCGGAGTGAGAAAGAGCTCGATTTGTTGTTTTAAACGTTTCTCAAAACGTTATTAATTGAGAACATCTTGATTTACTAGCTTACATGTTTAATTTGGATCCCGTGACATGGTTAGCCTCAGTTGCTGGGACCGCTACTATCTTTCCTGGGATACTGTCAAACACTAAAGTCGGAAGAGCTGCTGCTTCGCGAAGCAGCTGGCCAAGCTAGCCAGGTTTCCTTGACAGTTTGAATAAAGCCTGCAACGCGGTTAGCCCTTGTGTCTGGGACCGTGGATAGTCCCGGGCTTGTGGCTGTTTAAATCCCTGCTGTTTGTTGCTGTTTCCATCGGCCCTGCGAGCTGTGCTGGCTGGAATTGCGTGGCGTACCAGCGTTTCCCAACGTTGTTACCACCATTTTGCCCAAAGTTATTGAAGGTTGGAGTAATGGAGAGGACAGTGATTCGCTATTACAGGTGAATGATCTTTTAAATCAACAAAAATATGTCTTCAAGCAATTGTTACAGCAACAGGAAAATAGCTTCAAGAGCTTTGTCCAAATACTGGTGGACTCAACTAACAAATGAATGGACGATCTGACCAGAGAGGTCCAAGACTTTAAGAACAGTTTGTAATTTTCCCAGGGAGAGGTGGATGTCCTAAATCAAAAGCGTTCTCCCAGAAGCTTGGCTGGTGCATAAAAACCTGCGAATTCAGACTAACAAAGAGGTGTAATGGGTTCACACTGGGTGCACACTGGGTTCACACTGGGTTCACACTCAAAAAAGATGTAGCATAAAGCTAATTTCATTATTCAATGTTTTAAATGTTTTGCTGCATCAGGGATGGCGTACACAGACGTTTTCGTCTTTACAGCCTTCTTCATGGTGTAGGTATAATTTTCTTTAATCCATAACAGGATTTAAAGTATGTAAAGTATGTAACGTTGTGAAGAACAACAGAAGAGGTGGATGTCCTGAAAGTGACTTGTAGCAAGATGACAACAAACTTTAAGTCAGCACTGTGTGTGAATCACTATTACAGGTGACTGGAAAAACAGGCTATCTAGAGGGACAATCCAAGAGGAATAATATTGTTGTGGATGGCATACCAGAGTCCACATGACACCTGGATGGAGTCTGAGGAGAAAGTGTGAGAAAAATGATCACAGAAAATCTGCAGATGGAACATAGGTAGATTGAGGTGAAGCCACGCCCACAGGTCTGGAATACCTGTAACGAGCCCAGGTGACAGACCCAGGCCGATAGTGGTCAAGTTCCTAGAGAGAGCCAAGAACTTGAGAGTAACCAACATATTCCTCAACGAGGACTTCTTCAGAGGCGGAAAAAGTTATCAGCTATGAAAGCTGCCAGAGAGCGTGGGGACATTGCTAACATCCGAATGACTCATTGTCTACCCTCCGTTCCAAAAGCCTGGGAGGAGTGAGATATCCAAGCTTCCGGGTCAGTAGCTTCAGTCCAACATCACACACACACACACACACACACACACACACACACACACACACACACACACACACACACACACACACACACACACACACACACACACACACACACACACACACACACACACACACAAACTGACACTCACAAGGGCCTGTTTGTGTGTGTGTGTGTTTGAATTTAGTGAAACAATGTTTTCCTCATCAATCTACACACTCAGCAAAAAACAACCCTTTCCACAGTTGATTCTACAAAGAACCCAGAAGGGTTCTACCTAGAACCAAAAAGGGTTCTCCTATGGGGACAACAAAATAACTATTCGGGAACCCTTTTTTTCTATGTGAAAGTTGGCTATGTATTTGTATGTATTATGTATTTAATATAGATCCCCATTAGTTCCTGCCATGCCAGCAGCTACTCTTCCTGGGGTTTATTATGGATCCCCATTAGTTGCTGCCAAGGCAGCAGCTACTCTTCCTGGGGTTTATTATGGATCCCTATTAGTTCCTGCCAAGGCAGCAGCTACTCTTCCTGGGGTTTATTATGGATCCACATTAGTTCCTGCCAAGGCAGCAGCTACTCTTCCTGGGGTTTATTATGGATCCCCATTAGTTCCTGCTTAGGCAGCAGCTTCTCTTCCTGGGGTTTATTATGGATCCACATTAGTTCCTGCCAAGGCAGTAGCTACTCTTCCTGGGGTTTATTATGGATCCCCATTAGTTCCTGCCAAGCAGCAGCTACTCTTCCTGGGGTTTATTATGGATCCCCATTAGTTCCTGCCAAGGCAGTAGCTACTCTTCCTGGGGTTTATTATGGAGCCCCATTAGTTCCTACCAAGGCAGCAGCTACTCTTCCTGGGGTTTATTATGGATCCCCATTAGTTCCTGCCAAGGCAGCAGCTACTCTTCCTGGGGTTTATTATGGATCCCTATTAGTTCCTGCCAAGGCAGTAGCTACTCTTCCTGGGGTTTATTATGGATCCCCATTAGTTGCTGCCAAGGCAGCAGCTACTGTTTCCTGGGGTTTATTATGGAGCCCCATTAGTTCCTACCAAGGCAGCAGCTACTCTTCCTGGGGTTTATTATGGATCCCCATTAGTTCCTGCCAAGGCAGTAGCTACTCTTCCTGGGGTTTATTATGGATCCCCATTAGTTCCTGCCAAGGCAGCAGCTACTCTTCCTGGGGTTTATTATGGATCCCCATTTGTTCCTACCAAAGCAGTAGCTACTCTTCCTGGGGTTTATTATGGATCCCCATTAGTTCCTGCCAAAGCAGCAGCTACTCTTTCTGGGGTTTATTCTGGATCCCTATTAATTCCTGCCAAGGCAGCAGCTACTCTTCCTGGGGTTTATTATGGATCCCCATTAGTTCCTGCCAAGCAGCAGCTACTCTTCCTGGGGTTTATTATGGATCCCCATTAGTTCTTGCCAAGCAGCAGCTACTCTTCCTGGGGTTTATTATGGATCCCCATTAGTTCCTCCCAAAGCAGCAGCTACTCTTCCTGGGGTTTATTATGGATCCCCATTAGTTCCTGCCAAGGCAGCAGCTTCTCTTCCTGGGGTTTATTATGGATCCCCATTAGTTCCTGCCAAAGCAGCAGTAACTCTTTCTGAGGTACAGCAACATAAGACAGTTACATACAGTTACATACACTACTACATGACATTACATTTCATAAAACCTTACCCAATACATTCTATGTGTACGTGTCTGTGCCTGTGTGTCTTATCATGTGTATGTGTCTGTAGAGTGTGTGTCTCTTCACACTCCCCGCTGTTCCATAAGGTGAATTTTTATCAGATTTTTTAAAATCTGATTCTACTGCTTGCATCAGTTACCTGATGTGAAATAGAGTTCCATGTAGTACGGTGGGCCTCCCATAGTCTATTCTGGACTTGGGGACTGTGAAGAGACCTCTGGTGACATGTCTTGTGGGGTATGCATGGGCGTCTGAGCTGTGTGCTAGTAGTTTTAACAGACAGCTCAGTGCATTCAGCTTCTCAACACTTCTTACAAAAACAAGTAATGATGAAGTCAATCTCTCCTCCACTTTGAGCTATGATAGATTGACATGCATATTAATGTTAACTCTCCGTGTACATCCAAGGGCCAGCCGTGCTGCCCTGTCCTGAGCCAATTGTAATTTTCCTAAGTCCGTCTTTGTGGCATCTGACCACAGAACTGAACAGTAGTCCAGGTGTGACAAAACTAGGGCCTGTAGGACCTGCCTTGTTGATAGTGTTGTTAAAAAGGCAAAGTAGCGCTTTATTATGGACAGACTTCTCCCCATCTTAGCTACTGTTGTACCAACTTGTTTTGAGCATGACAGGTTACAATCCAGGGTTACTCCAAGCAGTTTAGTCACCTCAACTAGTTCAAATGATTTTTCCCAAATGCAATTATTTTAGTTTTTTTTATATTTAGGACTGATTTATTCATTGCCACCCATTCTGAAACTAACTACAGCTCTTTGTTAAGTGTTGCAGTGATTTCACTCGCTGTAGTAGCTGACGTGTCTAGTGTTGAGTCATCCGCATACATAGACACACTGGCTTTACTCAAGGCCAGTGGCATGTCATTAGTAAAGATTTAAAAGAGTAAGGGGCCTTGGGGAATTCATGATTCTACCTGGATTATGTTGGAGAGGTTTCCATTAAAGAACACCCTCTGTGTTCTGTTAGACAGGTAACTCTTTATCCACATCATAGCAGGGGGTGTAAAGCCATAACACATACATTTTTCAATCAGCAGACTATGATCGAAAAAAGTCAAAAGCTGCACTGAAGTCTAACAAAACAGCCCCCACAATCTTTTTATCATCATCAGCCAATAATCAATTATTTGTGCTGTGCTTGTTGAATGTCCTTCCCTATAAGCATGCTGAAAGTCTGTTGTCAATTTGTTTACTGTAAAATAGTATTGTATCTGGTCAAACACCATTTCTCCCAAAACTTTACTAAGGTTTGGTAACAGGCTGATTGTTCGGCTATTTGAGCCAGTAAAGGGGGCTTTACTATTCTTGGGTACCGGACTTACTGTTTATTCACATTGCGACAAAGAGGAAGGTCCTAAGATTTGCTTATCTTACCAATGAAAAAATGATTAAAGTAGATTGCAATATCAGTGGGTTTGTGATGAATGAGCCATATGATTCAATGAATGATGGAGCTGAGTTTGCCTTTTTGCACAAACATTTTAGGTCAACTAATAGATGGCTTGATCAGAGGAAGGGAGATGGTTGATAGAGTCTGGTGATGATTTTGTACAGGGACTCTGGGAACCAGCTTGAGTCGTGTAGTGACTGGTCTTCTCCTTCACAATGTATTGCACCCACTTGGGTGATGCCTCAGCAGCTCTGGGCGCCAGAAAGCTCACCACACACAGTTCAGAGTAGTAACAGTTGGCCAGTTGTCCTCACTACGAGTCCTCTGCCTCAGCACTGCATTCCTCTACTGCATTCACCATTCCTCTCACGCTTCAGGTGACTCTCAGATCCTCAAAGAGTTCTACAGCTGCACCATCGAGAGCATCTTGACTGACTGCATCACCGCTTGATATGGCAACTGCTTGGCATCCAACCACAAGGCACTACGGAGGGTAGTGTGTTCGGCCCAGTACATCACTGGGACCAAGCTCCTTGCCATCCAGGACCTCTATGCCAGGTGGTGTCAGAGGAAGGCCTTAAAAATTGTAGAATTCTCCAAACCACCCAAGTCATAGACTGTTCTCTCTGCTTATGCTACACAAAGATAAATAACATACAATCAGTTAGTTAGATTTCTTCCACCTGCTACTGAAATGGTGGCTCCAGTTTAAATGGTTCTTAAATAGTCTTCTTGTACATTTTCAATTCTGAATGCGGCTTTTAGGTGAATAAAAATTCAAACTGTTGGATATCCTAACTTCCAATAGGAATTACACATCACTTTGCAAGCCAGAATAAAGTGACTTGCAGGCCTGATGTGGCCTGTAAACCAGGAGTTTCCTAACACCACTGTGATTGAGTAAAAAAAAAGAAAGGCTTTGTGATGTATTGTATTGTCATAAGGTTTAAATTGAAAATAGCATTTGCCTAGATACTCACTTGGTGAAAGCCACAGGTCTTTGAAATTAAATAATTCTATAACCATGTGTCTGTCACTAACAAATGAAGTCATGGGCGATAACTCTACAATTCACTCGAAAATAAGAGAAAGTGTAACAACATCAGCACTAAGCAAAGTGAGTTCAGTTTACTCTAAATCAGGTGTTATGTTTTACGCTGTAGGAGTTATGTATTACCCTACAGTAGATCTATGCAAAGCCCACAGTCAAGTTCATTTGAACACTTTAAGAGTTGAATGGGGAACACTGCAACAGAGTTAAATCTTTAACACTTTCAAAAGTGTCATTTTAACACCAGTTCAGTGGCACTCATACGTTCACTGAAAATATGGTCAGAGTTAAATGTACACCATTGATTTTGCTGCGAGGGGGCAAGCAGGTCTGTGTGTGTGTGTACACGTGGTTGTGTGTTATTTGTGTGCTTTCAATAGGCATGGCCATGCTCTCTGTAGTTGTCTTACCTTTTGTTACATGGTGTATCAAATATGCAAAGCCTCGTATACTGTATATTACCACCCTATATATTACCGGTGGTTTGGAATGGATGTCCTAGGGCTTTTTACAACCTCTCCTCAGGGACCACCAGCTGTTCCATGTATTTCATCTATTCCAGAACTAGCACCCCTTATTCAACTTGTCAAATAATCATCAAGCCCTTAACTAGGAGAATCAGGTATGCTAGTTCAGGGCGACAACAAAATTGTGAATCGTCTGGGGGGGGGGGGGGGGGGGGATCCTGAGGAGAGGTTTGAAAAAAAGCTCAAATAAGTGTCGTGGAAAATTGTCTTAAGAATAACACTTCTTACAAGAACTTGTAAATTCAATATAGACTTTAATACAGAGTAATAAAGCCGAGCCGGTCCGCGGACAACAACTCCCTTCCTTCGGCCCCGGCTCTGCTTTTATGCACATACAATACATAGGTCCATCCTTTATGTAAATGAAGTAAAACCCCCTATGCGTTCTGCCACCTTTTTCTTTCAACCCAATGGATAACGCCCATATCTGCTTTTAGCTCTAACATAGTAGTGGCTGGATAACGCCCATATCTGCTTTTAGCTCTAACATAGTAGTGGCTGGATAACGCCCATATCTGCTTTTAGCTCTAACATAGTAGTGGCTGGATAACGCCCATATCTGCTTTTAGCTCTAACATAGTAGTGGCTGGATAACGCCCATATCTGCTTTTAGCTCTAACATAGTAGGGGCTAGACTCTCCTCATATGGATATGAAAATAATGCATGCATTGCAGGCTTACGCTTGGCATATATTTAGTCATGGCTATACATTCAGCTTGCCTGGCCGTTCCGTGGTTCCTGCTTGGGGATGTATGGCCACCTGTTTTCTCCACTCAGGGTCAGCTGCCAGTCTCCTCTTTCGCTAACTAATGTATTTCTATTTTTCTTTCCCTCAGCAAGTCTACCTTTCTCCCACATAAGCTTCCATAGTTTTGTAAGCAACCCCTGAACCTAGATCTATAGTTGCGTACCTGGAGCAGAGAGGAATCAGGGAAGGACTGCGTAGAGCCAGGTGTCAGATGTAGAGGAGGAAGGAACGTAGACTACACTGACAGAACACAGCCTGTTGTGCCTTATTGGTTAATCATAACACACACCCACTAGCAAGATTGCAAGGAAATCCATTTATGGGCAGGACATAGTAACATTGGGCAGGGTGATGTTATGACCTGTTTTACCTGTTCTCTCTCTGTCCTTCCCTTTACAGGAAATCAAAGCAGAATAAGGTGTGTGTAGTTGTTGGCCCATAGTCACTGTTGTTTTGTAGTCATGCATGGACCAGTATGTCTGTTTGATACACAGCAAGAAGCTTGCTGTAGTTGGTGTGTTGGAATGAATAGTCAAGGTTTCTCCAAGTCCAGTGTTTGTATGGGTAGACCAGACGGAAGGTACGTTTATTATTGTCTCTAAAATAACATATTTATAATTGTTACAACTCAGAAACGTAAGATATTTTTGGTAGAGCTATATCGTTTGCACCCAATAGCTTCGGGAAAGCCTCGGAGAAAAGCAAAACGTTCAGTCTGCGGTGTTCCCAGCAAACATGTCCACATTGACTTTGGAGGATTGTTAACATGGGGCTTTGTGACACACACACACACACACAGACACACACACACACAGACACACACACACACACACACACACACACACACACACACACACACACACACACACACACACACACACACACACACACACACACACACACACACACACACGGAGAGGGAAAGAGGGAGAGAAGCAAGAGATTAGAGAAGAATGAAACACATTAATTGCAGTTATTTTATCTGTGATTTTAGAAGACACCATTACATGGTGCTGTTAGACTGGGGTTATATATGATGTTAGACTGGGGTTGTATAGTTCCATTACATGGTGCTGTTAGACTGGGGTTGTATAGTTCCATTACATGGTGCTGTTAGACTGGGGTTATATAGTTCCATTACATGGTGTTGTTAGACTGGGGTTGTATAGTTCCATTACATGGTGCTGTTAGACTGGGGTTATATAGTTCCATTACATGGTGTTGTTAGACTGGGGTTGTATAGTTCCATTACATGGTGCTGTTAGACTGGGGTTATATAGTTCCATTACATGGTGCTGTTAGACTGGGGTTGTATAGTTCCATTACATGGTGTTGTTAGACTGGGGTTATATAGTTCCATTACACAGTGCTGTTAGACTGGGGTTATATAGTTCCATTACATGGTGCTGTTAGACTGGGGTTATATAGTTCCATTACACGGTGCTGTTAGACTGGGGTTATATAGTTCCATTACATGGTGCTGTTAGACTGGGGTTGTATAGTTCCATTGTATAGTTCCATTACATGGTGCTGTTAGACTGGGGTTATATAGTTCCATTAAATGGTGCTGTTAGACTGGGGTTATATAGTTCCATTACATGGTGCTGTTAGACTGGGGTTATATATGTTGTTAGACTGGGGTTATATAGTTCCATTACATGGTGCTGTTAGACTGGGGTTATATATGATGTTAGACTGGGGTTATATAGTTCCATTACATGGTGCTGTTAGACTGGGGTTATATAGTTCCATTACATGGTGTTGTTAGACTGGGGTTATATAGTTCCATTACATGGTGCTGTTAGACTGGGGTTATATAGTTCCATTACATGGTGCTGTTAGACTGGGGTTGTATAGTTCCATTACATGGTGTTGTTAGACTGGGGTTATATAGTTCCATTACACAGTGCTGTTAGACTGGGGTTATATAGTTCCATTACATGGTGCTGTTAGACTGGGGTTATATTGTTCCATTACACAGTGCTGTTAGACTGGGGTTATATAGTTCCATTAAATGGTGCTGTTAGACTGGGGTTATATAGTTCCATTACATGGTGCTGTTAGACTGGGGTTATATATGTTGTTAGACTGGGGTTATATAGTTCCATTACATGGTGCTGTTAGACTGGGGTTATATATGATGTTAGACTGGGGTTATATAGTTCCATTACATGGTGCTGTTAGACTGGGGTTATATAGTTCCATTACATGGTGCTGTTAGACTGGGGTTATATAGTTCCATTACATGGTGTTGTTAGACTGGGGTTATATAGTTCCATTACATGGTGTTGTTAGACTGGGGTTATATAGTTCCATTACACAGTGCTGTTAGACTGGGGTTATATAGTTCCATTACATGGTGCTGTTAGACTGGGGTTATATATGATGTTAGACTGGGGTTATATAGTTCCATTACATGGTGTTGTTAGACTGGGGTTATATAGTTCCATTACATGGTGTTACTGGGGTTATATAGTTCCATTACATGGTGTTACTGGGGTTATATAGTTCCATTACATGGTGCTGTTAGACTGGGGTTATATAGTTCCATTACATGGTGCTGTTAGACTGGGGTTATATAGTTCCATTACATGGTGCTGTTAGACAGGGGTTATATATGTTGTTAGACTGGGGTTATATAGTTCCATTACATGGTGTTGTTAGACTGGGGTTGTATAGTTCCATTACATGGTGTTGTTAGACTGGGGTTATATAGTTCCATTACATGGTGCTGTTAGACTGGGGTTATATAGTTCCATTACATGGTGCTGTTAGACTGGGGTTATATATGATGTTAGACTGGGGTTATATAGTTGCATTACATGGTGCTGTTAGACTGGGGTTATATATGATGTTAGACTGGGGTTGTATAGTTCCATTACATGGTGCTGTTAGACTGGGGTTATATATGATGTTAGACTGGGGTTATATAGTTTCATTACATGGTGCTGTTAGACTGGGGTTATATAGTTCCATTACATGGTGCTGTTAGACTGGGGTTATATAGTTCCATTACATGGTGTTGTTAGACTGGGGTTATATAGTTCCATTACATGGTGCTGTTAGACTGGGGTTATATAGTTCCATTACATGGTGCTGTTAGACTGGGGTTATATAGTTCCATTACATGGTGCTGTTAGACTGGGGTTATATAGTTCCATTACATGGTGCTGTTAGACTGGGGTTATATATGTTGTTAGACTGGGGTTATATAGTTCCATTACATGGTGTTGTTAGACTGGGGTTGTATAGTTCCATTACATGGTGTTGTTAGACTGGGGTTATATAGTTCCATTACATGGTGCTGTTAGACTGGGGTTATATAGTTCCATTACATGGTGCTGTTAGACTGGGGTTATATATGATGTTAGACTGGGGTTATATAGTTGCATTACATGGTGCTGTTAGACTGGGGTTATATAGTTCCATTACATGGTGCTGTTAGATTGGGGTTATATAGTTCCATTACATGGTGTTGTTAGACTGGGGTTATATAGTTCCATTACATGGTGCTGTTAGACTGGGGTTATATAGTTCCATTACATGGTGCTGTTAGACTGGGGTTATATAGTTTCATTACATGGTGTTGTTAGACTGGGGTTATATAGTTCCATTACATGGTGTTGTTAGACTGGGGTTGTATAGTTCCATTACATGGTGCTGTTAGACTGGCGTTATATATGATGTTAGACTGGGGTTATATAGTTTCATTACATGGTGTTGTTAGACTGGGGTTGTATAGTTTCATTACATGGTGTTGTTAGACTGGGGTTATATAGTTACATTACATGGTGTTGTTAGACTGGGGTTATATAGTTCCATTACATGGTGTTGTTAGACTGGGGTTATATAGTTCCATTACATGGTGCTGTTAGACTGGGGTTGTATAGTTTCATTACATGGTGTTGTTAGACTGGGGTTATATAGTTCCATTACATGGTGCTGTTAGACTGGGGTTGTATAG
The DNA here is from genome assembly GCF_965601325.2 of Salmo salar. Taxonomy (NCBI): domain Eukaryota; kingdom Metazoa; phylum Chordata; class Actinopteri; order Salmoniformes; family Salmonidae; genus Salmo; species Salmo salar. Next base: position 117,548,265 of record NC_138301.1, on the reverse strand, counting down.
TTCCATTACATGGTGCTGTTAGACTGGGGTTATATATGATGTTAGACTGGGGTTATATAGTTCCATTACATGGTGCTGTTAGACTGGGGTTATATATGATGTTAGACTGGGGTTATATAGTTTCATTACATGGTGTTGTTAGACTGGGGTTGTATAGTTCCATTACATGGTGCTGTTAGACTGGGGTTATATATGTTGTTAGACTGGGGTTATATAGTTCCATTACATGGTGTTGTTAGACTGGGGTTGTATAGTTCCATTACATGGTGCTGTTAGACTGGGGTTATATATGATGTTAGACTGGGGTTATATAGTTTCATTACATGGTGTTGTTAGACTGGGGTTATATAGTTCCATTACATGGTGCTGTTAGACTGGGGTTATATAGTTCCATTACATGGTGTTGTTAGACTGGGGTTATATAGTTCCATTACATGGTGCTGTGAGATATTTCATATGTATGACATTCAGTTCCCTATCGTGAGTGAGCTGCCCTTAGGAAGTAACACCCACAGGAAGTGTCCTAAATAGCTTTATATTCCCTATATACTACACTACATTCGACCAGAGCCCTATGAAGTAGTACACTATACAGGGAATAGAAGGCCATTTGTGACGAATCTCTGGTGTAGGATCCGCCTCCTGCATCATATTTTTCTACATGTTGGAGTGTTTTAAGTAAAAACAAAACTAAATCTGTCTCTGTTCAGCAGGATCCATTTGGAGACGACAGAACACAAGATAATCTCTATTCCGGAGAGAGGAGATAGCAAAGTAAGTATCCAGAATAAAAATAGGGAATAGCAGATAAAGAGATTATCTAGATTAAAGAGTATTAGACAGAAGTTCATTGAATAATGGTTGAACTAAGTCACTGGCAACGTTTACAGAGGAAGTGAATGTTAAGATGGTGGAGGAGTTTAGACCATTGTTAATAATATTATTTTCTAGATTTCTATTTCTATGTTTTGTTGTCTATGTTTTGGCCAGGTATGGTTTCCAATCAGAGGCAGGTGTCTATCGTTGTCTCTGATTGGAAGCCATACTTAGGCAGCCTGTTTTTCTTTTGGGTTTTGTGGGTAGTTGTTTTCCGTTTTGTCAGTGTACCTTATGGAAATGTTGGCTGTTGTTTTTGTTATTTTGGTTTAAGTGTCATCATTAATAAAGAAAATATGAGCACTTTACATGCTGCGCCTTGGCCCCCTTTCGACGACCCTTGTGACATATACTATAGTAATACTACAGTAATGTCTGCAAAAACCCTACGGTCCGCAAAACCAGTACACTTTTTAACTATAGTAAATACTACAGTATTTAATTTGCTTATATCCTGCCTATTTCCCTCCCCATATCCCAATTTGGTCAATGCAGGTTTTAGAAAATAGCAGAAGCACTGAACAATCTGTTCAGACCCCAGTCCTACCTACAGTACCTACAGGTTATGAAAATGTAACCTTTTACAATTCCTCCAGTAATACTAAAACAGCGAAGGAGAAAGCCTCCAATTCGATGTCAAAGATAATAAAACAAAAACACCATAGTAAATACTACAGTATATTACAGTCTGTAAAAACGTTACAATAAATACTACAGTATACTACAATCTGCAAAAACACTACATTAATTAAGTATTTATACTATAGTTAACTGTAAATACTACAGTATACCACAGTAAATACTACAGTATTCATTGTAGTGTTTTTGTCTTTTCTTTTTTTGCTGGGTTTTTGATTGTGGGTTAGCCCGTGTTGGGCTGGTGTGGGCATTTTGTGGCCAGCATGTGTTAGGCTGATTTGAGTTTGGTGTAGGCTAGGCCTGTGTTGGGTTGGTTTCGGCTGGCCCATGTAAGGCTAATGTGGGCTTGGTGTGGGCTAGCCTGTGTTGGGCTGGTGTGGGCTTGGTGTTGGCTTGGTGTGGGATAACCTGTTTGGGCTGGTGTGAGCTTGGTGTTTGCTAGCCTGTGTTGGGATGGTGTAGTCTTGGTGTAGGCAAGCCTGTGTTGGGCTGGTGTGGGCTTGGTGTTGGCTTGGTGTGGGATAACCTGTTTGGGCTGGTGTGAGCTTGGTGTTTGCTAGCCTGTGTTGGGATGGTGTAGTCTTGGTGTAGGCAAGCCTGTGTTGGGCTGGTGTGGGCTTGGTGTTGGCTTGGTGTGGGATAACCTGTTTGGGCTGGTGTGAGCATGGTGTTTGCTAGCCTGTGTTGGGATGGTGTAGTCTTGGTGTAGGCAAGCCTGTGTTGGGCTGGTGTGGGCTTGGTGTTGGCTTGGTGTGGGATAACCTGTTTGGGCTGGTGTGAGCTTGGTGTTTGCTAGCCTGTGTTGGGCTGGTGTGGGCTAGCACATGCTGGGCAGGTTGGGCTTGATGTGGGATAGCTAGTGCCCACCTTACCCACCGAATACCCACATGGGGCAAATGGGGTCATATTTGCTGGCTTTCCTGGCTTCTATGGCAGCAGACCAACAAATACAGACAGCTTACAGTAGCTTTATACAGTAGGTGAGGAATCAGGGCAAAGGGTTTCAAAATGCCTTCTATCCCATTCACTAGGAAATAACTGAAAAGTGTATGCTTTTACAGTATATGTATAGTATTTAGTTTGTAAGATGGGTAGTGTTTCAGTGTTATCAGATCGAGCTGAAATTGTCTTTTACATGTATTAGAAATACGTATTTTAATTACCTCTGAGTATTTTGTCATTTGAATTACACTGGGCTGAACTACACTCCAATGTATTTGATATTTGATATTCTCAAAATACTGTCATTTGTATTTTCAAAATGCAAAATATGTTTACATTTTGTGCCCCCCCCCCTTCACCATGCATTGGTATCAGAAGTCTAATTGCACTATGGTGTAATAAGAGCTTCTGCTCCATGAAAAATATAAATGTGTATGTAAAAGTGAACAATTGCAAAGCATGCTGAGTATTATTCTAATGAGCTCCGCCCCTGAAATTAGGTAAAAAATAATACCCAGTGTGCTTTGCAGTTTATTTTGGTGTGTTCATTTTCACTTATATATTTTGATTTTGGTAATTTAGCAGACACTCTTATCAGATTGATTTGCTCAACTTAAGGTAGATAAACGACAACATATCACAGTCATAGCAAGTAAAATGTTTTTTGTAACTGTTACTGAGAATGTTGTTGCTGTTCGTCCCACCTACTTGCAAATGTATTCATATCTTAAAATGCAAAAAATGTATATTTTATGAAATACTGTACATTACAAGATACAAGTATGGTATTTTGTTTGTAAAATGAGTAATTCAGCAGTGTTTTAATTATATCAGATCAAGCTGAAATTGTCCCTTGATCTTTATGGTATTTTGTATCAGTATTTTTTCATTGTATTTAGTCATTTTTACCCATCCTGGTTTTCATTCATCAAACTTAATCTTATTTTGACTGAAATGTTGTTTGTTTTTTGTTGTAGATTGGACATGATAAAACATGTTGAAAATAACCAAGGCCAACTGGAACAAACGACAGCGCCACGTAAAAATAACATTGTCTTTAATTCAAATTTGGCCGTCGTTAAACCCAATAGAAAGCAAGGAACAAAGTCCTGACCAAAAACCATTGGCTTTATCTCAAATCAATCAACTCTTTCTGAACCTCTCTCTGAACACAGCCTCTGAGCACACTATACGTCTCTGATTCTTGGCCATGCCTCGCATTAATGTGATTGCTAAAATAAGATATATGCAATACATTAGTTGGAATGGTTGATATTCCAGGCTTATCTGTGCTGTACTTAGTAATAGCCTAGGGGAAAGGTTACTCCCTCCTTGCCACAGGAATTATCAGCCTTTGCAGGCGTCATCAGATGCCACAGATGAAAATCTATTTTCCCTCCACTGTGAGAGAGTCCCAACATAGCTACCTGTCATGGCAGGCAAAGTGATACCAACCCTATCCAATGCTGGGGGTGGGGTAATTCTCATGGACAGTGAACTCATGGACTCACTCTCATTTCTAGATGTCTTGAGTGCAAGTGAGTTTGAAGGAGAACAAATCCACCCAGCAGTTGCTTTGAAGACTGAGTCAGATTTTTACAAGGGAACCCCACCTAAATGGATGAACTTTTACCTGGCTGATGAGAGGGCAAACTCTGACAGCAGTGCCACACCTACAGGAGAAGAAAAGGAGATTGAATTTATCAGAAGAGATGGTTATGAAAAGCTGAGGGAACTCATCAACTTACAGAGACAGGGCAGTTGGAGTGTAAACAGTATTAAGCTGTTGCACCAGCCAGGCAGTGGAGGAACCACCCTGGCCATGCAAATACTCTGGGACCTGAGGAAAGAGCTCAGGTGTGCTGTTCTGGTCGACCCGTCTTCTGACAAGAAAGATATGGGCAAACAAGTCCAGAAAGACCCCCTGTCGGACACCAGGACTATCGCTAAACAGGTGATCGAACTTTTTGCAACCGGTGGTCCAGAAAACCAGAATACTGTGCTTCTTTTGCAGGACAATGAACACCTGAGGGACCACTTACAGGACTTTCTCATCAGAGAAATAACAGAGCAAAAAATCAGTGCTAAATTCCCTGTGGTCATAATTCTACAATGCATACGCTCGGCCAGTATCATAGACGATGAGGAGGATGAGAGTAGAACTGAGGCAGATTTACTCCTGAAATCACGTCTTTCTGACAAAGAGAAAACAAGCTTTGTTAGCAAAGAAAAACTAATACAGAGGCATCACAGAGACGAGATGGGGAAGTTTCACGGCTTTAACATAATGCAACATAATTTCAATGAAGAATACATGAGGAAAACATTTTGTTCAAAAGAGGGAAAAAAAATCACTGAATATCTTCAGCAAAACAAAGTCTCCCGCAACACCAAACTCTTTGCCTTTTTAGCTCTGGTGAACTCCTATGTTCCTGGCTCCTACCTCTTACAGTCACAATGTGAGGCATTCCTCAGCCATCAAGACCCCTTTGGTGTGAACCTGTCATTTGAGAAACGCATGCAACCTTTCAGTGATCTCATAGTCACATTCTCAAGACATGGAGGAGAAGACAAGAGAGTCTGCATAGCACACCCAGTACTTGCACATCAATGTGTTCAGTTGCTGGCAGATGCTGGTATAGCTAGGAGCTCAGCAACACTGGACTTTCTGCAGTACTTAACCAGACAACAAATTCAGCCATCCTTGTTACTGTTCTTCAAAGACATGTTAACAAAGAGAGAAACAACCTCAAATGGCCAAGAGATCTTTTCCAGGCTAATTCTAGATATGGAGAAACATGAAGGCATTCCTGAATGCGCGAATGTGTTGAAAACCGCGTCAGAAACATTCAAGCATGACCCGTTCTACCCTCAATCTCTTGCACGTTTTTACTACATCAAAATGTCTGATTTTACAAGAGCTGAGATTTGGGCTGAAAAAGCAAAAGAGAGAGTGCCCACCAACTCATTCATTGCTGATACACTTGGACAAGTTCATAAGAACCATTTGTATAAACAAGTCAGTGGAAAATCAGGTGAAAAATCAGGGACCAGAGACATTTTGTTTTGGGCAGAGAAAGCTATCAAGGCTTTCAAACAAGAGGAGGAGTTAGCTGAAAGGGAATCAGTGAATCACATGGAGGGTGACAGTCCAACAAAAATGTATCATACCTTCAACAACAGGGGAATCTTTGGTTATCTACAGGTTGCTAACATTGTTTATAATTCCCTCACAAATCTCAACCCAAAATGGAGGAAACTCCTTACCCAGGAAATATCAGCTGAACATCTCTCGATACTGTCTGAGGACAGAAAGCTCATGAAGTACCAGACTTTCATCACCAGCCTCAGAGGTGCGGTTGAAAGGAAATTTTATTGTTTTTTTGAGAGTTACCTCACTTACTCTGAGCCCAGGAACTGGAAGGATCAGACACCATACTTTCAGCGAGAAATTGTTGATTGTTTTAGGAAGTATTCAACTGCCCCCAGTCCAAAGGAGGACTTACCATTAAAGACACTCAAAGAAGAAATGGCCTCTACCTTTCCTGGCCTCTCCTCTCTCAATCCAAATACCAACTTGAGTAAAATCACAGAGCTGTGGAAAATAATCAATAAAGAAAACCCTGACGATGTTAACACTGCCTGTAATTACATCCTGGCCAACATCCTCCAGACCAATGGGCCAGTGGCATCTCCAGAACCCACAACTCTACCACAACTTAGAGCCATTCTTCAGAAGTTCATGGAGAAAGAAAATACCAAACTTTGGACTCCAGAGTTTTACCTCCTTGTCCTCCTACTGTTTTGGCCCGAGGAGGCAAGAGAGGGCGATGTCACCAATGACATTGATCTTAACAAGTATGTTGAGTGCATGAAACAGGCCTTTGACAACAAATACAAGAAGTACCTACAATCTAGGGAACTTGTGCCCTTGTTTTACCTGGGTAAAGGTGCTGGGTTGAAAAGACTTGTTCACAAATCAAGCATAGACAACATCTGTGTGCATCTGAAAACAGGGAAATCAAGGACTCTCAATAAAACAAGAGGCAGTGCAGAGATCAGGGACACTTGCATTCAGGATCACCTTCTTCGTGTCAATGGAGTGGTCAGAGTGCATAAGGCATTTGCCCGTATGGCAAACAAAGAGATCGAGATTTGTCCCCAGAAACAGGCCAGTGTGTGGAAGGATGGCAACATCTCATTTTACCTTGGCTTCAATATCAGTGGCCCTGTGGCTTTTGACATAAAGTACACAATGCATACAGTGGGATCTGGAACAAATGTTCAGAAACAAAGGGATGATGCCATTAGATCAGAGGGAACCAGAATGGAAGAATCAAAAACATTCAATCGAGGTAAGTCATACCTTTACTTGTATTAGGTCTATTCCACATGATGGTGCCCATTTTTTAAATGTTAGCAATGAGTGTAAAACTTTCTGAAGTAAATGATTACCTGGTAATGTTGACTTACCTAGACATTGGGGCCAAAATAAGTGACTTACTAAAAAATGAATATACAGATGACAGTTAGTCTTATACAGAATAGTATGTGGGGTGAATATCTCGATATATATTTATGTTAGCCAGTTATTTATTTGGTTTAATTCAAATATACAATGGTGTGTCTACTGTATCCATGGGTTTGTTTCTGAGATACAGTACCAGATGTCTCCAAATCCAAAACAAGTGAGATAATGTTGACCATTGATTCTTATTTCAGGGATTCCAATGGGTTTTAAGACTTCTAGCCACATTCATGTAAGTAATCATCTACACTTTGGCATACTGACTGCACTGCAGGGTTGGGTTCAATTCCCTTTTAATTCAGTTTTTTCAGGAAGTAAACTGAAATTCCAACTCCAATACTCTCAATGCACATACCACGCTTGAACGCTCCGCTTCTTGTCGGCAAAATCAGTTTGAGATACGTCGTCAGGCATTGCCATCAGGAAGGTGATGTCATTAAACACGGATCAAATTTGTTAAAATTACTAAATGACATTCATAGAATTTGAAAAGCGACAACAATGAGACCAATTTTGAAACGAGTGTTTCCACATTGCATAACCACTTCAAAGCTGACGCTTTTTTTTCTTTTAACCTGTTGAGGCTCGGGGGCAGTATTGAGAAATTTTGAAAAAAATATGTGCCCATTTTTAACTGCCTCCTACACCAACTCAGAAGCTAGGATATGCATATTATTAACACATTCGGATAGAAAACACTCTGAATTTTCTAAAACAGTTTGAATGGTGTCTGTAAGTATAACAAAACTCATATTGCAGGCAAAAACCTGTGAAAAATAGATCAACATTTTTTTTGTGACTGTACTATTTAGTGTCATTGTTTTATAGATACCATAGTGAGAAAGGATTCATTTCGCAACTCCTACGGCTTCCACTAGATGTCAACGATCTTTATAAAGTTGTTTGAAGCGTCTATGATGAACAGAGACCGGATGACAATGAAGAGAAGTTGACCTCCCTGGGATGTCGTCACTTCATTATTGGCTGCACCTGCGCAATCATGTGATGCGATACATTTTTCAAAGACGTTTTTCAAGACACAGGAGAGGTCGGGTTGAAACATTACTGATGTTTCACGTTAAAAATGGCTCTAAAGATTGATGCTAAACAACGTTTGACATGTTTGAACAATGTAAATAGATTATTTTTTTTACTTTTCGCCGTGACTCCCCCCCCCCCCCCCGCGCTACTTTTTAGTAGCCTACCGAAGCGCTAACAACATGGAACAACTTGGAGTTATTTGGACATCAATTATGAACTTTGTCAAAAGAAACCACATTTGTAGTGGACCTGGGATTTCTAGAAGTGCCAATGGATGAAGATAATCAAAGGTAAGGGAATATTGACAATAGTAATTTTGATATTACATGGTTACAGATGGTGCTAACCTGTATAGCCTAGCCTATTGTTCTTAGCACAGCACCCGGTTTATTGCAAATTGTGATTTCCCAGTAAAGTTATTTTGAAATCTGGCATTGCAGTAGCATTTACGAAATGTTAAACTATGAATATTTGAATGACAATAATATAATTTACCAATGTTATCGAATAGTAATTTTGTGATTTGTAACGTTGTTCACCGGAAGCATTTGAGAGAAAAAAAAATCTGATTTTCACCGCTTCGGTAAAATGCTGTTTTTGGATATAAATATGAACTTGATGGAACAAAAAATGCTTGTATTGTGTAACATAATGTCTTAGGAGTGTCATCTGAGGAAGATTGTCAAAGGTTGGTGCATAATTCTAGCTGGTTATCCGCTTATGGTGACGCATGTCTTTGAATTGACAAAACATTACACACAGCTATTTTCAATGTACTCTCCTAACATAACCTAACTTTATGCTTTCGCCGTAAAGCCTCTTTGAAATCGGACAATGTGGTTGGATTTAGGAGATGTTTATGATGTTCTCTCATCATAAAACAATATCAATTTAAACCATACAAGGCATAAACTTTACCTTAAATTGAGATCTTTACATTTTTCAGCCTGCAGCCGCTGTCTTTTCATATTCGAATCCAAATGTTTCAAGTTGGGCAGTTAGGTTCCTGCAAGAACCCCCACCGACTAAGGAGGGTCCTCGATGAACCCCACCGACTATGGGGTTCTTGGAAGAACCTTTTGGGGGCTATTTTCTGTGCCAAGAACCCTAAGATTCTTCAGAGATCTTTGATGATCTTAGAAGAAGCCTTGTTGAACGCCTAATTTGTAGAGTGTAGGGACCAATAATGCAGCATGAACACCCTGGCCAGATAGTTGGTCTTAAAGACAATCAAAGTGCTCTCTAACTCTGTGCTCTGTGTCTTTGTGTTTTATGGATAACAGTTGTATACGAGTTTGATTAATACAAGTTGTATTGTCTCAAAGCATGGTATAATGACAGTCTCAAACACAGGCGTGGAAAGTCTTTCATTCCAAACAGAGGCAAATATTGTAGGTAATGCAGCCTGTTGTTATTAACATCATCACTGCTTAGTAGAGAGAATGTAGGCCTTAAAGTGTTGGCTGACATGTTTGTGTTCTTTTTTCTATTCCAGACCCCAACTCTTTTGACAGAACCTGAATTGAAAAACATCCATCCACAATTGACAAAAACCCATTACAGGTTAGCATTTATTATCCATGAATACATTTTTCACTTGAAGGTGAAGGTCAGGATTTTACAACCTGATGTTAGATGGTTCCTCACGCTGACAGAAGTCTAAAAACCAGGAGAAACTGTAATTCATGGTTCAGTTTTGTCTTAACAGCCGCTTAGTTGGCGTGATGACATGTGAGCAAATGTTCAAAATGTCACGGCCAAATCAACTCCATATTTGGTTTGACGTTAATTAAGAAGAAAGAAAACACGCCCCTATTACTTCCATTGATTGTTTGCTAGTGGTTGCCAGCTTAGTTGACGTTTGTAGGACTGTTTTATTTCTTTCTTTAAACATTTGTCTTTTTGCAAGGGGAGTCCTGCTTCATACAAAACAATGCAGCAGGATGATAGAATATATATAATTTATGATATAAATACAACAATAAAGGCAGTATCATCAGAAATACAACACTACTAAACAATACTAGAAAAAAACAGTGAGGTCCAAAAGTATTGGGACAGTGAATTCTGTTGTTGTAGTTTTGGCTCTGTACTCCAGCACTTTGGATTTGAAATGATACAATGAGTATGAGGTTAAAGTGCAGACTGTCAGAAATTACAGCACTTTTTGTATAAGCATTGAGACAAATTAACTTATATGTGTATTAAAGTACACTGAACAAAAATATAAATGCAAAATGCAACAATTTCAAATATTTTACGAAGTTAAAGTTCATATAAGGAAATACATGTATTTGATCCTAGTCTTCCACATGACTAGGAATACAGATATGCATCTGTTGGTTACACCAGAGCATCCAAACATGCTCAATGGGTCACATGTCTGGTGAGTGTGCTGGCCATGGAAGAACTGGGACATTTTCAGCTTCCAGGAATGGTGTACAGATCCTTGCGACATGGGGCTGTGCATTATCATGCTGAAACATGAGGTGATGGTGGCGGATGAATGGCACGACAAACAGGCCTCATGATCTCGTCACGGTATCTCTGTGCATTCAAATTAACATTGATAAAATGCAATTGTGTCCGTAGCTTATGCCTACCCATACCATAACCCCACCACCACCATTGGGCACTCTGTTCACAACATTGACATCAGCAAACCGCTTGCGAAACGACACCATACATGCTGTCTGCGGTTGTGAGACAGGTTGGACGTACTGCCAAATTCTCTAAAATGACGTTGGAGGCGGCTTATGGTAGAGAAATGAACATTAAATTCTCTGCCAAAAGCTCTAGTGGACATTACTGCAGTCAGCATGCTAATTGCACGCTCCCTCAAAACTTGAGACATCCGTGGCATTTTTGTTTTGTGACAAAACTGCACAATTTAGTGGCCTTTTATTGTCCCCAGCACAAGGTGCACCTGTGTAATGATCCTGCTGTTTAATCAGCGATTTGATATGCCACACCTGTCAGGGGGATGGATTATATGCCGAAGGAGAAATACTCAGTAACAGGGATGGAACAAAAATTTGTGCACCAAATATTTGAGGAATAATCTTTTTGTGCGTATGGAACATTTCTGAGATTTTATTTCAGCTCATGAAACATGGGATCAACACTTTACATGTTGCATTTATATTTTTGTTCAGTATAGTAAACAGGTAAGTATTTGGTCCCATATTCAGAATGACTAACAACAAGCTGGAGACTCCACAAACTGGTTGGATGCATTTGGTTTGATTCAGATTATTTTCTTCCCAACAGAAAAAAAAGGAATTGTAAATCATGTATTATGTCATTTTAATTGTAAATCATGTATTATGTCATTTTAATTGTAAATCATGTATTATGTCATTTTAATTGTAAATCATGTATTATGTCATTTTAATTGTAAATCATGTATTATGTCATTTTAATTGTAAATCATGTATTATGTCATTTTAATTGTAAATCATGTATTATGTCATTTTAATGGTAAATCATGTATTATGTCATTTTAATTGTAAATCATGTATTATGTCATTTTAATTGTAAATCATGTATTATGTCATTTTAATTGTAAATAAGAATAGAATATGTTCTACATTAATGTTGCTAATGACGGATGATTAATCGTGAATAATGATGAGCGAGAAAGTTACTGACGCATAAATATCATACCCCCAAGACATCCTAACCTCTCACAATTAGAATAACGGGAAGTTAGGATATGATATTAACGTAGTATTTTTACTGCTTTAATACACAAATGAATTTTTCCCCTATAATGGGGGGACTACAGTATGAACAAACAGTGCTGTAATTTCTAAACGGTTCGCCTGATATGGATCAAAATACCCTCAAATTAAAGTTGTCAGTCTGCACTTTAACTTCATAGTCATTGTATCATTTCAAATCCAAAATGCTGGAGTACAGAGCCAAAATCTTTGGAGCTCACTGTACATTTTGTCTGTGAACAGGTCATTTACCAATTCCCTAAAATGCCCAAAAGGCAGGAGTGAATTTAACTGTATTGTACTCTGAAATTTGTTCCATGTATGCGACACATAAAAACAAAAGCTGTTTTACCTAAATCGGTAGCTACCAAAGGAATTCCAAGAGTTAGCCGTTCCTGTGAGCGAGTAAGTTGCACTAAAAGGTACACTAAAAGTATGTGGACACCTGCTCATCGAACGTTTCATTCCAAAATCATGGGCATTGTTATGGAGTTGGTCGCCACCTTTGCTACTGTAACAGTCTCCACTCTTCTGGGAAGGCTTTCCACTAGATGTTGGAACATTGCTGCGGGGACTTGCTTCCATTCAGCCACAAGAGCATTAGTGAGGTCGGGCACTGATGTTGGGCGATTAGACCTGGCTCGCAGTCAGCGTTCCAATTCATCCCAAAGGTGTTCGATGGGGTTGAGGTCAGATTTCTGTGCAGGCCAGTCAAGTTCTTCCACACAGATCTTGACAAACCATTTCTGTATGGACCTCGCTTTGTGCACGGGGGCATTGTCATGCTGAAACAGGAAAGGGCCTTGCCCAAACTGTTACCACAAAGATGGAAGCACAGAATCGTGCAGAATGTCATTATATAATGTAGTGTTAAGATTTCCCTTAATTGGAACTAAAGGGGCCTAGCCCGAACCATGAAAAACACAGTTGGCATTATGCATTTGGGCAGGTAGCGTTCTCCTGGCATCCGCCAAACCAAGATTCGTCCATTGGACTGGCAAATGGTGAAGTGTGATTCATCACTCCAGAGAGGTCAGTGTTTCCACTATTCCAGAGTCCAATGGAGGTGAGCTTTACACCACTCCAACCGACGCTTGGCATTGCGCATGGTGATCTTAGGCTTGTGTGCGTCTTCTCGGCCATGGAAACCCATTTCATGAAGCTCCCGATGAACAGTTCTTGTGCTGACGTTGCTTCCAGAGGAAGTTTGTAACTCGGTAGTGAGGACAACCGAGGACAGCCGACTTTTACACATTACGCACTTCAGCACTCGGCGGTCCCGTTCTGAGCCATTGTTGCTCCTAGACGTGTCCACTTCACAATAATAGCATTTACAGTTTCTCTAGCAGGGCAGAAATTTGACAAACTGACTTGTTGGAAAGGTGGCATCCTATGACGGTGCCACGTTGAATGTCACTGAGCTCTTCAGTACAGGCCATTCTACTGACAATGTTTGTCTATGGAGATTGCATGGCTGTGTGTTCGATTTTATACACCTGTCAGCAACAAATCCACTAATTTGAAGGGATGTCCACATACTGTACCTTTGGCCATGTCGTGTACTTCCTTCCTCTGTGCGTTAGAAGCGATGTGTCGTAATATGGTAAATTCTGCAAGAGAGCTGTAAATGAATAGAATGCAATGTTGCATTCTCTGCTTTGCCAGTGACAGCCAGCCCACTTTCTGATACAGATCACAGTCAAATCGGACACAGGTAATAATGCAGCAGCGTTCATATATATTATATCGCCGTAGTCAACGCGACATCATTTATTTTAAATAGAAAGAAAACCGAACAATGGATTATAGTTTCTCCTGGCCCATACACTACTTCCTGGGTGAGGAACCATCTAAAATGTTTATTCAAATGAGTGCCACTTCTGTCCTGTGGCCCCCAGGCTCCAGTGCCCCCATGCAGGCCTGTTCCAGTGTATGTTGACAGGGCTGGTGTTTCTGATGGAGAGGGAAGGGGAGGTGCTTTACAGGACTGTCCAATGGGACGACAGTCTCCTGCACTCCACAGGCCGGACACCTGCCGGACCTCTGTTTAGCATTGAGTGTCCTCAGGGATCTGTTCGTCAGTTACACCTCCCACACTGTGAGATTTCCTCTGGTGAGTTTTACACTACGTCTTCATCAAAGTTCAAATGTCAACATCTGTCCAAATAGACAATTGAACATATTCTTGGGATAGGGCAGAGTCATTAAAGACTTCAACTGGGTACATGGTAAGGAAACAGGTCATGCTAGACAGAATTACACAAATATTGTTCATTACTAATTAATTAGGGTGTTACAGTTACAGGGGTAAATATGAAAGCTCTAATTGAAACAAACTACTACGGAACTCCATCAAACAGCGTTCTTAAAGTTGTTTAAAGTTGAATGGTTAAGTAAACACGGTAGAAATAGAAATGTCACAGCGAAGAATTTAGGGTCCAATTCAAACAGATCTGCTTTAGCCGACAGCCACATAGCTGATGTTTTAACGGTGTCGGAGGTGGAACTGCTTTACAGCTGTCAAATCCACAAATGGTTCCTGGCATTATACAGTACCTAAAGCGGACATTGCGATCGGCTGCACGGAGTTAAATTACGAGAAATCCAATGCAGTCTTGTTTACAAGTTCTAACACTGGAATGTGAGATGTAATCTACACCTCGATTAAACTGATAGAAATACTAATTATTTTGTTTCATGATTTTCACTTTCTCGTTCTGAACTTCTAACCCGAGTGGGACGGGTGTGGTTTCTTGACAATGATCACAAGAGTAGCTGCTCACCAATTTGACAGCTCTTTTGCAATTCCACCTACCAACACCTCCAAAAACATCCACTATCGCCCGGGTTAACGCTTGATCTGATTGGATCTAGGCCTTAGTTCAGTAGGTACTGCAGCAGCACTCAGTCAAGGTAGAGCAAACAGCACAGCACACAGTGAGAAGCCACACAAGCTAGAAAGTGTGGCTACAAATTGACTGAGGATTCAGGATTTATTCTGTGTTTAAACCATTAAACACAGAATAAAATAAATAAATAAATATGAATTATAATAAAATGCAAACGGTTCAATAAATAAGGCCCAGAAACAAACAAAACTTTACTTAATAAGCTTTACAACAACAATACTCTAAAACACCTTGACAACAACAATACTCTAAAATACCTTTACAACAACAATACTCTAAAACACCTTGACAACAACAATACTCTAAAATACCTTTACAACAACAATACTCTAAAATACCTTTACAACAACAATACTCTAAAATACCTTTACAACAACAATACTCTAAAATACCTTTACAACAACAATACTCTAAAACACCTTGACAACAACAATACTCTAAAACACCTTGACAACAACAATACTCTAAAATACCTTTACAACAACAATACTCTAAAATACCTTTACAACAACAATACTCTAAAATACCTTTACAACAACAATACTCTAAAACACCTTGACAACATCAATACTCTAAAATACCTTTACAACAACAATATTCTAAAACACCTTGACAACAACAATACTCTAAAATACCTTTACAACAACAATACTCTAAAATACCTTTACAACAACAATACTCTAAAACACCTTGACAACAACAATACTCTAAAATACCTTGACAACAACAATACTCTAAAATACCTTTACAACAACAATACTCTAAAATACCTTTACAACAACAATACTCTAAAACACCTTGACAACAACAATACTCTAAAATACCTTTACAACAACAATACTCTAAAATACCTTTACAACAACAATACTCTAAAATACCTTTACAACAACAATACTCTAAAACACCTTGACAACAACAATACTCTAAAATACCTTTACAACAACAATACTCTAAAATACCTTTACAACAACAATACTCTAAAACACCTTGACCGCGTGGCAGCTTGGAGTCCAGCAGTCTACCTCTCCTCTCCCTGATCTGGCTTCAAATCAAATCTAATTATATTTGTCACATGCGCCGAATACAACAGGTGTAGACCTTACCGCGAATTGCTTACTTACACGCGCTTTACCAACAATGCAGTTCAAGTGTCACGACTTCCGCCAGAGTCGGTCCCTCTCCTTGTTCGGCGGTTGACGTCACCGGCCTTCTAGCCATCACCGATCCACTTTTCATTTTCCATTTGTTTTGTCTTTGTTTTTTACACACCTGGTTTCAATTCCCCCATTACATGTTCATTATTTAACCCTCTGGTTTCCCCCATGTTTGTGTGCGTGTTTGTTTTATTGTAAGGCTGTATCTGACGGCTGGTATATTGTTACCGGGTTTTGTTATTACGCCTGTTTATTTTGTGGTACCGGTATTTTTCCAGCGCCATAGTATTGTGTTTATACTGGTATTTTCTTGAATTAAATACCTTGTCCACGCATCTCAGCTCTCCTGCGCCTGACTCCTTTCACCAGTTACCCACAGCCTTGACATCAAGAAATAGAGTTAACCTGTTATGGCTAGGGGGCAGTATTTTCACGGCCGGATAAAAAAACGTACCCGATTTAATCTGATTATTACTCCTGCCCAGAAACTAGAATATGCATATAATTATTAGCTTTGGATAGAAAACACTCCAAAGTTTCTAAAACTGTTTGAATGGTGTCTGTGAGTATAACAGAACTCATTTGGCAGGCCAAAACCTGAGAAGATTCTGTACAGGAAGTACCCCGTCTGACCATTTCTTGGCCTTCTTGATTATCTCTATCCAAAACAGGGGATCTCAGCTGTTACGTGACACTTCCTACGGCTCCCATGGGCTCTCAGAAGGCGGCAAAAAGCTGAATCGTGGCTTTGCAGGCCCTGGCTGAAAAACATTAGCGCATTTTGATAGTGGTCGAACAGAGTACAGAGACTGGCGCACGCGTGCATGAGGACTGTCGTCTTTGAACGAAAACCACCACTCCCGGTTGGAATATTATCGCTTTTTTACGAGAAAATTGGCATAAAATTTGATTTTAAACAGTGGTTGACATGCTTCGAAGTACAGTAATGGAATATTTAGACATTTTTTTGTCACGAAATGCGCCATGCTCGTGACCCTTATTTACACTTCGGATAGTGTCTTGAACGCATGAACAAAACGCCGCTATTTGGATATAACTATGGATTATTTTGAACCTTTTTGAAATCGGACAGTGTGGTTAGATAAAGGAGAGTCTTGTCTTTAAAATGCTGGTAAATAGTCATATGTTTGAAAAATGGAAGTTTTTGTATTTTTGAGGAATTTGTAATTCGCGCCACGCCTATCATTGGATATTGGAGCAGGTGTTCCGCTAGCGGAACGTCTACATGTAAGAGGTTAAGAAAATATTTACTAAATAAACGAAAGTTAAAAAAAATCTAATCATAAAGTAACACAAGAAAATGACATAACAATAAAGAGGCTTACAGGGGGTACCGGTACAGAGTCAATGTGGAGGCTATATACAGAGGGTACCGATACAGAGTCAATGTGGAGACAAAATACAGGCGGTACCGGTACAGAGTCAATGTGGAGACTATATACAGGGGTACCGGTACAGAGTCAATGTGGAGACTATATACAGTGGGTACCGGTACAATGTGGAGACTATATACAGTGGGTACCGGTACAATGTGGAGACTATATACAGGGGGTACTGGTACAGAGTCAATGTGGAGACTATATACAGTGGGTACCGGTACAGAGTCAATGTGGAGACTATATACAGTGGGTACCGGTACAGAGTCAATGTGGAGACAAAATACAGGCGGTACCGGTACAGAGTCAATGTGGAGACTATATACAGTGGGTACCAGTACAATGTGGAGACTATATACAGAGGGTACCGGTACAGAGTCAATGTGGAGACTATATACAGTGGGTACCGGTACAATGTGGAGACTATATACAGAGGGTACCGGTACAGAGTCAATGTGGAGACTATATACAGTGGGTACCGGTACAATGTGGAGACTATATACAGGGGGTACTGGTACAGAGTCAATGTGGAGACTATATACAGTGGGTACCGGTACAGAGTCAATGTGGAGACTATATACAGGGGTACCGGTACAGAGTCAATGTGGAGACTATATACAGGGGGTACCGGTACAGAGTCAATGTGGAGACTATATACAGGGGGTACCGGTACAGAGTCAATGTGCCGGGGGTACAGGTTAGTCTGGGTAATATGTACATGTAGGTAGGGGTAAAGTGACTATGGGGGTACAGGTAAGTCTGGGTAATATGTACACAGGAAGCGGCGCAGGTCCTAATCCAGGCACTTGTCATCTCCCGTCTGGATTATTGCAACTCGCTGTTGGCTGGGCTCCCTGCCTGTGCCATTAAACCCCTACAACTCATCCAGAACGCCGCAGCCCGTCTGGTGTTCAACCTTCCCAAGTTCTCTCACGTCACCCCGCTCCTCCGCTCTCTCCACTGGCTTCCAGTCGAAGCTCGCATCCGCTACAAGACCATGGTGCTTGCCTACGGAGCTGTGAGGGGAACGGCACCTCCGTACCTTCAGGCTCTGATCAGTCCCTACACCCAAAGAAGGGCACTGCGTTCATCCACCTCTGGCCTGCTCGCCTCCCTACCTCTGAGGAAGCACAGTTCCCGCTCAGCCCAGTCAAAACTGTTCGCTGCTCTGGCACCCCAATGGTGGAACAAGCTCCCTCACGACGCCAGGACAGCGGAGTCAATCACCACCTTCCGGAGACACCTGAAACCCCACCTCTTCAAGGAATACCTGGGATAGGATAAAGTAATCCTTCTAACCCCCCCCTTAAAAGATTTAGATGCACTATTGTAAAGTGGTTGTTCCACTGGATATTTAAGGTGAATGCACCAATTTGTAAGTCGCTCTGGATAAGAGCATCTGCTAAATGACTTAAATGTAAATGTAAATGTACATGTAGGTAGGGATAAAGTGACTATGGGGGTACAGGTTAGTCTGGGTAGGTGTACATGTAGGTAGGGGTAAAGTGACTATGGGGGTACAGGTTAGTCTGGGTAATATGTACATGTAGGTAGGGGTAAAGTGACTATGGGGACACAGGTTAGTCTGGGTAGGTGTACATGTAGGTAGGGCTAAAGTGACTATGGGGTACAGGTTAGTCTGGGTAGGTGTACATGTAGGTAGGGGTAAAGTGACTATGGGGGTACAGGTTAGTCTGGGTAATATGGACATGTAGGTAGGGGTAAAGTGACTATGGGGGTACAGGTTAGTCTGGGTAGGTGTAGATGTAGGTAGGGGTAAAGGGACTATGCACCCAGACCCGCTTCATCTTCTTCTTCTATGATGGGTTTTAGGGCTACATCCTGAAACGTTGTTCCTGTATTTCTGTAAACAGAATCCAAAACAGAAATGGGAGAAACTACAACGTTTGACGTCCTCTAACGTCCGAAAACAACATACAAAACAAAACAAAAAATGATCCTCAATCAATCAACTTTACTCAGAGCCCTACACAGATCCAGGGACCTGAGAGGATCCCATTTCTCCTGCCAGTACTTCATGCAGTTCCCATTGCTCCTGCCAGTACTTCATGCAGTTCCCATTGCTCCTGCCAGTACTTCATGCAGTTCCCATTGCTCCTGCCAGTACTTCATGCAGTTCCCATTGCTCCTGCCAGTACTTCATGCAGTTCCCATTGCTCCTGCCAGTACTTCATGCAGTTCCCATTGCTCCTGCCAGTACTTCATGCAGTTCCCATTGCTCCTGCCAGTACTTCATGCAGTTCCCATTGCTCCTGCCAGTACTTCATGCAGTTCCCATTGCTCCTGCCAGTACTTCATGCAGTTCCCATTGCTCCTGCCAGTACTTCATGCAGTCCATCCCCTGTTATTTCCCTCGCTCCCAAGAATTGTTCAGCTGGAGCGACGACGACAGCAGTCCTTCCTGAGTTCTTATCCACTCCTGTAGTGTAGTTTACCACCATTGTAATAAATTCCAAAAAGTTCACATTTTTTCATGATAATGGTATCACTCATGTCCATCCCTCTGCAAACATATGACACGCCCAAACGCTTAAAGGGAGGGCCACAGGTGTGCTTAATCACTT
Organism: Salmo salar; assembly: GCF_965601325.2. Lineage (NCBI taxonomy): Eukaryota > Metazoa > Chordata > Actinopteri > Salmoniformes > Salmonidae > Salmo > Salmo salar. The sequence goes on along the minus strand of NC_138301.1, from coordinate 117,528,472 downwards.
CGTTATCCTTGAAGTAATTGGAAACATCAATCCCAGAGCACAATAGCGATATTCAAAATGACTACCTAGTAACAGGACGATCTTCACCCTGTTACACAATCAACACAGTTCACAAATGACCCTTTTCTCTATTGCAGGGAAAGGCTTTGATTCCTTATCTGTGGTCCATGTTACTGGTGACAGTGTGGAGGTTTTGCAGCCAGTCAGGGTGACTGACTCACATGCTGTGATGGACATCACAGACCTTTCCTTATGGGGCCTGGTATCCTCCTACTTCTCATCCTCAGTGGAAGGCCAAGTGCTGCTGTTCCACAAACCACAACTCCGCAAGCCAACTCTGAACGTACATTTACTTCCAGTGAATGTGCCTGTCACTGAGGTGCAAGAACCCTTACATTCAGTATAGGGACACTTTTGTTGCTAAAATGAATCTGAAAGTCACTTTAGGAAGTAAATTATGTAATTTGTCTCTCCTCTGATAATCAAAGAACCCTTATTGATAACCAGCTCTTATTCTATTGCAGGTGGAGAAGCTACAGCGGGCCTGCAAATACATTCAGATCCCCTCTAACTGCCTGCTCACCTGTGGGGAAATATACAAACTCTGCTGTGATTCTGCTGAGAAAAACAAGATACAACCATCGGTACAATAAATCATATTTTTCCACGTTTTTTTTAGCAGACATGTCCTGGATCATGTGAATGTAACATTGTCGTACCAAATGCTGTGTGATTTTGAAATGTGAGCTGTGCTGATCCATGTACTGAATGTCAGTTGGTGGAGACATAACGTTGACTTTCCATGTGTTTCAGGAGGAAAGGTTTCGCCGTGACTACGGCCCCAACTACCACCCCACCTTCCAGGTGATCCTGGAGGCAGGTACAGAGGATGTGGAGCTTAGGCTTCTGAAGAGAGGGGATGAGGAGGTATGGATACGCCAAGTGCCACTAACAGGTAAGTTGTTATTTAAACCCATCCAGTCCCTTTACTGTCATACACGTATCTATAATGTGGATCATCTACAAGTAAATGTAGAAGGTATCTTCCATCACAAGTACATGTTTGGCAAATGTATCTCTTACTTTTCCCTGCCCCCCCCCCCCCCCCAGATACTGTGTTGATTGGTGGGCTGGAGGTCCGTGCTGTGGAGCAGCTGCGTTTTGTGCGGTGTAAGTTTGTGGAAAAAGTATCAGAGCCTACTATTAAATGTCTCCTGGATGGGCTCCTGCAGAAGAAAGTGGTCAACAATTATGAAAAAGACTCAGTAAAGGTAATAGCTGAGAAGGCAGACAAGGCACGTGCCATCATCGACATGGTGCTGAATAAAGGAACTTTTGCATGTTTGACAATGAAAACACTTCTGTGTGAATTAGACCAATGCTTAAGCTCAGAACTGGGTTTGAACTAGAACATTGTTGGAGAATGAGACAACTTGTTGAGTGTACCCATCCCCCGGCATGAGTATCTAGGCAAACCGCTACAGATGTAAGATCTTAATTTGATCACCTATGTTGCAGAACTTTCCTTTAAAACTTGAAGTGTATTTGATGTTTAAAAAGGCTTCTAAAGTTTGTAATTTCCAAATTTCAGACTTGATTTTACCTTATGTATTAACCGCTACAAAATATCCATTAAATGTCCATTAATATAATATGTACACATGATATTTCACATTTCTTGTGGCTGCAAGATTATTTTCCTGCTGTTGGAGACTGGATCAAATTAAAAAAGGTTAAGGATCGGCCCCTTTTTTAAATTTTCGCTTTAAATGACATACCCAAATCTAACTGAGGGTAGCTCAGGACCTGAAGCAAAGATATGCATTATCTTGCTACCATTTGAAAGGAAACACTTTGAGGTTTGTGGAAATGTGAAACGAATGTAGGAGAATAAAACACATTAGATCTGGTAAAAGATAATACAAAGAAAAAACAAATAGTTACAAAAAAAAATTGTACCATCATCTTTGAAATGCAAGAGAAAGATCATAATGTATTATTCCAGCCCAGGTGCAATTTAGATTTTGGCCACTAGATGGCAGCAGTGTGTGTGTGTGTGTGTGTGCAAAGTTTTAGACTGATCCAATGAACCATTGCATTTCTGTTCAAAATGTTGTATCAAGACTGCCCAAATGTGCCTAATTTGTTTATTAATAACTTTTCATGTTCAAACCTGTGTACTCTCCTCAAACAATAGCATGGTATTATTTCACTGTAATAGCTACTATAAATTGGACAGTGCAGTTAGATGAACAAGAATTTAAGCTTTCTGACAATATCAGATATGTCTATGTCCTGGGAAATGTTCTTGTTACTCACAACCTCATGCTAATCGCATTAGCCTATGTTAGCTCAACTGTCCAGCAAGGGACCCACCAATCCCAAAGAACTTTTAAGATCCTACATCTGTTCACAGAGATGTCATCACCCTGACTCGCAGAATATCACTTCACATTCAACACTGTACGGAGACAAAACTCTGTTAACAATGTTCATTTGGATCATGTTTAAGAGCGCCTGCTAAATGGCCAAAGTATACATTTAATTTTAATATACACTGTGTATTGTTGGAAGTGTTTAACAAAATGTATGAAAGTTGTCAAAATGAACAGTCGGTCATTAGCTGTTTACCAACTCTCGTGGTAAACAGGAATACCTGGGATAGGATAAAGTAATCCTTCTAACCCCCCCTTAAAAGATTTAGATGCACTATTGTAAAGTGGTTGTTCCACTGGATATTATAAGGTGAATGCACCAATTTGTAAGTCGCTCTGGATAAGAGCGTCTGCTAAATGACTTAAATGTAAATGTATATCCGTGCGAGCCAGTGCATGCTAGCAATAGAGAAACTTGAACAATTTGAGTATCAACATTGACTCAAGACGCGATTCTGTAAATAAAAACGTCTGGCTGACATTTTGTACATTGTTCTATTCCAGCCAACCAAAATGAACCATATTTATATGGAAACATTGTATTATTGTTATTAATATGAATATTGATAATGAATATTGATAATGTATTTCTTTTTTTGTAAACGTATGTTTGTGAATTGGAGACCTACGTGAAAATGTTTTTTATTTTCTTACAATAGATCCTAGTTTTTAGTGTTCGATACACTACGTTTATGAATGTTCTCTCACATGCTGTAAATAAAAAGTGATAGAGAAACGTAATCGTTGAATATTGTAAGAGCTTTCATTGTCTGCTTATATGCCCCCTTTATTTATCCTACGGTTCTGACTTGGTGTACAGGGAGAACACTGTAAGAAAGGCCCATGTTCTGAATTCTGTCTCTGTACATTACAAAAGTGCTAAACAAATAGTTCTATTGACTACGTCCATCCTAGCTCGCTCATTAATGTCAATCGAAATTACGGATTGCCTCTTATCCGCTTGTCGTTCGTTTCCTTATGCCATAGTTTGTACATCTCAATGGTCAGTAGAAACCACATTTGTTTAAACAAGTCAGCTATATCAGCTATGTTTTCTTAAAAGCCAGTAAATGAGGCGGAATGAAGTGTTTCGCTGCCAGACAAGGCTCCGCTGATAACCAGGTGCAGCAGTGGTAAGATGTTGGGACTGCTTTATGTAGGCCCTAACAGTTTGTGGGCACCGTTTGTCACCATTATAGTGCAATTAATGTATTGTTTATTGTTGTGTAGTGACTTTGCTGGCATGCTTCCCACTTATACATCTTTTAAACCACCAAGATTTACATGCTAAAATCGCCACTGCTTAGTATCATGTGGACTGAACATGACTGAGTGCAAGACACTAAACAAATCAATCAATCAAATCATACTGCATACTGCATGTTTATGATGTTTGCTATTACCCACCCCTATGATCCGTAAAGGTATAGGTGAAATGATGTGTCTCTGAATTTACTGGTTTATTGTACCAGTAGATTGTGTTTCTTTGACATCGTAACACATTAACAACAAAGAACCTGTGTTGATTATTGAGAGGCAATGTTTGCGCTAAACTGTGCGCAGACGAGCAGCTCGCACGGGACTGAAGAAGTATCAAAAGGAGAGAAGCAAGCGATTCAACTTTCTAGAGTTTTCCCCGTTAGTTAACAAATAAAATAAAATCAAATGTATTTATATAGCCCTTCGTACATCAGCTGATATCTCAAAGTGCTGTACAGAAACCCAGCCTAAAACCCCAAACAGCAAGCAAAGCATGTGAAAGAAGCACGGTGGCTAGGAAAAACTCCCTAGGAAAAACTCCCTAGAAAGGCCAAAAACCTAGGAAGAAACCTAGAGAGGAACCAGGCTATGAGGGGTGGCCAGTCCTCTTCTGGCTGTGCAGGGTGGATATTATAACAGAACATGGTCAAGATGTTAAAATGTTAAAATGTTCATAAATGACCAGCATGGTCAAATAATAATAATCATAGTAGTTGTCGAGGGTGCAACAAGCACGTCCGGTGAACAGGTCAGGGTTCCATAGCCGCAGGCAGAACAGTTGAAACTGGAGCAGCAGCACGGCCAGGTGGACTGGGGACAGCAAGGAGTCATCATACCAGGTAGTCCTGAGGCATGGTCCTAGGGCTCAGGTCCTCCGAGAGAAAGACAGAAGAGAGAATTAGAGAGAGCATATTTAAATTCACACAGGACACCGGATAAGACAAGAGAAATACTCCAGATGTAACAGACTGACCCTAGCCCCCCCGACACATAAACTACTGCAGCGTAAATACTGGAGGCTGAGACAGGAGGGATCAGAAGACACTGTGGCCCCATCCGATGATACCCCCGGACAGGGCCAAACAGGCAGGATATAACCCCACCCACTTTGCCAAAGCACAGCCCCCACACCACTAGAGGGATGTCTCCAACCACCAACTTACCGTCCTAAGACAAGGCCAAGTATAACACTATCGACGTTTCGCTTTACTGTGGGAATTGGGATCGAATAAACGCAATATTAGCCACTTTCAATGCAACATACCGAAACAAAACGACCTATGCAAGATTTAGTATGCCAAACTAACTCAACTATGCAAGAGATGTTGTTGTATGCAGAACACACCCGAGTAGGATTCTATTGCATTGACACGCATGACTCCATACCTCACAGAGCAGTGCACCATAACCAATCAGAGCTGCAGTATCCCTATATACAAATCGACCATTGCCATATGGATCTGTGCTGTTTACTTTGAAATGGACCCGTTTACAGCGTCATGAGTAGATGCACTTGTTTGTTTTGAAATCAGAGAGAGAGCAGCATGTAGCCATGTGTGCACATTTTGTTCATATCCTTTGCTAGTTAGTGAGTTATCAGCCCAGTTATAGATCATTTGTAGTCAGCAATAGGGGAGTGATTGCTTCCTACAAGAGCACAAAACGTGTGCATTTCTAGTCATGTTTGAAAAGTGAGTCAGGTAAAGAGCTTTTTTTGTCTTAAAGGGGCAGTGTTGTATTTTGAGACAGGCTTGAATATGCTAATTAGCCAATAGGCAGAGGGTAGCATGATTTGTCTGATTCGCTGTAATAATGGTATGGGAATAATGATGCATTTTCACAACAACATTTTCAGTCACTTCCTTATCTGAAGGACAAGTGGATAAACAGGTTAACCTGTTGAGGGTAGGGGGCAGTATTGACACAGCCGTATAAAAAACTTACCCGATTTAATCTGGTTACTACTCCTGCCCAGTAACTAGAATATGCATATAATTATTGGCTTTGGGTAGAAAACACCCTAAAGTTTCTGAAACTGTTTGAATGGTGTCTGTGAGTTTAACAGAACTCATATGGCAGGCAAAAATCTGAGAAGATTCCTTACAGGAAGTGCCCTCTCTGACAAGATCTTGTTCTTATTGTCTCTGTTTATTGAAGACTGAGGATCTTTGCAATAACGTGACACTTCCTACGGCTCCCATAGGCTCTCAGAGCCCGGGAAAAAGCTGAATGAAATCGAGGCAGCCCTAGGCTGAAACACATTATCGCTTTTGGCAAGTGGCCGATCAGAGGACAATGGGCTTAGGCGCGTGCACAAGTCGACTCCATGCTTTATTTTCTTTTTACCTAAACGCAGATTCCCGGTCGGAATATTATCACTTTTTTACGAGAAAAATGGCATAAAAATTGATTTTAAACAGCGGTTGACATGCTTCGAAGTACGGTAATGGAATATTTAGAATTTTTTTGCCACGAAATGCGTCGTGCGTGTCACCCTTCTTTACCATTCGGATAGTGTCTTGAACGCACGAACAAAACGCCGCTGTTTGGATATAACTATGGATTATTTGGGACCAAACCAACATTTGTTATTGAAGTAGAAGTCCTGGGAGTGCATTCTGACGAAGAACAACAAAGGTAATAACATTTTTCTTATAGTAAATCTTATTTTGGTGAGTGCTAAACTTGCTGGGTGTCTAAATACCAATATACTTAGAATATTGCAAAATGTGCTTTCACCGAAAAGCTATTTTAAAATCTGACATATCGAGTGCATAGAGGAGTTCTGTATCTATAATTCTTAAAATAATTGTTATGCTTTTTGTGAACGTTTATCGTGAGTAATTTAGTACATTTTTTGTAAATTCACCGGAAGTTTGCGGGGGGAATGCTAGTTCTGAACATCACATGCTAATGTAAAAAGCTGGTTTTTGATATAAATATGAACTTGATTGAACAAAACATGCATGTATTGTATAACATAATGTCCTAGGTGTGTCATCTGATGAAGATCATCAAAGGTTAGTGCTGCATTTAGCTGTCTTCTGGGTTTTTGTGACATTATATGCTAGCTTGAAAAATGGGTGTCTGATTATTTCTGGCTGGGTACTCTGCTGACATAATCTAATGTTTTGCTTTTGTTGTAAAGCCTTTTTTAAATCGGACAGTGTGGTTAGATTAACGAGAGTCTTGTCTTTAAAATGGTGTAACATAGTCATATGAGAAATTGAAGTAATAGCATTTCTAAGGTATTTGAATAACGCGCAACAGGATTCCACTGGCTGTTACGTAGGTGGGACGATTTCGTCCCGCCGGCCCTAGAGAGGTTAAAACAAGTCAAAATGAGGCTCAGTAGTGTGTGTGGCCTCCACGTGCCTGTATGACCTCCCTACAACGCCTGGTCATGCTCCTGATGAGGTGGCGGATGGTCTCCTGAGGGATCTCCTCCCAGACCTGGACTAAAACATCCGCCAACTCCTGGACAGTCTGTGGTGCAACGTGGCGTTGGTGGATGGAGCGAGACATGATGTCCCAGATGTGCTCAATTGGATTCAGGTCTGGGGAACGGGCGGGCCAGTCCATAGCATCAATGCCTTCCTCTTGCAGGAACTGCTGACACACTCCAGCCTCATGAGGTCTAGCATTGTCTTGCATTAGGAGGAACCCAGGGCCAACCGCACCAGCATATGGTCTCACAAGGGGTCTGAGGATCTCATCTCGGTACCTAATGTCAGTCAGGCTACCTCTGGCGAGCACATGGAGGGCTGTGCGGCCCCCCAAAGAAATGCCACCCCACACCATGACTGACCCACTGCCAAACCGGTCATGGTGGAGGATGTTGCAGGCAGCAGAACGTTCTCCACGGCGTCTCCAGACTCTGTCATGTCTGTCACGTGGTCAGTGTCAACCTGCTTTCATCTGTGAAGTGCACAGGGCGCCAGTGGCGAATTTGCCAATCTTGGTGTTCTCTGGCAAATGCCAAACGTCCTGCACGGTGTTGGGCTGTAAGCACAACCCCCACCTGTGGATGTCGGGCCCTCGTACCACCCTCATGGAGTCTGTTCCTGACCGTTTGAACAGACACATGCACATTTGTGGCCTGCTGGAGGTCATTTTGCAGGGCTCTGGCAGTGCTTCTCCTGCTCCTCCTTGCACAAAGGCGAAGGTAGCGGTCCTGCTGCTGGATTGTTGCCCTCCTACGGCCTCCTCCACGTCTCCTGATGTACTGGCCTGTCTCCTGGTAGTGCCTCCATGCTCTGGACACTACGCTGACAGACACAGCAAACCTTCTTGCCACAGCTCGCATTGATGTGCCATCCTGGATGAGCTGCACTACCTGAGCCACTTGTGTGGGTTGTAGACTCCGTCTCATGCTACCACTAGAGTGAAAGCACCGCCAGCATTCAAAAGTGACCAAAACATCAGCCAGGAAGCATAGGAACTGAGAAGTGGTCTGTGGTCCCCACCTGCAGAACCACTTCTTTATTGGGGGTGTCTTGGTAATTGCCTATAATTTCCACCTGTTGTCTATTCCATTTGCACAACAGCATGTGAAATTTATTGTCAATCAGTGTTGCTTCCTAAGTGGACAGTTTGATTTCACAGAAGTGTGATTGACTTGGAGTTACATTGTGTTGTTTAAGTGTTCCCTTTATTTTTTTGAGCAGTGTATTTATTTTTAAATTTTTATTTAACCTCTTCGCTATAGGGGGCAGTATTTTCACGGCCGGATGAAAAACATACCCAATTTAACCTCTCAGGGCTAGGTGGGACGCTTGCGTCCCACCCACTCAACAGCCAGTTGAATCCTGTGGCGCAATTTTCAAATCCCTTAAAATGCTATTACTTAAAAAAATTTAAAATATGACTATTTTACACCATTTTAAAGATAAGACTCTCGTTAATCTAACCACACTGTCCGATTTCAAAAAGGCTTTACAACGAAAGCAAAACATTAGATTATGTCAGCAGACTACCCAGCCAGAAATAATCAGACACCCATTTTTCAAACTAGCATATAATGTCACATAAACCCAAACCATAGCTAAATGTAGCACTAACCTTTGATGATCTTCATCAGATGACAACCCTAGGACATTATGTTATACAATACATTTTGCAATATTCTCAGTAGATAGCCCAGCCATCACGGCTAGCCATTTAGACACCGACCAAGTTTAGCCCTGACCAAACTCCAATTTACAATTACAAAAGTTTGATTACCTTTGTTGTCTTCGTCAGAATGCACTCCCAGGACTGCTACTTCAATAACAAATGTTGGTTTGGTCCAAAATAATCCATCGTTATATCCAAATAGCGGCCTTTTGTTCGTGCGTTCTAGACACTATCCGAAGTGTAAATAAGGGTCACGAGCATGGCGCAATTCGTGACTAAACATTTCTAAATATTCCATTACCGTACTTCGAAGCATGTCAACCGCTGTTTAAAATCCATTTTTATGCCATTTTTCTCGGAAAAAAGCGATAATATTCCGACCGGGAATCTGCGTTTAGGTAAAAGGAGGAAAGAAAACAAAGCATTCTGTCGACGCGGGCACGCGCCTGAGTCTCACAGTACTGTAACCAGCCACTGCCCAAACGCGCTACTTTGTTTCAACCAGAGCCTGCAAAGCCACGATTCAGCTTTTTGCCGCCTTCTGAGAGCCCATGCGAGCCGTAGGAAGTGTCACGTAACAGCAGAGATCCTCTGTAATGGATAGAGATGGCAAAGAAGGCCAAGAAATGGTCAGACAGGGTACTTCCTGTACAGAATCTTCTCAGGTTTTGGCCTGCCAAATGAGTTCTGTTATACTCACAGACACCATTCAAACAGTTTTAGACACTTTGGAGTGTTTTCTATCCAAAGCTAATAATTATATGCATATTCTAGTTTCTGGGCAGGAGTAATAATCAGATTAAATCGGGTACGTTTTTTATCCGGCTGTGAAAATACTGCCCCCTATCCATAACAGGTTAAAGACAAGACTCTCGTTAATCTAACCACACTGTCCGATTTCAAAAAGGCTTTACAACGAAAGCAAAACATTAGATTATGTCAGCAGAGTACCCAGCCAGAAATAATCAGACAACCATTTTTCAAGCTAGCATATAATGTCACATAAACCCAAACCACAGCTAAATGCAGCACTAACCTTTGATGATCTTCATCAGATGACAATCCTAGGACATTATGTTATACAATACATGCATGTTTTGTTCAATCAAGTTCATATTTATATCAAAAAACAGCTTTTTATATTAGCATGTGACGTTCAGAACTACGTTCAGCTCTTCTGAAGTGCTTTGCTTGCCAAATTACTATTTATTTAACTTCATTATGCTCAGGTCTTGCCATGTGAACTTGCTATTCTCGTGCAGTGACAAACTTCCGGTGAATTTACTAATTTACTAAATTACTCACGATAAACGTTCACAAAAAACATAACAATTATTTTAAGAATTATAGATACAGAACTCCTTTATGCAATCGCTATGTCCGATTTTAAAATAGCTTTTCGGCAAAAGCACATTTTGCAATATTCTGAGTAGATAGCCCAGCCATCACGACTAGCTAATTTGACACCCACCAAGTTTGGCCCTCACCAAACTCCGATTTACTATTAGAAAAATTTGATTACCTTTGCTGTTCTTCGTCAGAATGCACTCCCAGGACTTCTACTTCAATAACAAATGTTGGTTTGGTTCAAAATAATCCATAGTTATGTTTAAATATCCTCTGTTTTGTTCGTGCGTTCAAGACACTATCCGAATGGTGACGAAGGGTGACGCGCCCGACGCGTTTCGTGACAAAAAAAATCTAAATATTCCATTACCGTACTTCGAAGCATGTCAACCGCTGTTTAAAATCAATTTTTATGCGATTTTTCTCGTAAAAAAGCGATAATATTCTGACCGGGAAACCCTGTTTAAGTTCAAAGACGAAAAAATAAAAACATGGTGTCGCCTCATGCACGCGCCTCAGTCTCATTGTTCTCTGATCGACCATTATCCAAATGCGCTACTGTTTTTCAGCCAGGGCCTGCAAAGACATCATTCAGCCTTTTGCCGCCTTCTGAGAGCCTATGGGAGCCGTAGGAAGTGTCACGTTACAGCAGAGATCCTCAGTTTTCAATAAAGAGAGTGTAGAAGCCCAAGAAATGGTCAGACAGGCCACTTCCTGTAAGGAATCTTCTCAGGTTTTTGCCTGCCATATGAGTTCTGTTATACTCACAGACACCATTCAAACAGTTTTAGAAACTTTAGGGTGTTTTCTATCCAAAGCCAATAATTATATGCATATTCTAGTTTCTGGGCAGTAGTAATAACCAGATTAAATCGGGTACGTTTTTTATCCGGCCGTGCAAATACTGCCCCCTACCCTAGAGATGTTAATAAATTCATCGGAAGTTCTGAACATCACATGCTAATGTAAAAAGCTGTTTTTGGATATAAATATGAATTTGATTGAACAAAACATGCATGTATAGTATAACATAATGTCCTAGGAGTGTCATCTGATGAAGATCATCAAAGGTGAGTGCTGCATTTAGCTGTCTTCTGGGTTTTGGTGACATTATATGCTGGCTTGAAAAATGGGTGTCTGATTATTTCTGGCTTGGTACTCTGCTGACATAATCTAATGTTTTGCTTTCGTTGTAAAGCCTTTTTGAAATCGGACAGTGTGGTTAGATTAACGAGAGTCTTATCTTTAAATGGCTGTAAAATAGTCATATGTTTGAGAAATTGAAGTAATAGGATTTTTAAGATTTTGAAAATCGCGCCACAGGCTGCAAGTGGCTGTTACGTAGGTGGGACGAATTCGTCCCGCCTAGCCTAGACAGGTTAATGGCACAGGCAGGGAGCCCAGCCAACAGCGAGTTGCAGTAATCCAGATGGGAGATGACAAGTGCCTGGATTAGGACCTGCGCCGCTTCCTGTGTGAGGCAGGGTCGTACTCTGCGAATGTTGTAGAGCATGAACCTACAGGATCGGGTCACCGCCTTGATGTTGGTGGAGAACGACAGGGTGTTGTCCAGGGTCACGCCAAGGCTCTTAGCACTCTGGGAGGAGGACACAAGGGAGTTGTCAACCGTGATGGCGAGATCATGGAACGGGCAGTCCTTCCCCGGGAGGAAGAGCAGCTCCGTCGTGCCGAGGTTCAGCTTGAGGTGGTGATCCGTCATCCACACTGATATGTCTGCCAGACATGCAGAGATGCGATTCGCCACCTGGTTGTCAGAAGGGGGAAAGGAGAAGATTAATTGTGTGTCATCTGCATAGCAATGATATGAGAGACCATGTGAGGATATGACAGAGCCAAGTGACTTGGTGTATAGCGAGAATAGGAGTGGGCCAAGAACAGAGCCCTGGGGGACACCAGTGGTGAGAGCACGTGGTGCGGAGACAGATTCTCGCCACGCCACCTGGTAGGAGCGACCTGTCAGGTAGGACGCAATCCAAGCGTGCGCGGTGCCGGAGATGCCCAGCTCGGAGAGGGTGGAGAGGAGGATCTGATGGTTCACGGTATCAAAGGCAGCAGATAGGTCTAGAAGGATGAGAGCAGAGGAGAGAGAGTTAGCTTTAGCAGTGCGGAGAGCCTCCGTGACACAGAGAAGAGCAGTCTCAGTTGAATGCCCAGTCTTGAAACCTGACTGATTAGGATCAAGAAGGTCATTCTGAGAGAGATAGCAAGAGAGCTGGCCAAGCACGGCGCGTTCAAGAGTTTTGGAGAGAAAGGAAAGAAGGGATACTGGCCTGTAGTTGTTGACATCGGAGGGATCGAGTGTAGGTTTTTTCAGAAGGGGTGCAACTCTCGCTCTCTTGAAGACGGAAGGGACGTAGCCAGCGGTCAAGGATGCGTTGATGAGCGAGGTGAGGTAGGGGAGAAGGTCTCCGGAAATGGTCTGGAGAAGAGAGGAGGGGATAAGGTCAAGTGGTCAGGTTGTTGGGCGGCCGGCCGTCACAAGACGCGAGAGTTCATCTGGAGAGAGAGGGGAGAAAGAGGTCAAAGCACAGGGTAGGGCAGTGTGAGCAGGACCAGCAGTGTCGTTTGACTTAGCAAACGAGGATCGGATGTCGTCAACCTTCTTTTCAAAATGGTTGACGAAGTCATCCGCAGAGAGGGAGGAGGGGGGGGGGGGAGGGGGAGGAGGATTCAGGAGGGAGGAGAAGGTAGCAAAGAGCTTCCTAGGGTTAGAGGCAGATGCTTGGAGTTTAGAGTGGTAGAAAGTGGCTTTAGCAGCAGAGACAGAAGAGGAAAATGTAGAGAGGAGGGAGTGAAAGGATGCCAGGTCCGCAGGGAGGCGAGTTTTCCTCCATTTCCGCTCGGCTGCCCGGAGCCCTGTTCTGTGAGCTCGCAGTGAGTCGTCGAGCCACGGAGCAGGAGGGGAGGACCGAGCCGGCCTGGAGGATAGGGGACAGAGGAAATCAAAGGATGCAGAGAGGGAGGAGAGGAGGGTTGAGGAGGCAGAATCAGGAGATAGGTTGGAGAAGGTTTGAGCAGAGGGAAGAGATGATAGGATGGAAGAGGAGAGAGTAGCGGGAGAGAGAGAGCGAAGGTTGGGACGGCGCAATACCATCCGAGTAGGGGGAGAGTGAGAAGTGTTGGATGAGAGCGAGAGGGAAAAGGATACAAGGTAGTGGTCGGAGACTTGGAGGGGAGTTGCAATGAGATTAGTGGAAGAACAGCATCTAGTAAAGATGAGGTCAAGCGTATTGCCTGCCTTATGAGTAGGGGGGGAAGGTGAGAGGGTGAGGTCGAAAGAGGAGAGGAGTGGAAAGAAGGAGGCAGAGAGGAATGAGTCGAAGGTAGACGTGGGGAGGTTAAAGTCACCCAGAACTGTGAGAGGTGAGCCATCCTCAGGAAAGGAACTTATCAAGGCGTCAAGCTCATTGATGAACTCTCCAAGGGAACCTGGAGGGCGATAAATGATAAGGATGTTAAGCTTGAAAGGGCTGGTAACTGTGACAGCATGGAATTCAAATGAGGAGATAGACAGATGGGTCAGGGGAGAAAGAGAGAATGTCCACTTGGGAGAGATGAGGATTCCAGTGCCACCACCCCGCTGGCTCGATGCTCTAGGGGTATGCGAGAACACGTAGTCAGACGAGGAGAGAGCAGTAGGAGTAGCAGTGTTATCTGTGGTGATCCATGTTTCCGTCAGCGCCAGGAAGTCTAGGGACTGGAGGGTAGCATAGGCTGAGATGAACTCAGCCTTGTTGGCCGCAGACCGGCAGTTCCAGAGGCTGCCGGAGACCTGGAACTCCACGTGGGTCGTGCGCGCTGGGACCACCAGGTTAGAGCGGCAGCGGCCACGCGGTGTGGAGCGTTTGTATGGCCTGTGCAGAGGAGAGAGAACAGGGATAGGCAGACACATAGTAGACAAGCTACAGAAGAGGCTACGCTAATGCAAATGAGATTGGAGTGACAAGTGGACTACACGTCTCGAATGTTCAGGAAGTTAAGCTTACGTTGCAAAAATGTTATTGACTAAAATGATACAGTACTGCTGGCTGGTGGAGTAGGCTAGCTAGCAGTGGCTGCGTTGTTGACTTTGAACGTGTAGCTGGCTAGGTAACCTCGGTAGTTTCAGTACTACACCTTGTCATGATACAAAGCAACTTTGTAGCTAGCTAGCTAACATAACACTAATCAAGACGTTCCTTGTAGTGTATTTAGTTTCAACAATGCTGCTCGTCGGTAATAGTTGGCTAGGTTAGGAAAAATGGCGTCGCGGGGGACGGAAATAGCTGGCTAGCTAACCTCGATGGCTGGCTAGCTAACAATTATCAATTAACAATTATCAAGCTATGACAAAGACAACTAGGTAGCTCGCTAGGTAACACTGCACTAGTCAAATCGTTCCGTTGTGAAGTATTAGTAACTACAGCGCTGCTAGTCGGTAACGGATGGCTATCTGGCAGTGGGTTAATGATGACTAGGTGTGTTGAGTAAGTCTGGCGCCGCGTCGCGGCTGGCTAGCACACCTCGATAATACTCAAACTCAAACTACACAATTATCTTAGATACAGAGACAGCACAGACAACTATGTAGCTGGCTAACTAACACTAACACCACACTAATCAAGTCGTTGCGTTGTAATGTAATAGTTTCTGCGGTGCTGCTAGTCGGTAGAAGTTGGCTAGCTAACAGTGATGACTAGCTAGCTAGCAGCTAGCAGTGTTGACTACGTTAGGAGGACGAAGATAGCTAGCCTCGATAATTACTCAGTTACTCTAAACTACACAATTATCTTTGATACAAAGACGGCTATGTAGCTAGCTAAGAAGAATTGCTCAGATCAAACAAATCAAGCCGTTGTAATGTAGCGAAGTGGAATATTACCTGTGGAGCGAAGCGTGGTGCGACTGCTCGCTCCAACGCCTTCAACGTAATTTGGTAGTACGTCCAACTGGCCTCACAACCGCAGATCACGTGTATGGCATTCTGTGGGCATGCGTTTTGCTGATGTCAACATTGTGAAGAGTGCCCCATGGTGGCGGTGGGGTTATGGTATGGGCAGTTATAAGCTATGGACAACAAAAACAATTGCATTTTATCAAAGGCAATTTGAATGCAGAGATACCGTGACGAGATCCTGAGGCCCATTGTCATGCCATTAATCCGCAGTCATCATCTCATGATAATGCATGGCACCATGTCGCAAGGATCTGTATGCAATTCCCGGAAGCTGAAAATGCCCCAGTTCTTGCATGTTTGGGATGCTCTGGATCGACGTGTACGACAGCGTGTTCCAGTTCCCGCCAATATCCTGCAACTTCACACAGCTATTGTATTGAAGAGGAGTGGGACAACATTCCACAGGCCACAATCAACAGCCTGATAAACTCTATGCGAAGAAGATGTGTCGCGCTGTATGAGGCTAATGGTGGTCACACCAGATACTGACTGGTTTTCTGATTCCCGCCCCTACCTACCTACGGTATCTGTGACCAACAGATGCATATCTGTATTCCCAGTCGTGTGAAATACATAGATTAGGGCCTAATGAATTTATTTCAAATTGACTGATTTCTTTATTTGAACTGTAACTCAGTAAAATCTTTGAAATTGTTGCATGTTGCGTTTATATTTTTGTTCAGTATAGCTAACTAGCTAGGTTCACGTTAGCTCTAGCTTGCTGTTCAACATTACTAATGTTAACGTAGCTAGCTAGCTAAGTGGCTTAACATTAGCTAGCTAGCTACATAACATTAGCTGGGAAGCGTTAGTCGTAGCAGTCATCTAGCAATGTCTTATATAGCTAGCTAATTAAATACTAAATAAAACAGCCACAAAACATCACTGACCCACCACCATATTTCACCGTGAGTATGAGGTGCCTCTCCTTGTATGCATCTCTGTTTTGACGTCAAACATGCCGATGCTGTATCTGACCAAAACGTTCTATTTAGGTCTCATCTGACCAGAGCACCTTCTTCCAGTCTTGGGGTCAGAAAGGGCTTTCTTCTGGAAACCCTTCCAAAGAGCCTGTGGTTGTGGAGGTGGCGTCTGATGGTGATTTTTGGAACCTGGTGACCCCAAGACGCCACCAAGGCCTGCAATTCTTTCACAGTGATTCTTGGGGATTTTGTTGCTTCTCTCACCATCCTCCTCCCTATCCTGGGGGGCACAATGCATTTGCGTCCTCTACCCGTGAGGTTTTCAACTGTTCCACAACTTTAGAATGTTTTAATAATCGCCCTGACAGTGCTCAGTGGTATATTCAATCCTTTGTGGATCTTCTTGTAGCCATGACCAGATTTATGAAGGTCTACGACCATCTGTCTCTTTTCAACAGTTCTTTTCTTTTCTTCATGGTGTTGGATGACAGCGGAATATTGCATGTGTGTTGCTTCATTTTTATACCCTAGTGAAACAGGAAGTGATGTAATGGCTCAATATAGTTTTAAGACTTAGATAAACTTAAATAAGTGGAATTTAATTTGTGGTTTAATTTTGGTAGATGTTATTTACAATAATCTTTAAGGGTGCCATTAATTGTGAAACCTTGATTTGGAGGACATTGATTTTTAATTAAATCAATAAATTATTTTGGTTGGTTCCATTGAAACATTAATAAATTACAGTATTTCTCACATGTTGGTATTTTGAGTTTATCTCTATAATTATATTGTTTATATTTGTTTAAGCATTGTTTGTGCATTGCCAGTCAAGAGTGCCAGTAATTTTGGAGCCCACTGTATATGCTTACAAGAACTGATAACGCCATGCACAGGATCAGGGACAGACGCCAGTGAGGTCACAGCAGTGACGTGGCCATTTTTCCAGGACTCTGAATGTGATCTCCTCTTCCAGGGATGAGACCACGCACTCTGCTGTGGCCTCAGATGCAGAGCAGGCCAGCCAAGGGACCAGTGAGGGGACCAGCCTTGGGACCAGCCAGGGGAGAGCAGGGCCAAGAAAGAGGCAGAGCAGCAATGGGCTATTAGATTATTTTATGTCAGGGAGGAGGAGAGATATAAGGAAACCAGCCAGGAGACCAGCCAGGGGACCAGCCAGTCAGGGAGGAGGAGAGATATAAGGAGACCAGCCGGGAGACCAGCCAGGAGACCAGCCAGGAGACCAGCCAGGAGACCAGCCAGGAGACCAGCCAGGGGACCAGCCAGGAGACCAGCCAGGAGACCAGCCAGGAGACCAGCCAGGGGACCAGCCAGGAGACCAGCCAGGAGACCAGCCAGGGGACCAGCCAGGGGACCAGCCAGGAGACCAGCCAGGGGACCAGCCAGGAGACCAGCCAGGAGACCAGCTAGGGGACCAGCCAGGAGACCAGCCAGGAGACCAGCCAGGGGACCAGCCAGGGGACCAGCCAGGAGACCAGCCAGGAGACCAGCCAGGAGACCAGCCGGGGTACCAGCCAGTCAGGGAGGAGGAGAGATATAAGGGGACCAGCCAGGAGACCAGCTAGGGGACCAGCCAGGAGACCAGCCGGGGTACCAGCCAGTCAGGGAGGAGGAGAGATATAAGGAGACCAGCCAGGGGACCAGCCAGGAGACCAGCCAGGAGACCAGCCAGGGGACCAGCCAGGAGACCAGCCAGGGGACCAGCCAGGAGACCAGCCAGGGGACCAGCCAGGAGACCAGCCAGGAGACCAGCCAGGAGACCAGCCAGGAGACCAGCCAGGGGACCAGCCAGGGGACCAGCCAGGGGACCAGCCAGGAGACCAGCCAGGGGACCAGCCAGTCAGGGAGGAGGAGAGATATAAGGAGACAAGCCAGGAGACCAGCCAGGAGACCAGCCAGTCAGGGAGGAGGAGAGATATAAGGAGATAAGCCAGGGGACCAGCCAGTCAGGGAGGAGGAGAGATATGCTGCGGTAGTTTATGTGTCGGGGGGCTAGGGTCAGTCTGTTACATCTGGAGTATTTCTCTTGTCTTATCCGGTGTCCTGTGTGAATTTAAATATGCTCTCTCTAATTCTCTCTTTCTCTCTTTCTTTCTTTCTCTCGGAGGACCTGAACCCTAGGACTATGCCTCAGGACTACCTGGCATGATGACTCCTTGCTGTCCCCAGTCCACCTGGCCGTGCTGCTGCTCCAGTTTCAACTGTTCTGCCTGCGGCTATGGAACCCTGACCTGTTCACCGGACGTGCTTGTTGCACCCTCGACAACTACTATGATTATTATTATTTGACCATGCTGGTCATTTATGAACATTTTAACATCTTGACCATGTTCTGTTATAATATCCACCCGGCACAGCCAGAAGAGGACTGGCCACCCCTCATAGCCTGGTTCCTCTCTAGGTTTCTTCCTAGGTTTTTGGCCTTTCTAGGGAGTTTTTCCTAGGGAGTTTTTCCTAGCCACCGTGCTTCTTTCACATGCATTGCTTGCTGTTTGGGGATTTAGGCTGGGTTTCTGTACAGCACTTTGAGATATCAGCTGATGTACGAAGGGCTATATAAATAAATTTGATTTGATTTTGATAAGGAGACCAGCCAGTCAGGGAGGAGGAGAGATATAAGGAGACCAGCCAGGAGACCAGCCAGGGGACCAGCCAGGAGACCAGCCAGGGGACCAGCCAGGGGACCAGCCAGGGGACCAGCCAGGAAACCAGCCAGGGGACCAGCCAGGGGACCAGCCAGGGGACCAGCCAGGAGACCAGCCAGGAGACCAGCCAGGGGACCAGCCAGTCAGGGAGGAGGAGAGATATAAGGAGACCAGCCAGTCAGGGAGGAGGAGAGATATAAGGAGACCAGCCAGGGGACCAGCCAGGAGACCAGCCAGGAGACCAGCCAGTCAGGGAGGAGGAGAGATATAAGGAGACCAGCCAGGGGACCAGCCAGGAGACCAGCCAGGGGACCAGCCAGGGGACCAGCCAGGGGACCAGCCAGGAAACCAGCCAGGGGACCAGCCAGGGGACCAGCCAGTCAGGGAGGAGGAGAGATGCCAGGGGACCAGCCAGGAGACCAGCCAGGAGACCAGCCAGTCAGGGAGGAGGAGAGATATAAGGAGACCAGCCAGGAGACCAGCCAGGAGACCAGCCAGGAGACCAGCCAGGAGACCAGCCAGGGGACCAGCCAGGAGACCAGCCAGGGGACCAGCCAGTCAGGGAGGAGGAGAGATATAAGGAGACCAGCCAGGGGACCAGCCAGGGGACCAGCCAGGAGACCAGCCAGGGGACCAGCCAGGAGACCAGCCAGGGGACCAGCCAGGGGACCAGCCAGGGGACCAGCCAGTCAGGGAGGAGGAGAGATATAAGGAGACCAGCCAGGGGACCAGCCAGGAGACCAGCCAGGGGACCAGCCAGGAGACCAGCCAGGGGACCAGCCAGGGGACCAGCCAGGGGACCAGCCAGGAGACCAGCCAGGAGACCAGCCAGGAGACCAGCCAGGAGACCAGCCAGGGGACCAGCCAGGGGACCAGCCAGGGGACCAGCCAGGAGACCAGCCAGTCAGGGAGGAGGAGAGATATAAGGAGACCAGCCAGTCAGGGAGGAGGAGAGATATAAGGAGACCAGCCAGGGGACCAGCCAGGGGACCAGCCAGGAGACCAGCCAGGAGACCAGCCAGGGGACCAGCCAGGGGACCAGCCAGGGGACCAGCCAGGAGACCAGCCAGGAGACCAGCCAGGGGACCAGCCAGGAGACCAGCCAGGGGACCAGCCAGTCAGGGAGGAGGAGAGATATAAGGAGACCAGCCAGGGGACCAGCCAGGGGACCAGCCAGGAGACCAGCCAGGGGACCAGCCAGGAGACCAGCCAGGGGACCAGCCAGGGGACCAGCCAGGGGACCAGCCAGTCAGGGAGGAGGAGAGATATAAGGAGACCAGCCAGGGGACCAGCCAGGAGACCAGCCAGGGGACCAGCCAGGAGACCAGCCAGGGGACCAGCCAGGGGACCAGCCAGGAGACCAGCCAGGAGACCAGCCAGGAGACCAGCCAGGAGACCAGCCAGGGGACCAGCCAGGGGACCAGCCAGGGGACCAGCCAGGAGACCAGCCAGTCAGGGAGGAGGAGAGATATAAGGAGACCAGCCAGTCAGGGAGGAGGAGAGATATAAGGAGACCAGCCAGGGGACCAGCCAGGGGACCAGCCAGGAGACCAGCCAGGAGACCAGCCAGGAGACCAGCCAGGAGACCAGCCAGGGGACCAGCCAGGGGACCAGCCAGGAGACCAGCCAGTCAGGGAGGAGGAGAGATATAAGGAGACCAGCCAGTCAGGGAGGAGGAGAGATGCCAGGGGACCAGCCAGGAGACCAGCCAGGAGACCAGCCAGGGGACCAGTCAGTCAGAGAGGAAGAGAGCTATAAGGAGACGGTGGAGAGGCAGACGAACAGGGAGCACGATGGTAAAATTGAGAGATTTTTTTAAATATTTTGGAGAGATTAGTGAGAAAATATTAAAGGAATGAATTATAATTAAAATAAATTAATAAAGTAAAGTATAGCCTACTAAATCAACTCTGGTCTCATTGTCAAATATTTTCCAGTTATCTTCCTTTGACCACTAGATGTCCTCAGTCATATTCAGATCAATGGTTCAGATACATATTGATTGACGTGTCAAGCATTGTGGGGGTGTTGGTAAATCATACAGTATTGAAATGAGTTGTGCACACACGTTAATATATTTATATATATTTTTTTTTTACTAATGATACAGTTTTTAAAGTTTGTCTGGCAAAGATTATGAATCATTAAAACACATTTTTTTACATCTATCACTGAAATCAGAGTATAGGTCAAAGTGATGTCTTTGTCAAGAACTTCATTGCAAAATGAGGGCACATGTTTACCATTGAGGCATGTATGATGTAGAGATTAGATCAAGTGATATCAACACAAAAGAAAAATAAGACTTTACTATCAAACAAACAATTGGTGAACACCCAGGTGATACAATGACAATGAACTGATTGGTGAGAAACACTCAGGTGATACAATGACAAGGAACTGATTGGTGAGAAACACTCAGGTGATACAAAGTCAAGGAACTGATTGGTGAGAAACACTCAGGTGATACAATGACAAGGAACTGATTGGTGAGAAACACTCAGGTGATACAAAGTCAAGGAACTGATTGGTGAGAAACACTCAGGTGATACAATGACAAGGAACTGATTTGTGATAATAAAATAAATAGCAAAGAACTGATGACCTAAATAGGTAGAAAATATTGTTTTTTTAATGGACAGCTATTTATGAAGAGGGAGGGAGGGAGAGAAGAGGGAGAGAAGATGGAGAGGGAGAGAAGAGGGAGAGAGAGGGGGAGAGAAGAGCGGAAGAGGAAAGGGAGAGAAGGGGGAGAGAAGGGGGAGAGGGGGAGAGAGGGAGAGAAGAGGGAGAGAGGGGGAGAGAAGAGGGAGAGAGGGGGAAAGAAGAGGGAGAGAAGAGGGAGAGAAGGGGGAGAGGAAAGGGAGAGAAGAGGGAGAGAGGGGGAGAGAAGAGGGAGAGAAGAGGGTGAGACTCAGCAGTGACCAACTGGTGTAGAGACTTCTGCCAGTCTTTGGCTGCGCTCCTCTCCAGCAGCTGGGAGTGCATCGGGTGATGGACTCACGATGGCAGCCTCCAACATGTTCCTATGTGTGGGACACATACCACCACAACCTCGGAGAAGAAGAGGACTCCAAGACCTTGAAGAAAGTAGTGCCACCTCGTTTTTATCCGCCCAAACGATCACTCCACCACATTGCGAGTCCTTGTATGTCTTTGACCTGTATGTCCTTGTATGTCCTTGTATATACGGCATTGAACCGCTCCTGCATCCTTCCCTGGCAAGGTTTCCTGAACGGGGTAATGAGTTGGACAGGGCTCTCCCCCAGCAAAAAGAAGCCAGGTGGTGGGTAACTGATGGTCTGGTAGAAGGTGCTGTTCATCAGGATCGATCCTGCATAGCCAACAAAGATATCCAGGAACAAATAGTCTAGGTTCAATATTGTTTCATTTTGATAATGTCGCCCAAGTATTGGACCTGTTTCTGGATGGATCTGCTTGTCATTAAAGTAGTCCTGCTTCGTCCAGTGCTAGTGGCTTGGTGCGTATGTGGCAACCATCGATGGTCCTCGCCAACCTCCCTATGTCTTCCACATTTTCTGGAGCAGGGATGTTGATGGCCATCTTCAGATGGCCACCAGTTCCTGGTCTTGTGGACTATTCTGCATACGGGTGGTTTTGAGACGCTGAAGGCGCTGACAACTGCCCTATAGCCAGTATACAAAGGTCAAGACCTCAAGGTGCTGACAACTACCCTATAGCCAGTATACAAAGGTCAAGACCTCAAGGTGCTGACAACTACCCTATAGCCAGTATACAAAGATCAAGACCTCAAGGTGCTGACAACTACCCTATAGCCAGTATACAAAGATCAAGACCTCAAGGTGCTGACAACTACCCTATAGCCAGTATACAAAGGTCAAGACCTCAAGGTGCTGACAACTACCCTATAGCCAGTATACAAAGGTCAAGACCTCAAGGTGCTGACAACTACCCTATAGCCAGTATACAAAGATCAAGACCTCAAGGTGCTGACAACTACCCTATAGCCAGTATACAAAGGTCAAGACCTCAAGGTGCTGACAACTACCCTATAGCCAGTATACAAAGATCAAGACCTCAAGGTGCTGACAACTACCCTATAGCCAGTATACAAAGGTCAAGACCTCAAGGTGCTGACAACTACCCTATAGCCAGTATACAAAGGTCAAGACCTCAAGGTGCTGACAACTACCCTATAGCCAGTATACAAAGATCAAGACCTCAAGGTGCTGACAACTACCCTATAGCCAGTATACAAAGGTCAAGACCTCAAGGTGCTGACAACTACCCTATAGCCAGTATACAAAGATCAAGACCTCAAGGTGCTGACAACTACCCTATAGCCAGTATACAAAGGTCAAGACCTCAAGGTGCTGTCCCCATTGTCTTTTTCCTGGTGAAGCAACCTCATGAGCCCCGTCATGGACTGCCTCGTGAGGTGAAACTCAGGCCTGAGGTACAGTACCGCTCAGCGTCACCGTAGAGCCTCAGGATCAGAACGCAGACATTCAGGTTCATGTACGAGACCATACGAACTGCCTGAAATACGAGAGGTTGAAAAAAACAAACATTTAATTGACAGAATAGCTGACTTAACTCACACATAGTAATTTCATTGGTTAATCATCTAGAAACAAAATGGAATTAATTACAATCATGAATTAGATATAATAAATGTAGGTTACTTATCGTTTGGGAAATTAATAGACTCCTCATTCTACATTATAGACCAAAGTTTTGCTTTTATTAAAATCTATTTAATTTAAACACTACAGTTCGTCTATATTCTACTTAGATGACAATAGGTAAATATTTGTGTTTTTTGTTGGGAGGGGAGCTGATGCACAGGTGGCTAGCCTACCTAGCTAGCAAATTATTAGCCAGCAGTTCTGGCAAACGGGGACACCTAAACGTTTCTAATACCTGTTATATCACAGCTATATAAGAATTTAGTTACTATTTAAATGAAATGAGTTAACTGGTTAGTCAGTATAGCTGGACTAGCTACTTACATTGCTGTTCTCCAAAAGGGGAAACCTCCGCAAACGATTTCTGTGATCCAGGTCAGGGATCATCCTACCTGATGTTCGGATCACCTGGAACATGATCAAGGTAAACCCTACCTCAGGTGTGATCATATTGATCAAAACAAACCAAATTATAAAAAAACTATAACTACAAAAAAGGTGATTAGAAGTTAGCTAGCTGTACTATATGGTAATAGGAACAGTGGCTTGTTCGATGGCTTGTTCATTCTCGCTATGTGAAAAAAGTGAGGTGATTTGTTGCAACAGAATGTTGTTGTTAGGTGGGACGGCTCGCAGGAAGTTTGCGAATGGATTTCACATTTTGGAATATTGATAATTGGCAGTTTAGGATGGCAATTACACATAATTTCAATGCTCATTTTGGCCAAAACACCTGCAGACAAGAGTGATGAACACATTAGCAAGTGGCCACTCAATAAATGGCTTAGGGGCAAAGTGTCTGGGTTGAGATTCAGTCAAGATGCTTTTGTTAATCTTACTGCAGCAAACACATCCTTCAGCTAATTTCTCATCCTAATGACCTTGATTAGTTGAATCAAGAGTGGATGATTGGAGAGGAAATGGAAGGAGGACAGAGGAGAGGAGAATAAAAGTGAAGTGTGAACAGGAGAATAGAGGAGAGGAGAATAGAGGAGAGGAGAATAGAGGAGAGGGAGAGGAGAATAGAGGAGAGGTGAGGTTAAGAGAGGAGAGGAGAATAGAGGAGAGGTGAGGAGAGGTTAGGAGAGGAGAGGAGAATAGAGGAGAAGAGAATAGAGGAGAATAGAGGAGAGGAGAGGTTAGGAGAGGAGAGGAGAATAGAGGAGAGGAGAGGAGAGATTAGGAGAGGAGAATTGATTAGAGGAAAATAGAGGAGAGGTTAGGACAGGAGAGAAGAGGAGAGGGGAGGAGAAGAGAATAGAGGAGAGGAGAAGTTAGGAGAGGAAAGGAGAAGATAGGAGAGGTGAGGAGAGGTTAGGAGAGGAGAGGAGAATGGAGGAGAGGAGAATAGAGGAGAGGAGAATAGAGGAGAGGTGAGGAGAGGTTAGGAGAGGAGAATAGAGGAGAGGTGAGGAGAGGTTAGGAGAGGAGAGGAGAATAGAGGAGAAGAGAATAGAGGAGAATAGAGGAGAGGAGAGGTTAGGAGAGGAGAGGAGAATAGAGGAGAGGAGAGGAGAGATTAGGAGAGGAGAATTGATTAGAGGAAAATAGAGGAGAGGTTAGGACAGGAGAGAAGAGGAGAGGGGAGGAGAAGAGAATAGAGGAGAGGAGAAGTTAGGAGAGGAAAGGAGAAGATAGGAGAGGTGAGGAGAGGTTAGGAGAGGAGAGGAGAATGGAGGAGAGGAGAATAGAGGAGAGGAGAATAGAGGAGAGGTGAGGAGAGGTTAGGAGAGGAGAATAGAGGAGAGGTGAGGAGAGGTTAGGAGAGGAGAGGAGAATAGAGGAGAGGAGAATAGAGGAGAATAGAGGAGAGGAGAGGAGAGGTTAGGAGAGGAGAATAGAGGAGAGGTGAATCGGCTCTATGCATTATACATCCTCCAACATTCTAATTTACTTTCTACGGGGTTGATGACTTCCGGAGTGTTTACTTTCTACCGGATTGATGACTTCCGGAGTGTTTACTTTCTACCGGGTTGATGACTTCTGGAGTGTTTACTTTCTCCAGGGTTGATGACTTCCGGAGTGTTTACTCTCTACCGGATTGATGACTTCCGGAGTGTTTACTTTCTACCGGGTTGATGACTTCTGGAGTGTTTACTTTCTCCAGGGTTGATGACTTCCGGAGTGTTTACTTTCTACCGGATTGATGACTTCCGGAGTGTTTACTCTCTACCGGGTTGATGACTTCCGGAGTGTTTACTTTCTACCGGGTTGATGACTTCCGGAGTGTTTACTCTCTACCGGGTTGATGACTTCCGGAGTGTTTACTTTCTACCGGGTTGATGACTTCCGGAGTGTTTACTTTCTACCGGGTTGATGACTTCCGGAGTGTTTACTTTCTACCGGGTTGATGACTTCCGGAGTGTTTACTTTCTACCGGGTTGATGACTTCCGGAGTGTTTACTTTCTACCGGGTTGATGACATCCGGAGTGTTTACTTTCTACCGGGTTGATGACTTTCGGAGCGATTTCTGCTAATGTTTTCATCGTTAGCTTACTAGCTATCTAACTGTCGTCGATACATTTCTGACTGAATTAGTTCGCAATGACTACGTTTAAATTACAGACTAAGGTGCTAGGAGGTGCTAATGAACATTGTTCAGTGCCTCTGTGTTCAGATTCTTCCAAATGTAATGGTATTGTGAGCTTCCATAGTTTCCCGGTCGATGTAGAGCTCAGAAAAAGGTGGTTGGTGGCAGTACGTCGTGACAACTTTACTGTCACCAAACACACAAAGGTGTGTTGTACACAATTCGTCGAGAGTGACATTGTTGGGGGAAAAATTGGGGGGTGACAATACCTAAAAAGAGGTGTTGTTCCTACAGTCTTCACGTGGAACTGGCACATTCAAAACAGACCTGGTGTTTGGGAAAGAAGACTGAAACCTCCTGCTCCGACTGAGGAGGATGAAGAACAAGGTGCGCTGCCTATGGACTGTGCCGTCTCTGATCCAGTCCAGACACATGATTACTGTGCAGTCCCTGAACCCACAGCCCTGGACATGGCCCTAATGGCAAACCATGAGCACGTAAGAGAAATTGAGGAGCTTCGAGTCAAGCTGGAGAAACTGACCGCCCAACACAGCTTTGGACTACAGCGATTTGCTGGTTCTGACGAGGATATACGTTTTTACACAGTACTCATTTATTATTATTATCCAGCATTACTATTGTTTATTATTTACTATTAATTATTATTATTATTATCCCAAAGTCCATCTTACTTTTAAGAATATGTTCATTGTTATTTAAAACTAGGCTAGCATATCTTAGCATACGTAGGCACATTGAATGTATATTGTCTTTACATTAGTTTTCAGTTAACCCACAAAAATGTTCCCAGGTCGTTGCTGCAAATAAGATTTGGTTCTTAGTCCACTTCCCAGGTTAAATAATGGAACATTTAAACAAATTCACTGCTGGGGATGATAGCTGCTGCGAATTACAGTATGAATTGCAGTAACAAGAAAACAGGCTACGATAGTGTAACGCCCTGGCCATAGAGAGGGGTTTTTGTTCTTTATTTTGCTTAGGCCAGGGTGTTGCATTGGGTGGGCGTTCTATGTGCATTTTTCTATGTTGGTTTGTTTCATTGATTTTGGCCGTGTGGCTTCCAATCAGGCACAGCTGTAGAGTGTTGTTGCTGATTGGGAGTCACACATAAGTGCATGTTTTTCCGTTGGGGTTTTGTGGGTAATTGTTTCTGTTTAGTGTTTGCACCTGACAGGACTGTTTGGCTGTCGGTTTTCTTGTTTTGTTTTGTATAGTGTTCTTTCTATTATTAAATGCAATGATGAACACTAACTCCGCTGCACCTTGGTCTACTCTCTCTCCCGACAGCCCTTACAGATAGCAGCTAGGTCATTTTTTGGTATTCAAATACTCTGGGTCCGTCTTTAATTTTGCAAGCTACACCCACCTGATTGCCTTTTAGCACTTGATTAAGCAGGCAGCAGAGACCAGGTTAATAAGAGTCACAAGCACCAATCCATCTGAAACAAGTGTTACTGGAAGAAAACTGTTAAGGGACAACTTCATTAAATACTTAAGAGAATATTATTTGATTTTACTGTAATTGTTAAACATGATTTACTTTTTGTTTTGGACTGAATGTAAGTACTATATTGTACTAAAACGGTTCCTTTACATTCAGACACTGCCATCAATCGACGAGTTCTTCTTGTTTATGACTCATCTGTCGCTGGGTCTGAATCAGAAGGATTTGGCCCATCGGTTCAGCATCCACCAATCGACAGAGAGACGGATTATCATCTCTTGGGCCAACTTCCTCTACTGTCTGCTTGGATCATCACGGATATGGATCCCCAAGGAAACCATCAAAGCCTACCTGCCACCTGAGTTCAAGGACTATCCAGACACCCAGGTAGTGATCGACTGCATTGAACTCCGCTGCCAAACACCATCTTCACTACTACTGCAGAGTGAGGTGTTTTCTTCCTACAAGTCACACTGTACCTTTAAGGGCATGTTGGGAATGTCACCACATGGAGCTGTCACTTTTGTGTCATCGTTGTATACTGGATCTGTGAGTGACAAGGAGATCTTCAAGCAGTCTGGAATTATTTCCTTACTCACCCCTGACATGGCCATTATGGTGGATAAGGGCTTTCTCGTAGATGACATTGTTCCGTGCAAGGTCTACCGGCCAGCCTTTCTGGCAAGACGCACACAGATGCCAAAGCATGAGGTTAGGGAGACCCAATCCATTGCCAGGCTGAGAGTGCATGTTGAAATAATGATCCGCAGAGTAAAGGAACACAAGCTGTTTGACACAGTCATCCCCCTGACCATCTCAGGCAGCATCAGCCATTTATTTGCAGTGGCGTACCTGTTGGTCAACTATCAAAACGGACCTTTGCTCATAGCATGGGCCAAGCTAGTGTAAATGTACGTGTGTTTATTTGCTAGCAGCAAAATAATAATTTGTTTATCTACGACATGTATCAATCATTTGTGTTGTAGTGAATATCAGTTTGTGTGGAGCTTGTATTGCCTTTAATTAGGCAATGAGTTTAGGGGGAAAGAAATCAAGTAAACACAGAATAGCCAGAATGATTTAATACAATGTTAGAGATGTGTAATTGATTAACTGAACTGTTCAACATTTGCTGAAATACATTTTATTTAAACAAATCTATTCTACTGTAATTTTCTTCACAAGAACATCAATACTTATTTTTCATAAAACCACTAAACTTGGCACCCATGCAGGGCATCCATTCAGGTGCGAGAGACACTTCTGCAAGTAGTGGTAAAAATACAAGTGGTCAACCTTCTTTCTTATAGATTTTGAAACCTGTAGGTCTGTATATATCCTTTCAACTAGGATGTCCTCCTGTGCACAGATGACAAAGTCACACCAGCTACAACCTATGAGAAGGATTTGACCTTGAACCTGCCAGTAGTAAGTATAGGGTATAGATCGTGGTTTTCCCCTCTCTCTCTATCCTACCACCAGGTTCTGTTATCTCAGGCCGTAAATTCCTGGCGGAGAGTCTCTGCCCCTGGCCATGCAGAAAGAGAGACACAGAGAGAGCAAAGGATTTCACATGGCGAACTCCTAAAACAAAATGTCCACTGGTGAGCAGGTGCGAATGGTTCGTGGACACTTAAGGGACAGGTATGACAAGTGTGTTTCATTTGGTGACCTCAGAGAGGACAGGAAACACACATAACTATATCTCTGAATGTGTACATTTCTCAATTATGGGGTTTGCATCTAGTTCTTGTATAAAATGAATGAGTAAAGATGAAACTATTTGTGAAATGATGTAATGTGATGTTAAACCTTTAATGTGAGAGAATTGTATTCCCTTTAAAGTTTAACTAAATCATTGGCCCGCCGCCGTGAGCACAGACATAATCCGGCATCATAGAAACACATTTTTTATTGTTACGAATAAAACCCCATCCTGAGGAAATCCTCTTCAGACCACAAAAACCTCAGTGTCAGCTAAGGTTACAATGGTTGTTGAATTCCTAACCATACCATGTGGAGCATTGGCTACATGGCGGGAAATGGTTAAACTCTGAGACTATCGGTCCCTACAGAATAAAATTACTGGCACCCCTGACTGGCAATGCACAAACAATGCTTAAACAAATATAAACAATATAATTATAGAGATAAACTCAAAATACCAACATGTGAGAAATACTGTACTTTATTAATGTTTCAATGGAACCAACCAAAATAATTTATTGATTTAATTAAAAATCAATGTCCTCCAAATCAAGGTTTCACAATTAATGGCACCCTTAAAGATTATTGTAAATAACATCTACCAAAATTAAACCACAAATTCAATTCCACTTATTTAAGTTTATCTAAGTTTTAATTAAGGAACTATATTGAGCCATTACATCACTTCCTGTTTCACTAGGGTATAAAAATGAAGTAACACGCATCCAACACCATGAAGAAAAGAAAAGAACTGTTGAAAAGAGACAGATGGTCGTAGACCTTCATAAATCTGGTCATGGCTACAAGAAGATCCACAAAGGATTGAATATACCACTGAGCACTGTCAGGGGGATTATTAAAACATTCTAAAGTTATGGAACAGTTGAAACCCTCACGGGATGAGGACGCAAATGCATTGTGCCCCCCAGGATAGGGAGGAGGATGGTGAGAGAAGCAACAAAATCCCCAAGAATCACTGTGAAATAATTGCAGGCCTTGGTGGCGTCTTGGGGTCACCAGGTTTCAAAAATCACCATCAGACGCCACCTCCACAACCACAGGCTCTTTGGAAGGGTTTCCAGAAGAAAGCCCTTTCTGACCCCAAGACTGGAAGAAGGTGCTCTGGTCAGATGAGACCTAAATAGAACGTTTTGGTCAGATACCGCATCGGGATGTTTGACGTCAAAACAGAGATGCATACAAGGAGAGGCACCTCATACCCACGGCGAAATATGGAGGGGGGTCAGTGATGATTTGGAGCTGTTTTATTTCCAGAGGTCCAGGGGCACTGGTTAAGATTGATGGCATAATTAATTCCACCAAGTATCAGGCAATTTTGGCTGACAATCTGGTTGCCTCTGCCAGAAGGCTGGGACTTGGCCGAAGGTGGACTTTCCAACAAGACAAAACATACCTCAAGATTCACACAGAAATGTTTTTGTGACAACAAAAGCAGTGTTCTGCCCTGGCCATCTCAGTCGCCGGACCTCAATCCAATCGAAAACCTGTGGGCTGAGTGGAAGACGGCAGTTGATAAGCGCAAACCCAAGAATGTGAAGGATCTTGAAAGGATCTGCATAGAGGAATGGTCCAGAATCCCTCCAAATGTTTTCCTTAAGGTTAGGGCTAGGGGGCAGTATTGACACGGCTGGATAAAAAACATACCCGATTTAATCTGGTTACCACTCCTACCCAGTAACTAGAATATGCATATACTTATTACATATGGATAGAAAACACCCTAAAGTTTCTAAAACTGTTTGAATGGTGTCTGTGAGTATAACAGAACTCAAATGGCAGGTCAAAACCTGAGAGATTCCTTTACAGGAAGTGGCCTGTCTGACCATTTCTTGAACTTCTTTTCCATCTCTATCTTTTACTAAGGATCTCTGCTCTAACGTGACACTTCCTACGTCGTCCATAGGCGCTCAGAGCCCGGGAAAAAACAGAATGTCGTCATCCCAGCCCCAGGCTGAAACACATTATCGCCTTTCTCAAGTGGCCGATCAAGGGACTCTGGGCTTAGGTGCGTGACCCGACCGCCCCCGCCTTTGTGATTTTTTCCTCTGTTTGCCGAAAAGGAGATTCCCTGTCGGAATATTATCGCTTTTCTACGAGAAAAATGGCGTAAAAATTGATTTTAAACAGCGGTTGACATGCTTCGAAGTACGGTAATGGAATATTTAGAATTTTTTTGTCACGAATTGCGCCATGCGCACGACCCTTCTTTACCATTTCGGATAGTGTCTGGAACGCACTAACAAAACGCCGCTATTCGGATATAACGATGAATTATTTTGGACCAAACCAACATTTGTTATTGAAGTAGCAGTCCTGGGAGTGCATTCTGACGAAGACAACAAAAGGTAATCAAACTTTTATAATAGTAAATATGATTATGGTGAGTGCTAAACTTGCCGGGTGTCTAAATAGCTAGCCCGTGATGCCTGGGCTATGTACTTAGAATATTGCAAAATGTGCTTTCACCAAAAAGCTATTTTAAAATCGGACATATCGAGTGCATAGAGGAGGTCTGTATCTATAATTCTTAAAATAATTGTTATGCTTTTTGTGAACGTTTATCGTGAGTAATTTAGTAAAATGTTAGCGAATTCCCCGGAAGTTTGTGGGGGGTATGCTAGTTCTGAACGTCACATGCTAATGTAAAAAGCTGGTTTTTGATATAAATATGAACTTGATTGAACAAAACATGCATGTATTGTATAACATAATGTCCTAGGGTTGTCATCTGATGAAGATCATCAAAGGTTAGTGCTGCATTTAGCTGTGGTTTTGTTTTTTGTGACATCATATGCTAGCTTGAAAAATGGGTGTCTGATTATTTCTGTCTGGGTTCTCTGCTGACATAATCTAATGTTTTGCTTTCGCTGTAAAGCCTTTTTGAAATCGGACAGTGTGGTTAGATAAAGGAGAGTCTCGTCTTTAAAATGGTGTAAAATAGTCATATGTTTGAAAAATTGAATGGGCAAAAAAAATAGATTTACGTTCGTTCAAACATGTCAAACGTTGTATAACAGAAATCTTTAGGGCCTTTTTCAATCAGTGCTTCAATAATATTCAAGGCGGACGATTGCATTGTCTTACTAAACGTTTCGGAATGAGAGGGTACCCATGGGCGCCCGCGTCATAGTAGTAATGGCCCTCCCTCTATGACCAACTTTCCAAGCCTCTCTTTCGGTCAGTTTCTACCATAGAAGACTCAAACTACTTTGTAAGGACTGTTGACATCTAGTGGAAGCCTTAGGAAGTGCTAAATGAATCCTAACTCACGCTGTGTTTCATAGGCAAAGTGTTGAATGTGATTCCACAAATCAGATTTCCACTTCCTGCATGGAATCTTCTCAGGTTTTGGCCTGCCATATGAGTTCTGTTATACTCACAGACACCATTCAAACAGTTTTAGAAACTTTAGAGTGTTTTCTATCCACATCTACTAATTATATGCATATTCTAGTTAATGGGCAGGAGTAGTAACCAGATTAAATCGGGTACGTTTTTTATCCGGCCGTGCAAATACTGCCCCCTAGCCCCAACAGGTTTTAATATCTATCTATAGATTAAACGTTGACACTGTCTCCAACCCATTTTGACCATGATGACAGTGTTCCACAGGAGATGTTTAACAAGGTCCCTAGTAGCGATATATAACCTTTCACATACTCTCATGCTGTGCAGCTTTTCACTCTTCCTCATGGACCTGTGACAGGCAGCCCTCACGGTGTTGTCACGGGCGTCGTATTGATTAGACCAAAATGCAGCGGGAATGTGTATACTCATCTTCTTTTTATTTGGCAGAAAGAAGGAAAACCAAAACAAAACACACATATACAAAAACAACGACGACAAACAGTCCTGTAAGGCTAACGGCTATACAAAGAAACAACTACCCACAAAATCTCATAGAAAAAACACCCCTCTTAAATAGGACCTTCAATTAGAAGCAACTAGGAGCAGCTGCTTCCAATTGAAGGTCAACCCAACAAACACCACATAGAAATAGACATACTAGAACTAACATAGAAATAAACTAACAAACACTCTAAACAAACACCCCTCTTAAATAAGAACATAGCCCAACAAACCCCGAAACACTCTAAACAAACACACCCCTGCCACGTCCTGACCAACCTACAATAACAAATAACCCCTTATACTGGTCAGAACGTGACAGGTGATCTCCCCTGTCAATGTATCTTTGTTAGCTACCGTGTAGAAGACATGAATAACAATATTTTCTTTTAGCTAGCAAATATAGCTAGCAAGCATAACTTAACCAAGCTAAGGAAAATACACACATTCTCAGGTAGATTCTGTCAACATTACATCATTTTACGAAGTAACTAGCTAGCTACAGTTAATAGTTAAATTAGCTAGCTAATGATTGTAGCTAGCTAACGTTATATCTGTCACTGACTTGGTACTTACCTTCATAGTTGTCTATGTAGCTTCTTATATACATCTTGAACCCCTTTTCATTCTTGCTAGCTGGAGTCTCGGAGGCTGATTTAACAATTCGATGGACATCATTAATATTAATTTGAGGTCCAAGTCCGCTGATGTCCAGAAGACACCTTGTAAAAAACTGCGACATACAGTCGTGGCCAAAAGTTTTGAGAATGACACAAATATACATTTTCACAAAGTCTGCTGCCTCAGTTTGTATGATGGCAATTTGCATATACTCCAGAATGTTATGAAGAGTGATCAGATGAATTGCAATTAATTGCAAAGTCCCTCTTTGCCATGAAAATTAACTGAATCCCAAAAAACATTTCCACTGCATTTCAGCCCTGCCACAAAAGGACCAGCTGACATCATGTCAGTGATTCCCTCGTTAACACAGGTGTTAGTGTTGACGAGGACAAGGCTGGAGATCACTCTGTCATGCTGACTGAGTTCGAATAACAGACTGGAAGCTTCAAAAGGAGGGTGGTGCTTGGAATCATTGTTCTTCCTCTGTCTGCCATGGTTACCTGCAAGGAAACATGTGCTGTCATCATTGCTTTGCACAAAAAGGGCTTCACAGGCAAGGATATTGCTGCCAGTAAGATAGCACCTAAATCAACCATTTATCGGATTGTCAAGAACTTCAAGGAGAGCGGTTCAATTGTTGTGAAGAAGGCTTCAGGGCGCCCAAGAAAGTCCAGCAAGCGCCAGGACTGTCTCCTAAAGTTGATTCAGCTGCGGGATCGGGGAACCACCAGTACAGAGCTTGCTCAGGAATGGCAGCAGTCAGGTGTGAGTGCATCTGCACGCACAGTGAGGCGAAGACTTTTGGAGGATGGCCTGTTGTCAAGAAGAGCAGCAAAGAAGACACTTCTCTCCAGGAAAAACATCAGGGACAGACTGGTATTCTGCAAAAGTTACAGGGATTGGACTGCTGAGGACTGGGGAAAAGTAATTTTCTCTGATGAATCCAATTTCAGCTTGTTTGGGGCATCCGGAAAAAAGCTTGAACGGAGAAGACAAGGTGGGCGCTACCATCAGTCCTGTGTCATGCCAACAGTAAAGCCTCCTGAGAACATTCATGTGTGGGGTTGCTTCTCAGCCAAGGGAGTGGGCTCACTCACAATTTTGCCTAAGAACACAGCCATGAATAAAGAATGGTACCAACATATCCTCCGAGAGCAACTTCTCCTAACCATCCAGGAACAGTTTGGTGACGAACAATGCCTTTTCCAGCATGATAGAGCACCTTGCCATAAGGAAAAGTTATAACTAAGTGGCTCGGGGAACAAAACATCGATATTTGGGTCCATGGCCAGGAAACTCCCCAGACCTTAATCCCATAGAGAACTTGTGATCAATCCTCAAGAGACGGTTGGACAAACAAAAACCCACAAATTCTGACAAACTCCAAGCATTGATTATGGAAGAATGGGCTGCCATCAGTCAGGATGTGGACCAGAAGTTAATTGACAGCATGCCAGGGCGGATTGCAGAGGTCTTGAAAAAGAAGGGTCAACACTGCAAATATTGGCTCTTTGCATCAACTTCATGTAATTGTCAATAAAAGCCTTTGACACTTATAAAATGCTTGTAATTATACTTCAGTATTCCATAGTAACATCTGACAAAAATATCTAAAGATACTGAAGCAGCAAACTTTGTGGAAATTAATAGTTGTGTCATTCTCAAAACTTTTGGCCACGACTGTAGTGGTAGTAACGTTATTTCGTCGATAACAACTAGACTGACTTCTGTTCTATAGTATGTGCCACCGGAATTTGCTACACCGGTAGGAAGTATGTTTAGAATGATCATGGAATGTGCATAAGGGCTATAGAGGAGAGGAGAGGAGAAGAGAGGAGAAGAGAAGAGAAGAGAAGAGAAGAGAAGAGAAGAGAAGAGAAGAGAAGAGAGAGAGAGGAGAGGAGAGGAGAGGAGAGGAGAGGAGAGGAGAGGAGAGGAGAGGAGAGGAGAGGAGAGGAGAGGAGAGGAGAGAGAGAAGAGAAGAGAAGAGAAGAGAAGAGAAGAGAAGAGAAGAGAAGAGAAGAGAAGAGAAGAGAAGAGAAGAGAAGAGAAGAGAAGAGAAGAGAAGAGAAGAGAAGAGAAGAGAAGAGAAGAGAAGAGAAGAGAAGAGAGAATATTGGATATAATAGACGAGAGGAGAATATAGGAAATGAGAGTAGAGGAGAATAGAGGAGAGGAGAATAGAGAACAGGAGAATAGAGAAGGGGAGAGGATTATGGAGGAGAGGAGAATAGAGGAGAAAATAATTGAAAACAGGAGAATAGAGGAGAGGATAATGGAGGAGAGGAGAATAGAGGAGAAGAGAATAGAGGAGAGGATAATGGAGGAGAGGAGAATAGAGGAGAGGAGAATGGAGGAGAGGATAATGGAGGAGAGGAGAATAGAGGAGAGGATAATGGAGGAGAATAGAGGAGAGGAGAGAAGAGGAGAGGAGAGAAGAGGAGTCTCACAGTTGGGCATCCAGACTCTGAACATTACCTCCTCCCCCTACTATTTTGGACTGTAATCTCTGCTGATATTACCTACTGGTCATCTCCTGCACACACACACACACACACACACACACACACCACACACACACACACACACACACACACACACACACACACACACACACACACACACACACACACACACACACACACACACACACACACACACACACACACACACACACACACAGAGAGAGGAGGAGAGAGGGAGAGAGAAATGACAGTATGTTTTTTTAGAGTGATGATGAGCAAGAAATTGTGAGAGAATACGTGGGAGGTGTGAAAGAATAAGGGTTGAGGAAGGGGATGAGTCGGACAGAGAGCAATAGAGAGAGAGATAGAGACGGCCAGACAGAGAGAGAGAGAGAGAGAGAGACGGACGGACGGACAGACAGACAGACACAGAGAGACAGAGAGACAGAGAGAGAGATAGAGACAGCATGACAGAGAGAGAGACGGATGGACAGACAGACACAGAGAGACAGAGAGACAGAGAGAGAGAGAGTACACAGTGTCAGAATACCTGACCACTGTGACTGACCCAAAACAAAGAAAAGGCTTGACTATGTACTGACGTAGGCAGACCTGGCTCTCAAGAGAAGACAGGCTATATGGCCTCTGCCCATAAAATGAGATGGAAACTGAACTGCGCTTCCAAACCTCCAGCTTAAATGTATGACCATATTAGAGACACATCTTTCCCCCCCATTTGTTTACATATTTGTTTTTGTTTGTGTTTTGGTCATGTAAACATGTTTCCAGTATGGGTTAGAAAGAGAGAAGAAGGCCCGTACACTTGAAAAAGCTCCCAATTCACCTCTTTATTGACAATGTTTTCCATCTGAAACGGATCTTCGTCAGGTCAAACAAACAGACTGAGTGCTCACATCCCAAAGTATACACATTTCACCTCACATGACCGTTACGCACATGATGCATTGTGGGTGCAAACACAATGTATATCTTTAATCATTTGATATCAGTGAGATGGGCACATGTAGTAGTTACAGACAATAATATATATGTATAAAAAAATAATTTGTTTCCGGGAGTTGCTGGGATATCATATATCCAGTATACATCTGGTATTTTTCCATTAATTCCAGATGAAATATCTGTTTGGCCACTGGTTGGTTCTGTGTTCGTTTGGCACTATTCCATTTCCCATATATACCGGAGCCGCCATAGAAAAAATACTGAAAAAGAAGGCTAGTAATAAAGTATTTTCTGAAGAGTTACAGATTTCTTTCCCATTTACTGAGTGAAGGTCCCCCTTAGCCAATCAGAGGGAACACAAGAGGACTGAGGGGGACGAATAGGGATAGTCAGTGGGCGGGAGTTGCTACTGAGGAGAATTTGAGTGTGAGTGCAAAGACCAACTAAAACTTTAGTACGTTTTAAAATGATCTACCAATTGTTTCATCTTTCAACCTTCTCGGCCAGAGTTGGTTAGTTGTGTGTTCTCTTTAGTAGGACAGGATCATGTTGAGTGAGAGAGTACTGTGAAGAACAAACACAATTGTAAATACAACACATTTTAATGTTTATTTATTTTCCCTTTTGTACTTTAACTATTAGTACATCATTACAACACTGCATATAGACATAATATGACATTTGAAATGTCTTTATTCTTTTGGAACTTCTGTGAGTGTAATGTTTACTGTTCATTTTTATTGTTTATTTCACTTTTGTTTATTATCTACCTGACTTGCTTTGGCGATGTTAACATATGTTTCCCATGCCAATAAAGCCCTTAAATTGAATTGAATTGCTAGCTCTCTCCCCTCTTTTATCTTCCAGCAGTAGACAATTACATACTGCTCTGGACTGTCTAATCTCTACTGACATTACCTACTGGATACTGGCTGTCACCTGCGCGCCCACACACATCTTAGCACACACAGGGGGAAGGAGAGTAACAGAGAGACATATAGAGAAGGAGAGAGGGTGTGAGAGAGAGAAACAGAGAGAAGGAGAGAGGGTGTGAGAGAGAGAGAGAAACAGAGAGACCACAGAGAGAAGGAGAGAGGGTGAGAGAGAGAGAAACAGAGAGAAGGAGAGAGGGTGAGAGAGAGAGAAACAGAGAGACCACAGAGAGAAGGAGAGAGGGTGAGAGAGAGAGAAACAGAGAGAAGGAGAGAGGGTGTGAGAGAGAGAGAGAAACAGAGAGACCACAGAGAGGAGGAGAGAGGGTGAGAGAGAGAGAAACAGAGAGACCACGGAGAGAAGGAGAGAGGGTGAGAGAGAGAGAAACAGAGAGACCACAGAGAGAAGGAGAGAGGGTGAGAGAGAGAGAAACAGAGAGACCACAGAGAGAAGGAGAGAGGGTGAGAGAGAGAGAAACAGAGAGACCACAGAGAGAAGGAGAGAGGGTGAGAGAGAGAGAAACAGAGAGACCACAGAGAGAAGGAGAGAGGGTGAGAGAGAGAGAAACAGAGAGACCACAGAGAGAAGGAGAGAGGGTGAGAGAGAGAGAAACAGAGAGACCACAGAGAGGAGGAGAGAGGGTGAGAGAGAGAAACAAGAGAGCGCGGTGATAATGTGTTAATTGTCAGAGAGCAATGAGCGACAGATTGTGTGTGAGAGAGAGAGAGAGATAGAGAGAGGGGGAGTTGGAGGAGAACAGTGGTCAGTG
This sequence comes from Salmo salar, assembly GCF_965601325.2. Taxonomy (NCBI): domain Eukaryota; kingdom Metazoa; phylum Chordata; class Actinopteri; order Salmoniformes; family Salmonidae; genus Salmo; species Salmo salar. Next base: position 117,489,772 of record NC_138301.1, on the reverse strand, counting down.
AGGCAACACTCAGCTCTCAGTAGTGGATGAATACAACAGCGTGAAGAACTCTCTCCTCTCTTCTCTCTTCTCTGCTCCCATCTTCCTTCCCTTCTTTCTTTCCTTCACTGGTTCAATCTGTTGGATTACTATCCTGTCTTTCCTGGACTGTGTTTGGAGGAGATATCACACACACATACACACATTTGATTTTAGAGAGTGTGTGTGTGTGTGTGTGTGTGTGATTGGAGAAGAACTGCTCGTGTCGAAGAGAAATACACACTCGGCTGTCTCTCATACCGAGAGGAGAGAGAGAGATTTCTGGAGTGTCTGGCTGAACAATCAAACGGAGATTGAGGGATGTGACAGAGAGGACTTCTTCTAGCAATAACAGGTCAGGAACTCTACTGTGTGCGTGTGTGTGTGTGTGTGTGTGTGTGTGTGGTGTGTGTGTGTGTGTGTGTGTGTGTGTGTGTGTGTGTGTGTGTGTGTGTGTGTGTGTGTGACAGTAGAGAGGGGAATAAAATACATAGTCTTGATGAACAGTTATTAATGTACAGGTGATCAAAGTACTGAAGTGATTGATACTCTTCCCCTCCTCTCTCTCTCTCTCCCCTCCTCTCTCTCCCCTCCTCTCTCTTCCCCTCCTCTCTCTTCCCCTCCTCTCTCTTCCCCTCCTCTCTCTTCCCCTCCTCTCTCTTCCCCTCCTCTCTCTCTCCCCTCCTCTCTCTCCCATCTTCTCTATCCCCCTCCTCTCTCTATCCCCCTCCTCTCTCTCTCCTCCTCTCTCTCTCCCCTCCTCTCTCTTCCCCTCCTTTCTCTTTCCCCCTCCTCTCTCCCCTCCTCTCTCCCCTCCTCTCTCTCTTCCCCTCCTTTCTCTCTTCCCCTCCTTTCTCTCTTCCCCTCCTCTCTTCCCCTCCTCTCTCTTCCCCTCCATTCCCCCTCCCTCCTTCCTACCACCCACACTCCCACACTCTCTCCCACACTCCTTCCCCTCCCCCCACTCCCTCTCTCCCTCCCTCTCATCACTAGCGCTTTCTTTAACATTATTATTAAACTCTTCCATACGGAATCACCCTATGACAACCTTCTCTGTTTCCTCTCCCCCTCTCTCTCTCTGTCCGTCTCTCTCTCCCTCTCTCTCCCTTCCCCTCCTCTCTCTCGCCCCTCCTCTCGCTCTCCCCTCTTCTCTCTTCCCCTTCTTTCCCTCTCCCCTCCCTCTCCCTCTCTCTCTCCTTCCTTTCTTCTTTATTCAAATCTTCTGTAGAATTCCAATCAATCCATGACCTCAGTTTCTCCCTCTCTCTCTCTCTCTCTCTCTCCCCCTCTCTCTCCCTCCCTCTCTCTCTTCCTTTCTCTGTTATTCACTCTTTTTCTTTTACTCACATCCTCTGTGGAATCCCAATTACTCTCCACATGACCTCTCTCTCTCTTTCACACTCTCTCTTTCTCACTCAGTGTGAGAGCTCTTTGTGTGTGTGGTTATGTGTGTGTCTGATTGTGTGTGTGTGTGTGATTGTGTGTGTGTGTGTGTGTGTGTGTGTCTGATTGTGTGTGTCTGATTGTGTGTGTGTGTGTCTGATTGTGTGTGTGTGTGTGTGTGTGTGTGTGTGTGGGTGTCTGATGTGTGTGTGTGTGTGTGTGTGTGATTGTGTCTGATTGTGTGTGTGTGTGATTGTGTCTGATTGTGTGTGTCTGATTTTGTGTGTGTGTGTGTCTGATTGTGTGTGTGTGTGTGTGTGTGTGTGTGTGTGTGTGTGTGTGTGTGTGTGTGTGTGTGTGTGTGTGTGGGTGTGTGTGTGGGTGTGGGTGTGCTTACGTGTCAAGGAGTCAATAGTAACTTTTCCTGCTTCAGGTTAATTCATCCTAAATGAATGAACTGTAGTTCAGTTAACAAGCTCAAGAATTGATTCATTCATAAAAATGGACAAAAACACTTGAATGAGTGCACTTCCTCTGGCGGAGAGAACGAGAAGGATGGAGAGAGGGATGGAGAAAGGAATGGAGAGAGGGATGGAGAGAGGGATGGAGAGAGGGTAGGAGAGAGGGATGGAGAGAGGGTAGGAGAGAGGGATGGAGAGAGGGATGAGAGAGGGATGGAGAGAGGGATGGAGAGAGGAATGGAGAGAGGGATGGCGAGAGGGATGGAGAGAGGGATGGAGAGAGGGATGGCGAGAGGGATGGAGAGAGGAATGGAGAGAGGGATGGAGAGAGGGATGGAGAGAGGAATGGAGAGAGGGATGGAGAGAGGGATGGGAGAGAGGGATGGAGAGAGGGATGGAGAGAGAGATGGAGAGAGGGGAGGAGAGGGGAATGGAGAGAGGGATGGGAGAGAGGGATAGGGAGAGAGGAATGGAAAGAGAAATGGAGAGAGGGGAGGAGAGAGGAATGGAGAGAGGGATGGAGAGAGGGATGGGAGAGAGGGATGGAGAGAGGGAAGGAGAGAGGGAAGGAGAGAGGGATGTAGAGAGGGATGGAGAGAGGGATGGGAGAGAGGGATGGGAGAGAGGGATGGAGAGAGGGAAGGAGAGAGGGATGGAGAGAGGGATGGGAGAGAGGGATGGAGAGAGGGAAGGAGAGAGCGATGTAGAGAGGGATGGGAGAGAGGGATGGAGAGAGGGAAGGAGAGAGGGATGGGAGAGAGGGATGGGAGAGAGGGATGGGAGAGAGGGATGGAGAGAGGGATGGAGAGAGGGATGGAGAGAGAGGGATGAGAGAGGGAAGGAGAGAGGGGAGGAAATGGACAATAAAAGAATGAGAAGTGACGTCTAACTGATTTGAAGGCTTAAATGACAGCAGGCGGACTCTACCAGCATGCACACACACACACACACACACACACACACACACACACACACAGTCCCGTGGTCAAGGCTGAGGCCAGAATGTCATGACATTTAGACAAACTGATCCATTATTCATGGCCTGTTAATACCACAATAGAGTAAACAACAGAATGGCCTCCGCTCACACTGTGAAGTGTGTGTGTGTGTGTGTGTGTGTGTGTGTGTGTGTGTGTGTGTGTGTGTGTGTGTGTGTGTGTGTGTGTGTGTGTGTGTGTGTGTGTGTGGTGTGTGTGTGTGTGGTGTGTGTGTGTGTGTGTGTGTTCTTACCTCTGAAGTCATTTTAGGAGTAGAAAGCGTAGTAATAAGCCCGTTGCCTGGATACAAAAAGCATAATTAAGAGCAATTATCAGCCACTTCAGTTCACATCAACAACATTTATCAGACGGTTCATAGCAAAACAACGTCAACAAATGAATACATCAAAAGACAGAGGAACAAGAGTGAGTAGGAGGGAGAGGAGGAGAGGGAGGAGGAGAGAGAGGGAGAGAGGAGGAAAGAGGGAGGGGGAGAGGGAGAGAGCGAGATAGGGGGGACAGAGACAGAGACAGAAGAGTGGGAAGTGAATGAAATAGACAGTATAGTTCTTTAATGACAGCTCCTCTCTCTGTTTGAGTCCTGAATGGCACCCTATTCTCTATATAGTGCACTACGTTAGACCAGAGCCCTATGGCACCCTATTCCCTATATAGTGCACTACGTTAGACCAGAGCCCTATGGCACCCTATTCCCTATATAGTGCACTATGTTAGACCAGAGCCCTATGGCACCCTATTCTCTATATAGTGCACTACGTTAGACCAGAGCTCTATGGCACCCTATTCCCTATATAGTGCACTATGTTAGACCAGAGCTCTATGGCACCCTATTCTCTATATAGTGCACTACTTTAGACCAGAGCCCTATGGCACCCTATTCCCTATATAGTGCACTACGTTAGACCAGAGCCCTATGGCAACCTATTCCCTATATAGTGCACTACGTTAGACCAGAGCTCTATGGCACCCTATTCCCTATATAGTGCACTCCGTTAGACCAGAGCTCTATGGCACCCTATTCTCTATATAGTGCACTCCGTTAGACCAGAGCTCTATGGCACCCTATTCCCTATACAGTGCACTACGTTAGACCAGAGCTCTATGGCACCCTATTCTCTATATAGTGCACTCCGTTAGACCAGAGCTCTATGGCACCCTATTCTCTATATAGTGCACTATGTTAGACCAGAGCTCTATGGCACCCTATTCCCTATACAGTGCACTACGTTAGACCAGAGCTCTATGGCACCCTATTCCCTATACAGTGCCTTGCAAAAGAATTCACCCCCCTTGGTGTTTTTCCTATTTTGTTGCATTACAACCTGTAATTGAAATTGATTTTTATTTGGATTTCATGTAGTGGACAAACACAAAATAGTCCAAATTGGTGAAGTGAACTGAAAAAAATACCTTGCTTCAAAAATAAATTAAAAATTAAAACCGCAAAAGTGGTGCGTGCATATGTGTTCACCCCCTTTGGTATGAAGCCCCTAAATAAGATCTGGTGAAACATATTACCTTCAGAAGTCACAGAATTAGTTCAATAAATAAAGTTCACCTGTGTGCAATCTAAGTGTCACATGATCTGTCACATGATCTCAGTATATATACACCTGTTCTGAAAGGCCCCAGAGTCTGCAACACCACTAAGCAAGGGGCACCACCAAGCAAGCGGCACTATGAAAACCAAGGAGCTCTCCAAACAGGTCAGGGACAAAGTTGTGGAGAAGTACAGATCAGGGTTGGGTGATAAAAAAAATCTTTGAACATCCCACGGAGCACCATTAAATCCATTATTAAAAAACACAGACTTACACATGGAATAAACAAAACATACAGTCCATAATACAGTAGAACAAAAGAAAACAAAAAGTCTATATACAGTGAGTGCAATTTCAATAAAAGAGTATGAAAACACTCCCGTCCCAACACAATGTGTACACTTAACGCCTACCCAATTATAGCAAGCCATTCCAGACAGAGTGGGAGATCGCAGAGAGAGAGAGAGATAGAGAGAGAGAGAGAGAGAGAGAAAGAGAGAGGACAGAGAGAGAGAGAGAGAGAGAGAGAAGGACAGAGAGAGGGAGAGAGAGTGAGAGAGAGACAGAGAGAGAGAGAAGGAGAGAGAGAGGACAGAGAGAGAGAGAGGACAGAGAGAGAGAGAGGACAGAGAGAGAAGGAGAGAGAGAGAAAGAGAGAAATAGAGAGAAGGACAGAGAGAGGACAGAGAGAGAGAGAGGACAGAGAGAGAGAGAGAGAGACAGAGAGAGAGAGAGACAGAGAGAGAGAGGACAGAGAGAGAGAGAGGACAGAGAGAGAGAGACAGAGAGAGAGAGAGAGACAGAGAGAGAGAGACAGAGAGAGAGAGAGACAGAGAGAGAGAGAGAGAGAGAGAGAGGACAGAGAGAGAGAGAGAGAGGACAGAGAGAGAGAGAGGACAGAGAGAGAGAGAGAGACAGAGAGAGAGAGAGAGAGAGAGAGAGGACAGAGAGAGAGAGGACAGAGAGAGAGAGGACAGAGAGAGAGAGAGAGAGAGAGAGAGAGAGAGAGGACAGAGAGAGAGAGAGACAGAGAGAGAGAGAGACAGAGAGAGAGAGAGAGAGAGAGGACAGAGAGAGAGAGAGACAGGAGAGAGAGAGAGAGAGAGAGAGAGAGAGAGAGAGAACTACAGAGAGACATACAGACACACTGCACGAATAGCAATAGACAGCTGCAGCGAGGCAATGCGAATAGCGGGAAGGATATGAGGGAAGGATACGGAGAGAGTGAGAGGTGAGCTGCCCGCTCTCCTCTATGTTAAATACACTCTCCTTTTGAAGTCTTCCACTTGTTCTCCTCTTCGATCTCTCCATTCCTCTCAGCTCAGAGAGGAATCTGCCTCTAAAGGTCTAGCTTTACAAACAGGTTTGCAAAAATCTGGTATCCTGAGGTTACCGGGTTAAATTTTCCAGAAGTTCCAGTTGGAAGATTCCTTAAATCAGGATGGAATCAACAAAGGAATCATCCAAATGGAATTTCTGAATTCATTTTTTGAATGTTGTCAGAAGTTACAACAATTTCTCAACACTATTTTGGACACTGAGTCTCTCTTTCAGACTGGCCCTGTTATGTAGAAAACCATTACTAGAACCCAGTAAACATGTAGTGTTACATTGAGGAAGCCAAGGGCCTGATATGTAGAAACCCAGGAATAAATGCTAATATTTAATGTACAGTCACTAGCCTAGTTCTATTACTAGCCCAGTTCTAATACTATACTAGCCTAGTTCTATTACTACACTAGCCTAGTTCTATTTCTAAACTAGCCTAGTTCTATTACTACACTAGCCCAGTTCTATTACTACACTAGCCTAGTTCTATTTCTAAACTAGCCTAGTTCTATTACTACACTAGCCCAGTTCTATTACTACACTAGCCTAGTTCTATTTCTAGCCTAGTTCTATTACTACACCAGCCTAGTTGAACTACTAGCCCAGTTCTATTTCTAAACTAGCCTAGTTCTATTACTACACTAGCTTAGTTCTAAAACTACACTAGCCTAGTTCTATTACTACACTAGCTTAGTTCTAAAACTACACTAGCCTAGTTCTATTACTACACTAGCCCAGTTCTAATACTATACTAGCCTAGTTCTATTACTACACTAGCCCAGTTCTATTACTTCGCTAGCCTAGTTCTATTACTTCACTAGCCTAGTTCTATTACTACACTAGCCTAGTTCTATTTCTAAACTAGCCTAGTTCTATTACTACACCAGCCTAGTTCTATTACTACACTAGCCTAGTTCTATTACTACACTAGCCCAGTTCTATTACTTCACTAGCCCAGTTCTATTACTACACTAGCCTAGTTCTATTACTACACTAGCCTAGTTCTATTTCTAAACTAGCCTAGTTCTATTACTACACTAGCCCAGTTCTATTACTACACTAGCCTAGATCTATTGCTAAGCCTAGTTCTATTACTACACTAGCCTAGTTCTATTACTACACTAGCCTAGTTCTAAAACTACACTAGCCTAGTTCTATTACTACACTAGCCTAGTTCTATTACTACACTAGCTTAGTTCTAAAACTACACTAGCCTAGATCTATTGCTAGCCTAGTTCTATTACTACACTAGCCTAGTTCTATTACTACACTAGCCTAGTTCTAAAACTACACTAGCCTAGTTCTATTACTACACTAGCCTAGTTCTATTACTTCACTAGCCTAGTTCTATTACTACACTAGCTTAGTTCTAAAACTACACTAGCCTAGTTCTATTACTACACTAGCTTAGTTCTAAAACTACACTAGCCTAGATCTATTGCTAGCCTAGTTCTATTACTACACTAGCCTAGTTCTATTACTACACTAGCCTAGTTCTATTACTACACTAGCCTAGTTCTTTTACTAGCCTAGTTCTATTACTACACTAGCCTAGTTCTATTACTACACTAGCCTAGTTCTATTACTACACTAGCCTAGTTCTATTACTACACTATCCTAGTTCAATTACTAAACTAGTTCTATTACTATACTAGCCTAGTTCTATTACTACACTAGCCTAGTTCTATTACTTCGCTATCCTAGTTCTATTACTTCGCTATCCTAGTTCAATTACTAAACTAGTTCAATTACTACACCAGCCATGTTATATTACTACACTAGCCCAGTTCTATTACTTCGCTATCCTAGTTCAATTACTAAACTAGTTCTATTACTACACTAGCCAAGTTATTTTACTACACTAGCCTAGTTCTATTACTACACTAGCCTAGTTCTATTACTACACTAGCCTAGTTCTATTACTATACCAGCCTAGTTCTATTAGTTCACCAGCTAAGTTATATTACTTCGCTAGCCTAGTTCTATTACTAGCCTAGTTCTATTACTACACTAGCCTAGTTCTATTACTACACTAGCCTAGTTCTATTACTAGCCTAGTTCTATTACTACACTAGCCTAGTTCTATTACTACACTAGCCTAGTTCTATTACTACACTAGCCTAGTTCTATTACTAGCCTAGTTCTATTACTACACTAGCCTAGTTACATTACTACACTAGCCTAGTTATATTACTACACTAGCCTAGTTACATTACTACACTAGCCTAGTTATATTACTAGCCTTGTTCTATTACTACACTAGCCTTGTTCTATAACTACACTAGCCCAGTTCTATTACTACACCAGCCTAGTTCTATTACTACACTATCCTAGTTCTATTACTACACTATCCTCGTTCAATTACTAAACTAGTTCAATTACTACACCAGCCATGTTATATTACTACACTAGCCTAGTTCTATTACTTCGCTACCCTAGTTCAATTACTAAACTAGTTCTATTACTACACTAGCCAAGTTATTTTACTACACTAGCCTAGTTCTATTACTACACTAGCCTAGTTCTATTACTACACTAGCCTAGTTCTATTACTATACCAGCCTAGTTCTATTAGTTCACCAGCTAAGTTCTATTACTACACTAGCCTAGTTCTATTACTTCGCTATCCTAGTTCAATTACTAAACTAGTTCTATTACTACACTAGCTTATTTCTATTAGTACACCAGCTAAGTTTTATTACTACACTAGCCTAGTTCTTTTACTACACCAGCCAATTTCTTTTACTAGCCTAGTTCTATTACTTCGCTAGCCTAGTTCTATTACTACACTAGCCTAGTTGAACTACTAGCCCAGTTCTATTACTACACTAGCCTAGTTCTATTACTACACCAGCCTAGTTCAAATACTAGCCCAGTTCTATTACTAGCCTTGTTCTATTACTACACTAGCCTAGTTAACATTTAACATTTAAGTCATTTAGCAGACGCTCTTATCCAGAGCGACTTACAAATTGGTGCATTCACCTTATAATATCCAGTGGAACAACCACTTTACAATAGTGCATCTAAATCTTTTAAGGGGGGGGGGGTTAGAAGGATTACTTTATCCTATCCCAGGTATTCCTTGAAGAGGTGGGGTTTCAGGTGTCTCCGGAAGGTGGTGATTGACTCCGCTGTCCTGGCGTCGTGAGGGAGCTTTTTCCACCATTGGGGTGCCAGAGCAGCGAACAGTTTTGACTGGGCTGAGCGGGAACTGTGCTTCCTCAGAGGTAGGGAGGCGAGCAGGCCAGAGGTGGATGAACGGAGTGCCCTTGTTTGGGTGTAGGGCCTGATCAGAGCCTGAAGGTACGGAGGTGCCGTTCCCCTCACAGCTCCGTAGGCAAGCACCATGGTCTTGTAGCGGATGCGAGCTTCGACTGGAAGCCAGTGGAGAGAGCGGAGGAGCGGGGTGACGTGAGAGAACTTGGGAAGGTTGAACACCAGACGGGCTGCGGCGTTCTGGATGAGTTGTAGGGGTTTAATGGCACAGGCAGGGAGCCCAGCCAACAGCGAGTTGCAGTAATCCAAACGGGAGATGACAAGTGCCTGGATTAGGACCTGCGCCGCTTCCTGTCTGAGGCAGGGTCGTACTCTGCGAATGTTGTAGAGCATGAACCTACAGGATCGGGTCACCGCCTTGATGTTGGTGGAGAACGACAGGGTTTTGTCCAGGGTCACGCCAAGGCTCTTAGCACTCTGGGAGGAGGACACAAGGGAGTTGTCAACCGTGATGGCGAGATCATGGAACGAGGCTAGTTATATTACTAGCCTCGTTCAATTACTACACTAGCCTAGTTATATTACTAGCCTCGTTCTATTACTACACTAGCCTAGTTATATTACTAGCCTCGTTCTATTACTACACTAGCCCAGTTCTATTGCTAGCCTAGTTCTATTACTACACCAGCCAATTTCTATTACTACACTTGCCTATTTCTATTACTAGCCCAGTTCTATTAATTCACTAGCCCAGTTCTATTACTATACTAGCCTAGTTCTATTACTACACTAGCCTAGTTCTATTACTACACTAGCCTAGTTCTATTACTACACCAGCCTAGTTCTATTACTACACTAGCCTAGTTCTATTACTACACTAGCCTAGTTCTATTACTATACCAGCCTAGTTCTATTACTACACTAGCCTAGTTCTATTACTACACTAGCCTAGTTCTTATACTACACTTGCCTAGTTCTATTACTACACTAGCCTAGTTCTTATACTACACTTGCCTAGTTCTATTACTACACTAGCCTAGTTCTATTACTATACCAGCCTAGTTCTATTACTACACTAGCCTAGTTCTTACACTACACTTGCCTAGTTCTATTACTACACTAGCCTAGTTCTATTACTTCACTAGCCTAGTTCTATTACTACACTAGCCTAGTTCTATTACTTCACTAGCCTAGTTCTATTACTACACTAGCCTAGTTCTTATACTACACTTGCCTAGTTCTATTACTACACTAGCCTAGTTCTATTACTATACCAGCCTAGTTCTATTACTACACTAGCCTAGTTCTTACACTACACTTGCCTAGTTATATTACTACACTAGCCTAGTTCTTATACTAGCCTAGTTCTATTACTACACTAGCCTAGTTCTATTACTTCACTAGCCTAGTTCTATTTCTTCACTAGCCCAGTTCTATTACTATACTAGCCTAGTTCTATTACTACACTAGCCTAGTTCTATTACTACACTAGCCTAGTTCTATTACTACACTAGCCTAGTTCTTACACTACACTTGCCTAGTTCTATTACTACACTAGCCTAGTTCTATTACTATACCAGCCTAGTTCTATTACTACACTAGCCTAGTTCTATTACTACACTAGCCTAGTTCTTATACTAGCCTAGTTCTATTACTACACTAGCCTAGTTCTATTTCTTCACTAGCCTAGTTATATTACTACACTAGCCTAGTTCTTATACTAGCCTAGTTCTATTACTACACTAGCCTAGTTCTATTACTTCACTAGCCTAGTTCTATTTCTTCACTAGCCTAGTTCTTATACTACACTTGCCTAGTTCTATTACTACACTAGCCTAGTTCTATTACTACACTAGCCTAGTTCTATTACTACACTAGCCTAGTTCTTATACTAGCCTAGTTCTATTTCTTCACTAGCCTAGTTCTTATACTACACTTGCCTAGTTCTATTACTACACTAGCCTAGTTCTATTACTACACTAGCCTAGTTCTATTACTATACCAGCCTAGTTCTATTACTATACCAGCCTAGTTCTATTACTATACCAGCCTAGTTCTATTACTAGCCTAGTTATATTACTACACTAGCATAGTTCTATTAATAGCCTAGTTATTTTACTACACTTGCCTAGTTCTATTACTACACTAGCCTAGTTCTGTTACTAACCGAGTTCTATTACTACTAGCCGAGTTCTATTACTAGCCTTGTTCTATTACTGCACTAGCCTAGTTCTATTACTACTAGCCCAGTTCTATTACTAGCCTTGTTCTATTACTGCACTAGCCTAGTTCTATTACTACTAGCCGAGTTCTATTACTAGCCTTGTTCTATTACTGCACTAGCCTAGTTCTATTACTACTAGCCCAGTTCTATTACTAGCCTTGTTCTATTACTGCACTAGCCTAGTTCTATTGCTACGTTATCCTAGTTCTATTGCTAGCCCAGTTCTATTACTAGCCTTGTTCTATTACTACACTAGCCTAGTTCTGTTACTACGTTATCCTAGTTCTATTGCTAGCCCAGTTCTATTACTAGCCTTGTTCTATTACTACACTAGCCTAGTTCTGTTACTACGTTATCCTAGTTCTATTGCTAGCTCAGTTCTATTACTAGCCTTGTTCTATTACTGCACTAGCCTAGTTCTATTACTACACTAGCCTTGTTCTATTACTACACTAGCCTAGTTATATTACTACGTTATCCTAGTTCTATTGCTAGCTCAGTTCTATTACTAGCCTTGTTCTATTACTGCGCCAGCCTCAATTTATCAACACTACCCTCTAACAACTTCATCTTCTAAACCTCTTCAATGAAAAATATTATTGGACAGCTGACGCAGCACACACGTTTTCTTTTAAGAAATGTCCTTTTCTAATTTATCACAAAGTCTGCTACTCCCTCAGATAGACAACACTGAGAGGGTGTCTTGGACCACTCCACTGTCTAATACTGTACCTGTCGTTTTAGGGTGAGTTCCAGATATGCACATTTTGCACAGATGATCAGATCTCAAAACGCCTGGAGAAGTGTTTACCATCTCAGTAACCACATCCACATTTTATAATGATCCTCTTGTCTTTACAGCATGTTTGTATGTATTTGTTGATCCTTTATTTAACCAGGGAAGTTACATTGACATCTCTGTTTCCAGCGAGTCCTGCTTTGTATCTGGGTTCCACTCTTAATGTTCTCTTAATTGAACTTAATTGATGGTTACGAGGCTATGAAATCACCTTACTATAAGGCTTAGTAACAACCTATTTCTCCTCTCTCTCAGATCTGTCCATTCCAATCGTCAGGATGTCCGGTATGGACTTCCCATTGGAGGAGCTGAACAGAACCGAAATCTCCCCAGACAACGGAAACTTCCTGAGGTTCTCCCCCACCTCCGTTTCCACTGCAGCCGCGGCGGCGGGGACAGGGTTGTCGTCGGGGCGACAGGAGAATGTTTACGTGTACGTGTGGATCTTCCTCAGTCTGCTGGTGTTCCTGCTGTCGACGATCATCATCGCCCTCCACAGGCTAAAGAACATCATTACATCATCATCCTCTGTAGCTGACTGCAGCAGTGAGGGGGGCAGCTCATTCACCAACATGGAGATCTGTAGTATATCTTCACAGAGGTCCACCGTGTCCTCACTGTCCATCTGAGAGACACACACACACATATACACACACAAATACACACACACACACACACACACACACACACACACACACACACACACACACACACACACACACACACACACACACACACACACACACACACACACACACACACGTATACAAGCTTTTCAGTTGGACCATATGGGACTTTACTTCGATGTGTTAAGGCGGTAGCTTGAACTGAACTCTGAACCCTCTGTGACTTCTCCTTTTGGCTCATGGGAAACATAGTTCACTGTGTAAAAAAACAGAACCAGGAAGAGGGAGAGAGAACTCTGTTTTTGAATCTGGGGTATATTTACTACGACCCAAACGGAAGCAAAAGGGCCGAAAACATTTTTCTACGGTGTGCAATAATGAAACACCAAGAGGTCTGTTTCGATTCTTGCCTCCATGGAATACAACTTTGAAATCTTAGAAGTCCTCAGGCAAGTTGGCCGGGGTTTAATCTTATCTAGTGTCGCTTTCAGTGTGATTTATATCGGTCTTTCTCTTTTTATTTGAAATAGGAAACAACCGCTTCTGTTACTAATTCCACATGGATTAACATTATGTGACTGTTATGTTTATCTCAGATAACATATCTCATCCAGGATTGCTTTAATTCAAAGTTCATCTTTCTCTGGCTGTGTACAAAATGGTACCATATTCCCTATATAATTGGCTCTGGCCAACAGTAGTGTTCTCTATAGGGAATAGGACGCCATTTCAGACTTGTCCCCTCTGCTGTTTTCTTTCTGTAATATCCTAAATCTTTACTGTTTCCAGGGCAACCTGTACTAACCTGGTTTAACTGTGAAGTATAGTTCTTTCTGTAATATCAAAATATCTCTACTGTTTCCAGGGAAACCTGTACTAACCTGATTTTAGTGCAAAGTATAGTTCTTTCTGTAATATCAAAATATCTCTACTGTTTCCAGGGCAACCTGTACTAACCTGATTTAACTGCGAAGTATAGTTCTTTCTGTAATATCAAAATATATCTACTGTTTCCAGTGCAACCTATACTAACCTGGTTTAACTGTGAAGTACATACTGAATCAGACCTCATATTTGATTATTTTGAAAGTATTGAATTGTAATGGACTGGATATCGAGAAGGTTCAACAATAAAAAATATTAACATTTGTAATACTGTATATCGCTCTTTGTTTTAAGGTATAACCCCACAACTGGCCTCATTTCCTGACATTGTAACGGACAAAAACTCCACACAAGGAAAAAGAACATGAGTAAGAACAGAAATAAAGCCAAAGAGTATTCTCTCCCAGGGAACAGCGGCCTTATGCCATAAAGCCAGAGTATTCTCTCCCAGGGAACAGCGGCCTTATGCCATAAAGCCAGAGTATTCTCTCCCAGGGAACAGCAGCCTTATGCCATAAAGCCAGAGTATTCTCTCCCAGGGAACAGCGGCCTTATGCCATAAAGCCAGAGTATTCTCTCCCAGGGAACAGCGGCCTTATGCCATAAAGCCAGAGTATTCTCTCCCAGGGAACAGCGGCCTTATGCCATAAAGCCAGAGTATTCTCTCCCAGGGAACAGCGGCCTTATGCCATAAAGCCAGAGTATTCTCTCCCAGGGAACAGCGGCCTTATGCCATAAAGCCAGAGTATTCTCTCCCAGGGAACAGCGGCCTTATGTCATAAAGCCAGAGTATTCTCTCCCAGGGAACAGCGGCCTTATGTCATAAAGCCAGAGTATTCTCTCCCAGGGAACAGCGGCCTTATGCCATAAAGCCAGAGTATTCTCTCCCAGGGAACAGCGGCCTTATGCCATAAAGCCAGAGTATTCTCTCCCAGGGAACAGCGGCCTTATGCCATAAAGCCAGAGTATTCTCTCCCAGGGAACAGCGGCCTTATGCCATAAAGCCAGAGTATTCTCTCCCAGGGAACAGCGGCCTTATGCCATAAAGCCAGAGTATTCTCTCCCAGGGAACAGCGGCCTTATGTCATAAAGCCAGAGTATTCTCTCCCAGGGAACAGCGGCCTTATGTCATAAAGCCAGAGTATTCTCTCCCAGGGAACAGCGGCCTTATGCCATAAAGCCAGAGTATTCTCTCCCAGGGAACAGCGGCCTTATGCCATAAAGCCAGAGTATTCTCTCCCAGGGAACAGCGGCCTTATGCCATAAAGCCAGAGTATTCTCTCTCAGGGAACAGCGGCCTTATGCCATAAAGCCAGAGTATTCTCTCCCAGGGAACAGCGGCCTTATGCCATAAAGCCAGAGTATTCTCTCTCAGGGAACAGCGGCCTTATGCCATAAAGCCAGAGTATTCTCTCCCAGGGAACAGCGGCCTTATGCCATAAAGCCAGAGTATTCTCTCCCAGGGAACAGCGGCCTTATGCCATAAAGCCAGAGTATTCTCTCCCAGGGAACAGCGGCCTTATGTCATAAAGCCAGAGTATTCTCTCCCAGGGAACAGCGGCCTTATGCCATAAAGCCAGAGTATTCTCTCCCAGGGAACAGCGGCCTTATGCCATAAAGCCAGAGTATTCTCTCCCAGGGAACAGCGGCCTTATGCCATAAAGCCAGAGTATTCTCTCTCAGGGAACAGCGGCCTTATGCCATAAAGCCAGAGTATTCTCTCCCAGGGAACAGCGGCCTTATGCCATAAAGCCAGAGTATTCTCTCCCAGGGAACAGCGGCCTTATGCCATAAAGCCAGAGTATTCTCTCCCAGGGAACAGCGGCCTTATGCCATAAAGCCAGAGTATTCTCTCCCAGGGAACAGCGGCCTTATGCCATAAAGCCAGAGTATTCTCTCCCAGGGAACAGTGGCCTTATGTCATAAAGCCAGAGTATTCTCTCCCAGGGAACAGCGGCCTTATGCCATAAAGCCAGAGTATTCTCTCCCAGGGAACAGCGGCCTTATGCCATAAAGCCAGAGTATTCTCTCCCAGGGAACAGCGGCCTTATGTCATATAGCCAGAGTATTCTCTCCCAGGGAACAGCGGCCTTATGCCATAAAGCCAGAGTAATCTCTCCCAGGGAACAGCGGCCTTATGCCATAAAGCCAGAGTATTCTCTCCCAGGGAACAGCGGCCTTATGCCATAAAGCCAGAGTATTCTCTCCCAGGGAACAGCGGCCTTATGCCATAAAGCCAGAGTATTCTCTCCCAGGGAACAGCGGCCTTATGCCATAAAGCCAGAGTATTCTCTCCCAGGGAACAGCGGCCTTATGCCATAAAGCCAGAGTATTCTCTCCCAGGGAACAGCGGCCTTATGCCATAAAGCCAGAGTATTCTCTCCCAGGGAACAGCGGCCTTATGCCATAAAGCCAGAGTATTCTCTCTCAGGGAACAGCGGCCTTATGCCATAAAGCCAGAGTATTCTCTCCCAGGGAACAGCGGCCTTATGCCATAAAGCCAGAGTATTCTCTCCCAGGGAACAGCGGCCTTATGCCATAAAGCCAGAGTATTCTCTCCCAGGGAACAGCGGCCTTATGCCATAAAGCCAGAGTATTCTCTCCCAGGGAACAGCGGCCTTATGCCATAAAGCCAGAGTATTCTCTCCCAGGGAACAGCGGCCTTATGTCATAAAGCCAGAGTATTCTCTCCCAGGGAACAGCGGCCTTATGCCATAAAGCCAGAGTATTCTCTCCCAGGGAACAGCGGCCTTATGCCATAAAGCCAGAGTATTCTCTCCCAGGGAACAGCGGCCTTATGCCATAAAGCCAGAGTATTCTCTCTCAGGGAACAGCGGCCTTATGCCATAAAGCCAGAGTATTCTCTCCCAGGGAACAGCGGCCTTATGCCATAAAGCCAGAGTATTCTCTCTCAGGGAACAGCGGCCTTATGCCATAAAGCCAGAGTATTCTCTCCCAGGGAACAGCGGCCTTATGCCATAAAGCCAGAGTATTCTCTCCCAGGGAACAGCGGCCTTATGCCATAAAGCCAGAGTATTCTCTCCCAGGGAACAGCGGCCTTATGTCATAAAGCCAGAGTATTCTCTCCCAGGGAACAGCGGCCTTATGCCATAAAGCCAGAGTAATCTCTCCCAGGGAACAGCGGCCTTATGCCATAAAGCCAGAGTATTCTCTCCCAGGGAACAGCGGCCTTATGCCATAAAGCCAGAGTATTCTCTCCCAGGGAACAGCGGCCTTATGCCATAAAGCCAGAGTATTCTCTCCCAGGGAACAGCGGCCTTATGCCATAAAGCCAGAGTATTCTCTCCCAGGGAACAGCGGCCTTATGCCATAAAGCCAGAGTATTCTCTCCCAGGGAACAGCGGCCTTATGCCATAAAGCCAGAGTATTCTCTCCCAGGGAACAGCGGCCTTATGCCATAAAGCCAGAGTATTCTCTCCCAGGGAACAGCGGCCTTATGCCATAAAGCCAGAGTATTCTCTCCCAGGGAACAGCGGCCTTATGCCATAAAGCCAGAGTATTCTCTCCCAGGGAACAGCGGCCTTATGCCATAAAGCCAGAGTATTCTCTCCCAGGGAACAGCGGCCTTATGCCATAAAGCCAGAGTATTCTCTCCCAGGGAACAGCGGCCTTATGCCATAAAGCCAGAGTATTCTCTCTCAGGGAACAGCGGCCTTATGCCATAAAGCCAGAGTATTCTCTCCCAGGGAACAGCGGCCTTATGCCATAAAGCCAGAGTATTCTCTCCCAGGGAACAGCGGCCTTATGCCATAAAGCCAGAGTATTCTCTCCCAGGGAACAGCGGCCTTATGCCATAAAGCCAGAGTATTCTCTCCCAGGGAACAGCGGCCTTATGCCATAAAGCCAGAGTATTCTCTCCCAGGGAACAGCGGCCTTATGTCATAAAGCCAGAGTATTCTCTCCCAGGGAACAGCGGCCTTATGCCATAAAGCCAGAGTATTCTCTCCCAGGGAACAGCGGCCTTATGCCATAAAGCCAGAGTATTCTCTCCCAGGGAACAGCGGCCTTATGCCATAAAGCCAGAGTATTCTCTCTCAGGGAACAGCGGCCTTATGCCATAAAGCCAGAGTATTCTCTCCCAGGGAACAGCGGCCTTATGCCATAAAGCCAGAGTATTCTCTCTCAGGGAACAGCGGCCTTATGCCATAAAGCCAGAGTATTCTCTCCCAGGGAACAGCGGCCTTATGCCATAAAGCCAGAGTATTCTCTCCCAGGGAACAGCGGCCTTATGCCATAAAGCCAGAGTATTCTCTCCCAGGGAACAGCGGCCTTATGTCATAAAGCCAGAGTATTCTCTCCCAGGGAACAGCGGCCTTATGCCATAAAGCCAGAGTATTCTCTCCCAGGGAACAGCGGCCTTATGCCATAAAGCCAGAGTATTCTCTCCCAGGGAACAGCGGCCTTATGCCATAAAGCCAGAGTATTCTCTCTCAGGGAACAGCGGCCTTATGCCATAAAGCCAGAGTATTCTCTCCCAGGGAACAGCGGCCTTATGCCATAAAGCCAGAGTATTCTCTCCCAGGGAACAGCGGCCTTATGCCATAAAGCCAGAGTATTCTCTCCCAGGGAACAGCGGCCTTATGCCATAAAGCCAGAGTATTCTCTCCCAGGGAACAGCGGCCTTATGCCATAAAGCCAGAGTATTCTCTCCCAGGGAACAGCGGCCTTATGCCAAAAAGCCAGAGTATTCTCTCCCAGGGAACAGCGGCCTTATGCCATAAAGCCAGAGTATTCTCTCCCAGGGAACAGCGGCCTTATGCCATAAAGCCAGAGTATTCTCTCCCAGGGAACAGCGGCCTTATGCCATAAAGCCAGAGTATTCTCTCCCAGGGAACAGCGGCCTTATGCCATAAAGCCAGAGTATTCTCTCCCAGGGAACAGCGGCCTTATGCCATAAAGCCAGAGTATTCTCTCCCAGGGAACAGCGGCCTTATGCCATAAAGCCAGAGTATTATCTCCCAGGGAACAGCGGCCTTATGCCATAAAGCCAGAGTATTCTCTCCCAGGGAACAGCAGCCTTATGCCATAAAGCCAGAGTATTCTCTCCCAGGGAACAGCGGCCTTATGCCATAAAGCCAGAGTATTCTCTCCCAGGGATCAGTGGCCGTACATTCTGAGAGCTCCTCTTGATGCCCTTCCAGTTGATTTGACCCGAAACATCCATATTCAGTTAGTGTTACGTTGCATGTAGTGAGTACTTCAGTAGACCCTGATGTTGCTTTGGTCAGTCCACCATTTCATCTTTGGGTTTTGAATCTGTCAAAGAAGACGTCAGCTCTCTCTCTTAGTCTTTTCTGCAGCCATCCTCTATAAAGGCATTTGATGTTTTAACGTTCTCCTTCGTGTAGCTTACCCATTTCTTCTCATCAACGTCTTCATTCGTCTATCACTCTCTCATCCTCAACTCTCTGATATCAGCTCTTCTCTAGCCGAGTTTATACCTGGTTCTAACATGCGTCTGTTTCCCTGATCTTGTCTACATTCTGATTGTGCCCACATTTGTCGACAGGTGTAGACAATCAAAAGATACATTGTGATGTGATTGTGATTAGACCTTCCTAAACACCTCCGGAGGTAGTTGAAGACGTATCTTGTACGTACAGTATAGGCTTGAAGTGTAAAGGAAAGCTGACAACCTATACAGTTTGCCAGCGTTACGGTTTTCCCGCCTTTTCAAAAAAGAATCCCACCGGCCACGTGAGGTATTAATTATGGACAACGATACCGCTGTAATTCCTCCAGAATGAAGATTATGGTCTTCATTAGAAACCAACTGCCAACTGACACTGTGGTCGGATGCATCAGTCCGATAGAAATTAGATCACACTAATAGAAATAAACATATTTATGAAGAGATAATGTCCCGAATGAGAGAAAGAGGGTTCCCCGTTCCGGTGTCCAATGCCAGCTCAAAATCAAATATTTGAAAACATCATACAGAAAGGCCAAGGACTGTAATACGTAGCAGGAGAGGGAACGGGAGAACCCAATGCCCAATTAATTCAGAGCTGGACACAGTATTGGGTGACCATCCCACCACAAGCCCACTGTTTATTCTGGACAGTGCTGTGGCAATATTGAGGGAAAGTTGCTGTTGTATAAACGTTAGTAATGTGAATAGTCTAATTCAATTGATATGAGATATGAAAATAATACAGTGATAAAATACAGTAAATTGTCTATGGAAAAGTTTGAAAGGTCCACTGGTTATATCTAAAGGTACAGGGGAACATTATACCTTGAGCTAAAGGTACAGGGGGAACATTAGGCTATTCTCGCTGAGCAATGGTGACATACACCATACAATACAGGGTAGACATGGCCTATAGGCCAAGTTGTTTTATGTATTAATTTGGGTTCACAGTGCGGACTGAGCCGAGGACCCGGACCAGGAATACGTGTACCGTTACAGCCCTATTAAACAAGGTTGCCCTCTATCACCTTATGTATTCGGGCAGCAGGGTAGCCTAGTGGTTAGAGCATTGGGCTTGTAACCAAAAGGTTGGAAGTTCAAATCACTGAGCTGACAAGGTGCAAATATGTCTTTCTGAACAAGGCAGTTAACCCACTGTTCCAAGGTCATCATTGAAAATAAGAATTTGTTCTTAACTGACTTGCCTAGTTAAATAAAGGTACAAAATGTATTTATTCCAGCAGTTGATTAAAGCTACATGGAAATATACAATTAAAACACATTATCACTACTGATAAAACAAAAATAGCTTATTTTGTCTTAAAGGGGCAGTGTTGTATTTTGAGAGAGGCTTGAATAAACTAATTAGCCAATAGGCAGAGGGTAGCACGATTTGTCTGATTCTCTGTAATAATGGTATGGGAATAATTATGCATTTTATTTTGTAATGTAGTTTCTTGCATCAAATAACACATCAACATTATCAGTGACCTCCTTGTCTGAAGGACAAGTGGATGAACAGGTTCATGTCAAGCCCTGCATGTTTTTTTTTTCAAAAGTCTCATGGAATGTAGGCCGACATTGGACACCACACATTGGCTGCTACTGTAGGCTGAACGATAGAACAGCTATTTTCATGTTAAAATGTTATGGGATGCATTTTCTCCATTGTTTTTGGTAGTCCTATATTATGATCGAATAGCCACAGTAGCCTACTTGGCCACTGTTAAAACTGTAACTCAGTGAGTCAGTGTTCACAGTAAACTCTACATTTCAAGCTTACATTTTAGACATTTAGCAGACGCTCTTATCCAGAGCGACTTACAGTAGTGAATGCATACATTTCATTAAAAAAATGTATCCGTACTGGTCCCCCGTGGGAAACGAACCCACAACCCTGGCGTTGCAAACACCATGCTCTACCAACTGAGCCACAAGGGTTGCAAATAGCGGAAGCTTCTGCCTCTAATGCTAGGAAACTCTTTTCCACCTCCTCCCCTTCCCTTCTCTGTGGACGACTTTGAGAAGAAGGTTGACGTCATTCACTAAGCCGATTGCGTTCACTGGTCCCACTCATACAGAACTACCCTACGCCTTGACCTCTTTCTCCCCTCTCTCTCCAGATGAAATCCTGCAACCAACTAGTGAGGTCCGGCCACACGACAACCTGCCCGCTCGACCCCATCCCCTCCTCCCTTCTCCAGACCATCTCTGTAGACCTTCTCCCATTCCTCACTTCCCTCATCAACTCATCCCTGACCACTGGCTACGTCCCCTCTGACTTCAAAATGGCCCGAGACACTTTCCTCCTCAAGAAACCAACCCCTCTAATATCAAAAATCACTGACCTGTATCCCTTCTTTCTTTTCTTTCCAGAACACTTGAGCGCTCTGTCTCTGATCAACTCTCTCGATATCTCTCTCTTCTTGACCCTAACCAGTCAGGCTTCAAGACAGGTCACTCCACCAAAAATGCTCTCCTCTGTGTCATGGAGGCTCCTCTGTTCTCATCCTCTGAGATCTATGGGGTGGCAGGTAGCCTAGTGGTTAGAGCGAATCCCCAAGCTGACAAGTTAAAAATGTGTCGTTCTGCCTCTGAACAAGGCAGTTAACCCACTGTTCCCGGTAGGCCGTCATTGTATATTAGAATTTGTTCTTAACTGACTTGCCTAGTTAAATAAAGGTTAAAAACATATGTGCTGCCTTTGACACCATGACTCTCAGAGCTGGTCATCTCAGGCTCTGCACACTCTTGGATGCATCCTACCAGGTGACGTTAAGAGAATCTGTCTGCATGACATACTCTCACTACTGGTGTCGCTCAGTTCTAGGCCATCTACTCTTCTTTCTAAACACGTGGTTCTGTCATATCCTCACATGGTCTCTATGCGGGTGACACTCTCCTTCCACCCTTTTGGCACCCAGGTAGCAACATGCATCTCTGCATTCCTGACAGGAATCCCAGCTTGGATGTCAGCCCACCACCTCAAGCTCAACCTCACCAAGATAGAGCTGCTCTTCCTCCTGGGGAAGGCCTGCCAACTCCAAGATCTATCCATCATGGTTGACAACTCCATGGTGTCCAACTCCCAGAGTGTAAACAATCTTGGTGTGATCCTGAAGCAGTGACTCCTGCAAGTTCATGCTTTACAACGTCTATAGAGTAAAACCATACCTCATAGGAAGAGGCACAGGTCCTAATCCAGGCACTTGTAATCTCTCACTGTTGGCTGGGCTCCCCGCTTCTGCCATCAAACCCCTGCAACTTCTCCGCCTTGGTGTTCAACCTTCCCAAGTTCTCCCATGTCACCCCACACCTCCGCACACTTCACTTGCTTCCAGTTGAAGCTCACATACACTGCAAGACAATGGTACTTTCCTACAGAGCAGCAAGAGGGACTGCCGCTCCCTAACTTCAGGCTATTCTCAAACCCTACTCCCCAACCCGAGTACTCCGTTCTGCCACCTCTGGTCTCTTGGCCCTCCCACCACTACTCAGCCCAGTCCAAACTCTTCTCTGTCCTTACACCTCAATGATGGAGCCAGTTTCCTCCTGAAGCTAGGACACCAGAGTCCCTAGCAATCTTCCCGAAAACATCTGAAACCCTACCTCTTCAAAGAGTATCTTTAATAATCCCTCTGTAGTTGTCATGCATCTATCCCATTGCTGGAGAGAGATGTCAATTCCTATGCACATGTGCAGATGATCTACTCGGCAAGTGTAGCTTTTCATATTGTTCTCACTTTGCATTATCTTTGGTTCACATTGCTGCTCATGGCAACATCATATACCTGAGTCTCAGTTTGTGTGATAAGCTAAAAGTACCAACATACTGTATGTCTCACTTTAACATAACTGTCTATGATAATCTATTATGTTCACAGCACAAATATTTGATATGGGCTATTGCTGAGGATAGACCATACACAACAGGGACAGTCATACAAAGGGATTTTGTCGAATTATGTGTACTGTATAATATAAAATATGTGCCCGACCACCTTGATTCGGTCTTATGTAGCGAAATATGAAATTGGATAAAAGTAAAAACAGCTTCGAGGCAAGCAGCACTGAACCCTGCATGAGAGCACTGGCAGTTCTGGACGACTGTTTGATCACGCTCTCCGTAGCCAATGTGAGTAAAACCTTTAAACAGATTGACATACACAAGGCCACAGAACCATGATTACCAGGAAGCTTTCTCATAGCATTCGCTGACCAGCTGGACAGTGTCTTCACTGACATTTTCAACCTCTCCCTGACCCAGTCTGTAGTATCTACATATTTCAAGCAGACCACCATAATCCCTGTGCCCAAGAAGGTAACATGCATAAATAGCTACCATGCTGTAGCACTCACATCTGTAGCCATGAAATGCTTTGAAAGGCTGGTTTCATCAACACCATCATCCCAGAAACACTGGACCCACTCCATTTCGCAAACTGCCCAAACAGATCCACAGATGACGTAATCTCTATTGTACTCCACACTGCCCTTTCCCACCTGGACAAAATTAACACCTATGTGAGAATGCTGTTAATCGATTACAGCTTAGAGTTCAACACCATCACTAAGCTAAGGACCCTGGGACTGAACACCTCCCTCTGCAACTGGGTCCTGGATTTCCTGACGGGCCGCCCCCCAGGTGGTGAGGGTGGGCAACAACACATCCGCTACGCCTCCCCTCCCCTCCTGTACTCCCTGTTCACCCACAACTGCGTGGCCACGCACGACTCCAACACCATTAAGTTTGCCAACAACACAATGGTGGTTGGCCTGACCGCTGAACATGATGAGACAGCCTATAAGGAGGATGTCAGTGACCTGGCACTGTTGTACCAGAACAACAACCTCTCCCTCAACGTCAATAAGACAAAGGAGCTAATCGTGGACTACATTAAAAGGAGTGCCGAGCATGCCCCCATTTACATTGATGGGGTTCTAGTGGAGTGGATCCAGAGCTTCAAGTTCCTTGGTGTCCACATAACCAACAATCTATCATGGTCCAAACACTGAAAGGATTTGGCATGGGTCCCCAGATCCTCAAAAAGTTCTACAGCTGTACCATCGAGAGCATCCTGAGTGGTTGCATCACCGCCTGGTATGGCAACTGCTCGGCATCTGACCGTAAGGCACTAGAGGGCCTAGCTTCCTGCCGTCCAGGACCTCTATACCAGATGCTTCTGTAAGGGGACAAAGGTCTGGTCTAGGATAAGTTTGGATGGTATAGCTTTCTGGCACTTTACTGTCTGATTTCATCTTAGAGAAAAAATGTAACTTGTTTATTAAGCAGCATTGAAATTGACAAAACGTGTATTAGATTTGATTACATTTACATTTACATTTAAGTCATTTAGCAGACGCTCTTATCCAGAGCGACTTACAAATTGGTGCATTCACCTTATAATATCCAGTGGAACAACCACTTTACAATAGTGCATCTAAATCTTTTAAGGGGGGGGTTAGAAGGATTACTTTATCCTATCCCAGGTATTCCTTGAAGAGGTGGGGTTTCAGGTGTCTCCGGAAGGTGGTGATTGACTCCGCTGTCCTGGCGTCGTGAGGGAGCTTGTTCCACCATTGGGGTGCCAGAGCAGCGAACAGTTTTGACTGGGCTGAGCGGGAACTGTGCTTCCTCAGAGGTAGGGAGGCGAGCAGGCCAGAGGTGGATGAACGGAGTGCCCTTGTTTGGGTGTAGGGCCTGATCAGAGCCTGAAGGTACGGAGGTGCCGTTCCCCTCACAGCTCCGTAGGCAAGCACCATGGTCTTGTAGCGGATGCGAGCTTCGACTGGAAGCCAGTGGAGAGAGCGGAGGAGCGGGGTGACGTGAGAGAACTTGGGAAGGTTGAACACCAGACGGGCTGCGGCGTTCTGGATGAGTTGTAGGGGTTTAATGGCACAGGCAGGGAGCCCAGCCAACAGCGAGTTGCAGTAATCCAAACGGGAGATGACAAGTGCCTGGATTAGGACCTGCGCCGCTTCCTGTGTGAGGCAGGGTCGTACTCTGCGAATGTTGTAGAGCATGAACCTACAGGATCGGGTCACCGCCTTGATGTTGGTGGAGAACGACAGGGTGTTGTCCAGGGTCACGCCAAGGCTCTTAGCATTCTGGGAGGAGGACACAAGGGAGTTGTCAACCGTGATGGCGAGATCAAACAGGCAGAGGAATTCACAGGTTCAGCTGCATCTTGGTTGTTTTTTTCTTGTTTCCTGTTTCCGGTCACAACTTGCAGACTTGTTTACGCTGCTGTGCGTTTTTGTTGCCGATCTTACTTTGATACCTGACGGTTTTTTACTTTTTCATTACCGTATATTTTTACTTTTTCCCTCACTCAACTTTTTTCATTCAACTTTTTCACCCCGGAGGTTTTATCTGGACATGGTTCGTCAGGACTTCAAACAGCCGAAGCTAAGTAACATTAACATGATGCCTTCTAATTGCAGTCGTTGTACTTATAATATACAGGAGAACGATCACCTTACGGCAAGGATAGCTGTGCTGCAAGCCCAGCTTCAGACGCGATCGTTAGGCAAGGGTAATTTCAGTGTAGGAAAGGATGAAACAGCGTCTGTGCCACCAGTAAGTACAGATAGTAACGTTAGTATAAACCCCCTCGCACGGTCCCCGCAGCCGGACATCTTTCTCATGGCTTCTGGAGGGAAACGCTGTAGGAATGCTCAACCGGTGTCGCTTATTCAGCCGACAGAAACTTTCAACCGGTTCTCCCCATTAAGCGAGTCGGAGTCGGAGGCCGAGACTTCTCTGGTCTCTACTCCTCCCGTTGTGGGGTCTGAGACGCCGACGGCTCCCACCATTAGCTCTGACAAATTGAAAACCCTAGTCATTGGCGACTCCATTACCCGCAGTATTAGACTTAAAACTAATCATCCAGCGATCATACACTGTTTACCAGGGGGCAGGGCTACCGACGTTAAGGCTAATCTAAAGACGGTGCTGGCTAAAGCTAAAACTGGCGAGTGTAGAGAGTATAGAGATATTGTTATCCACGTCGGCACCAACGATGTTAGGATGAAACAGTCAGAGGTCACCAAGCGCAACATAGCTTCAGCGTGTAAATCAGCTAGAAAGATGTGTCGGCATCGATTAATTGTCTCTGGCCCCCTCCCAGTTAGGGGGAGTGATGAGCTCTACAGCAGAGTCTCACAACTCAATCGCTGGTTGAAAACTGTTTTCTGCCCCTCCCAAAAGATAGAATTTGTAGATAATTGGCCCTCTTTCTGGGACTCACCCACAAACAGGACCAAGCCTGGCCTGTTGAGGAGTGACGGACTCCATCCTAGCTGGAGGGGTGCTCTCATCTTATCTACGAACATAGACAGGGCTCTAACTCCTCTAGCTCCACAATGAAATAGGGTGCAGGCCAGGCAGCAGGCTGTTAGCCAGCCTGCCAGCTTAGTGGAGTCTGCCACTAGCACAGTCAGTGTAGTCAGCTCAGCTTTCCCCATTGAGACCGTGTCTGTGCCTCGATCTAGGTTGGGCAAAATTAAAAATGGCGGTGTTCGCTTTAGCAATCTCACTAGTATAAAGACCTCCTCCATTCCTGCCATTATTGAAAGAGATTGTGATACCTCACATCTCAAAATTGGGTTACTTAATGTTAGATCCCTCACTTCCAAGGCAGTTATAGTCAATGAACTAATCACTGATAATAATCTTGATGTGATTGGCCTGACTGAAACATGGCTTAAGCCTGATGAATTTACTGTGTTAAATGAGGCCTCACCCCCAGGTTACATTAGTGACCATACCCCCCGTGCATCCGGCAAAGGCGGAGGTGTTGCTAACATTTACGATAGCAAATTTCAATTTACAAAAAAAAAAACAACAATGACGTTTTCGTCTTTTGAGCTTCTAGTCATGAAATCTATGCAGCCTACTCACTCACTTTTTATAGCTACTGTTTATAGGCCTCCTGGGCCATATGCAGTGTTCCTCACTGAGTTCCCTGAATTCCTATCGGATCTTGTAGTCATAGCAGATAATATTCTAATTTTTGGTGACTTTAACATTCACATGGAAAAGTCCACAGACCCACTCCAAAAGGCTTTCGGAGCCATCATCGACTCAGTGGGTTTTGTCCAACATGTCTCTGGACCTACTCACTGCCACAGTCATACTCTGGACCTAGTTTTGTCCCATGGAATAAATGTTGTGGATCTAAATGTTTTTCCTCATAATCCTGGACTATCGGACCACCATTTTATTACGTTTGCAATTGCAACAAATAATCTGCTCAGACCCCAACCAAGGAGCATTAAAAGTCGTGCTATAAATTCTCAGACAACCCAAAGATTCCTTGATGCCCTTCCAGACTGCCTCTGCCTACCCAAGGACGTCAGAGGACAAAAATCAGTTAACCACCTAACCGAGGAACTCAATTTAACCTTGCGCAATACCCTAGATGCAGTTGCACCCCTAAAAACTAAAAACATCTGTCATAAGAAACTAGCTCCCTGGTATACAGAAAATACACGAGCTCTGAAGCAAGCTTCCAGAAAATTGGAACGGAAATGGTGCCACACCAAACTGGAAGTCTTCCGACTAGCTTGGAAAGACAGTACCGTGCAGTATCGAAGAGCCCTTACTGCTGCTCGATCATCCTATTTTTCCAACTTAATTGAGGAAAATAAGAACAATCCGAAATTTCTTTTTGATACTGTCGCAAAGCTAACTAAAAAGCAGCCTTCGCAAATGGAGGATGGCTTTCACTTCAGCAGTAATAAATTTATGAACTTCTTTGAGGAAAAGATCATGATCATTAGAAAGCAAATTACAGACTCCTCTTTAAATCTGGGTATTCGTCCAAAGCTCCATTGTCCTGAGTCTGCACAACTCTGCCAGGACCTAGGATCAAGGGAGATACTAAAGTGTTTTAGTACTATATCTCTTGACGCAATGATGAAAATAATCATGGCCTCCAAACCCTCAAGCTGCATACTGGACCCTATTCCAACTAAACTACTGAAAGAGCTGCTTCCTGTGCTTGGCCCTCCTATGTTGAACATAATAAACGGCTCTCTATCCACCGGATGTGTACCAAGCTCACTAAAAGTGGCAGTAATAAAGCCTCTCTTGAAAAAGCCGAATCTTGATCCAGAAATTATAAAAAACTATCGGCCTATATCGAATCTTCCATTCCTCTCCAAAATTTTAGAAAAAGCTGTTGCACAGCAACTGACTGCCTTCCTGAAGACAAACAATGTATACGAAACGCTTCAGTCTGGTTTTAGACCCCATCATAGCACTGAGACTGCACTTGTGAAGGTGGTAAATGACCTTTTAATGACGTCAGACCGAGGCTCTGCATCTGTCCTCGTGCTCCTAGATCTTAGTGCCGCTTTTGATACCATCGATCACCACATTCTTTTGGAGAGATTGGAAACCCAAATTGGTCTACATGGACAAGTTCTGGCCTGGTTTAGATCTTATCTGTCGGAAAGATATCAGTTTGTCTCTGTGAATGGTTTGTCCTCTGACAAATCAATTGTAAATTTCGGTGTTCCTCAAGGTTCCGTTTTAGGACCACTATTGTTTTCACTATATATTTTACCTCTTGGGGATGTCATTCGAAAACATAATGTTAAATTTCACTGCTATGCAGACGACACACAGCTGTACATTTCAATGAAACATGGTGAAGCCCCAAAATTGCCCTCGCTAGAAGCCTGTGTTTCAGACATAAAGAAGTGGATGGCTGCAAACTTTCTACTTTTAAACTCGGACAAAACAGAGATGCTCGTTCTAGGTCCCAAGAAACAAAGAGATCTTCTGTTGAATCTGACAATTAATCTGGATGGTTGTACAGTCGTCTCAAATAAAACTGTGAAGGACCTCGGCGTTACTCTGGACCCTGATCTCTCTTTTGAAGAACATATCAAGACTGTTTCAAGGACAGCTTTTTTCCATCTACGTAACATTGCAAAAATCTGAAATTTTCTGTCCAAAAATGACGCAGAAAAATTAATCCATGCTTTTGTTACTTCTAGGCTGGACTACTGCAATGCTCTACTTTCCGGCTACCCGGATAAAGCACTAAATAAACTTCAGTTAGTGCTAAATACGGCTGCTAGAATCCTGACTAGAACCAAAAAATTTGATCATATTACTCCAGTGTTAGCCTCCCTACACTGGCTTCCTGTTAAGGCAAGGGCTGATTTCAAGGTTTTACTGCTAACCTACAAAGCATTACATGGGCTTGCTCCTACCTATCTTTCCGATTTGGTCCTGCCGTACATACCTACACGTACGCTACGGTCACAAGACGCAGGCCTCCTAATTGTCCCTAGAATTTCTAAGCAAACGGCTGGAGGTAGGGCTTTCTCCTATAGAGCTCCATTTTTATGGAATGGTCTGCCTACCAATGTGAGAGACGCAGACTCAGTCTCAACCTTTAAGTCTTTACTGAAGACTTATCTCTTCGGTAGGTCCTATGATTAAGTATAGTCTGGCCCAGGAGTGTGAAGGTGAACGGAAAGGCTGGAGCAACGAACCGCCCTTGCTGTCTCTGCCTTGCCGGTTCCCCTCTTTCCACTGGGATTCTCTGCCTCTAACCCTTTTACAGAGGCTGAGTCACTGGCCTACTGGTGTTCTTCCATGCCGTCCATGGGAGGGGTGCGTCACTTGAGTGGGTTGAGTCACTGACGTGGTCTTCCTGTCTGGGTTGGCGCCCCCCCTTTGGGTTGTGCCATGGCGGAGATCGTTGTGGGCTATACTCGGCCTTGTCTTAGGACGGTAAGTTGGTGGTTGGAGACATCCCTCTAGTGGTGTGGGGGCTGTGCTTTGGCAAAGTGGGTGGGGTTATATCCTGCCTGTTTGGCCCTGTCCGGGGGTATCATCGGATGGGGCCACAGTGTCTTCTGATCCCTCCTGTCTCAGCCTCCAGTATTTATGCTGCAGTAGTTTATGTGTCGGGGGGCTAGGGTCAGTCTGTTACATCTGGAGTATTTCTCTTGTCTTATCCGGTGTCCTGTGTGTATTTAAATATGCTCTCTCTAATTCTCTCTTTCTCTCTTTCTGTCTTTCTCTCGGAGGACCTGAGCCCTAGGACCATGCCTCAGGACTACCTGGTATGATGACTCCTTGCTGTCCCCAGTCCACCTGGCCGTGCTGCTGCTCCAGTTTCAACTGTTCTGCCTGCGGCTATGGAACCCTGACCTGTTCACCGGACGTGCTTGTTGCACCCTCGACAACTACTATGATTATTATTATTTGACCATGCTGGTCATTTATGAACATTTTAACATTTTAACATTTTGACCATGTTCTGTTATAATATCCACCCTGCACAGCCAGAAGAGGACTGGCCACCCCTCATAGCCTGGTTCCTCTCTAGGTTTCTTCCTAGGTTTTTGGCCTTTCTAGGGAGTTTTTCCTAGGGAGTTTTTCCTAGCCACCGTGCTTCTTTCACATGCTTTGCTTGCTGTTTGGGGTTTTAGGCTGGGTTTCTGTACAGCACTTTGAGAATATCAGCTGATGTACGAAGGGCTATATAAAAATAAATTTGATTTGATTTGATCATGGAACGGGCAGTCCTTCCCCGGGAGGAAGAGCAGCTCCGTCTTGCCGAGGTTCAGCTTGAGGTGGTGATCCGTCATCCACACTGATATGTCTGCCAGACATGCAGAGATGCGATTCGCCACCTGGTTGTCAGAAGGGGGAAAGGAGAAGATTAATTGTGTGTCATCTGCATAGCAATGATATGAGAGACCATGTGAGGATATGACAGAGCCAAGTGACTTGGTGTATAGCGAGAATAGGAGTGGGCCAAGAACAGAGCCCTGGGGGACACCAGTGGTGAGAGCACGTGGTGCGGAGACAGATTCTCGCCACGCCACCTGGTAGGAGCGACCTGTCAGGTAGGACGCAATCCAAGCGTGGGCGGCGCCGGAGATGCCCAGCTCGGAGAGGGTGGAGAGGAGGATCTGATGGTTCACGGTATCAAAGGCAGCAGATAGGTTTAGAAGGATGAGAGCAGAGGAGAGAGAGTTAGCTTTAGCAGTGCGGAGAGCCTCCGTGACACAGAGAAGAGCAGTCTCAGTTGAATGCCCAGTCTTGAAACCTGACTGATTAGGATCAAGAAGGTCATTCTGAGAGAGATAGCAAGAGAGCTGGCCAAGGACGGCGCGTTCAAGAGTTTTGGAGATAAAGGAAAGAAGGGATACTGGTCTGTAGTTGTTGACATCGGAGGGATCGAGTGTAGGTTTTTTCAGAAGGGGTGCAACTCTCGCTCTCTTGAAGACGGAAGGGACGTAGCCAGCGGTCAAGGATGAGTTGATGAGCGAGGTGAGGTAGGGGAGAAGGTCTCCGGAAATGGTCTGGAGAAGAGAGGAGGGGATAGGGTCAAGTGGGCAGGTTGTTGGGCGGCCGGCCGTCACAAGACGCGAGATTTCATCTGGAGAGAGAGGGGAGAAAGAGGTCAAAGCACAGGGTAGGGCAGTGTGAGCAGGACCAGCAGTGTCGTTTGACTTAGCAAACGAGGATCGGATGTCGTCAACCTTCTTTTCAAAATGGTTGACGAAGTCATCCGCAGAGAGGGAGGAGGGGGGGGGAGGGGGAGGAGGATTCAGGAGGGAGGAGAAGGTAGCAAAGAGCTTCCTAGGGTTAGAGGCAGATGCTTGGAGTTTAGAGTGGTAGAAAGTGGCTTTAGCAGCAGAGACAGAAGAGGAAAATGTAGAGAGGAGGGAGTGAAAGGATGCCAGGTCCGCAGGGAGGCGAGTTTTCCTCCATTTCCGCTCGGCTGCCCGGAGCCCTGTTCTGTGAGCTCGCAGTGAGTCGTCGAGCCACGGAGCAGGAGGGGAGGACCGAGCCGGCCTGGAGGATAGGGGACAGAGGAAATCAAAGGATGCAGAGAGGGAGGAGAGGAGGGTTGAGGAGGCAGAATCAGGAGATAGGTTGGAGAAGGTTTGAGCAGAGGGAAGAGATGATAGGATGGAAGAGGAGAGAGTAGCGGGAGAGAGAGAGCGAAGGTTGGGACGGCGCAATACCATCCGAGTAGGGGCAGAGTGAGAAGTGTTGGATGAGAGCGAGAGGGAAAAGGATACAAGGTAGTGGTCGGAGACTTGGAGGGGAGTTGCAATGAGATTAGTGGAAGAACAGCATCTAGTAAAGATGAGGTCAAGCGTATTGCCTGCCTTGTGAGTAGGGGGGAAGGTGAGAGGGTGAGGTCGAAAGAGGAGAGGAGTGGAAAGAAGGAGGCAGAGAGGAATGAGTCGAAGGTAGACGTGGGGAGGTTAAAGTCACCCAGAACTGTGAGAGGTGAGCCATCCTCAGGAAAGGAACTTATCAAGGCGTCAAGCTCATTGATGAACTCTCCAAGGGAACCTGGAGGGCGATAAATGATAAGGATGTTAAGCTTGAAAGGGCTGGTAACTGTGACAGCATGGAATTCAAATGAGGAGATAGACAGATGGGTCAGGGGAGAAAGAGAGAATGTCCACTTGGGAGAGATGAGGATTCCAGTGCCACCACCCCGATGGCTCGATGCTCTAGGGGTATGCGAGAACACGTAGTCAGACGAGGAGAGAGCAGTAGGAGTAGCAGTGTTATCTGTGGTAATCCATGTTTCCGTCAGCGCCAGGAAGTCTAGGGACTGGAGGGTAGCATAGGCTGAGATGAACTCAGCCTTGTTGGCCGCAGACCGGCAGTTCCAGAGGCTGCCGGAGACCTGGAACTCCACGTGGGTCGTGCGCGCTGGGACCACCAGGTTAGAGTGGCAGCGGCCACGCGGTGTGGAGCATTTGTATGGCCTGTGCAGAGGAGAGAGAACAGGGATAGACAGACACATAGTAGACAAGCTACAGAAGAGGCTACGCTAATGCAAAGGAGATTGGAATGACAAGTGGACTACACGTCTCGAATGTTCAGGAAGTTAAGCTTACGTTGCAAAAATCTTATTGACTAAAATGATACAGTACTGCTGGCTGGTGGAGTAGGCTAGCTAGCAGTGGCTGCGTTGTTGACTTTGAACGTGTAGCTGGCTAGGTAACCTCGGTAGTTTCAGTACTACACCTTGTCATGATACAAAGCAACTTTGTAGCTAGCTAGCTAACATAACACTAATCAAGACGTTCCTTGTAGTGTATTTAGTTTCAACAATGCTGCTCGTCGGTAATAGTTGGCTGGGTTAGGAAAAATGGCGTCGCGGGGGACGGAAATAGCTGGCTAGCTAACCTCGATGGCTGGCTAGCTAACAATTATCAAGCTATGACAAAGACAACTAAGTAGCTAGCTAGGTAACACTGCACTAGTCAAATCGTTCCGTTGTAAAGTATTAGTATCTACAGCGCTGCTAGTCGGTAACGGTTGGCTAGCTGGCAGTGGGTTAATGATGACTAGGTGTGTTGAGTAAGTCTGGCGCCGCGTCGCGGCTGGCTAGCTCACCTCGATAATACTCAAACTCAAACTACACAATTATCTTAGATACAGAGACAGCAAAGACAACTATGTAGCTGGCTAACTAACACTAACACCACACTAATCAAGTCGTTACGATGTAATAGTTTCTGCAGTGCTGCTAGTCGGTAGAAGTTGGCTAGCTAGCAGTGATGACTAGCTAGCTAGCAGCTAGCAGTGTTGACTACGTTAGGAGGACGAAGATAGCTAGCCTCGATAATTACTCAGTTACTCTAAACTACACAATTATCTTTGATACAAAGACGGCTATGTAGCTAGCTAAGAAGAATTGCTCAGATCAAACAAATCAAGCCGTTGTAATGTAGTGAAGTGTAATATTACCTGTGGAGCGAAGCGTGGTGCGACTGCTCGCTCCAAACCGGAAGCCAGTCTATGGTAAATGGTGATGTTCCATGGTGGTGTGATGTGTTTATCAAAGACGTCTTCTATGGAATCTCATCCTCATTCCAGAGCTTTTTCCTCATTCCTCATGCGAACAATCACGTATGTTTCCTCCTGAATGGTTCCAAGGGAAGGATTGTGTGTGTGTGTGCGTGCGCTAACGTGCTTACATTCTTGTGTGAGTGTGCATGTGTGTGGGCGTCAAGGCACTACAGAGGGTAGTGCGTACAGCCCAGTACATCACTGGGGCCGAGCTCCCTGCCATCCAGGACCTCTATACCAGGCGGTGTCAGAGGAAGCCATAAAAACCACCGAAGTCATAGACTGTTCTCTCTGCTACCACACGTTAAGCTGTAGCGGAGAGCCAGGGCTGGGACCAAAAGGCTCCTGCTTCTACCCCCAAGCCATCAGACTGCTGAACAGTTTCTACCCCCAAGCAATGAGACTGCTGAACAGTTAAACTAATGGCGACCCGCACTATATGCATTGACACTTTTTTTCACTCTTGCACTGACTTCAACACACACACACACACACACACACACACACACACACACACACACACACACACACACACACACACACACACACACAAAACACACACACATGTATATTGACGCCACACATACATACACATTCCTTCACACTCTTCACATACACTGCTACTATTCTCTGTTTATGATCTATGCCACTTTACCCCTACCTACATGTACATATTACCCTAATT
Organism: Salmo salar; assembly: GCF_965601325.2. NCBI lineage: Eukaryota > Metazoa > Chordata > Actinopteri > Salmoniformes > Salmonidae > Salmo > Salmo salar. The sequence goes on along the minus strand of NC_138301.1, from coordinate 117,455,313 downwards.
ACTTCGACTACCCCATACTCTTGTTGCACATTGACTCGGTACCAGTACCCCTTGTATTTAGCCTTGTTATTGTTATTGTTATTGTTATTGTTATTGTCTTACAATTTTTCCTTTAGTTAATTTAGCACATTTTTCTTAATTATTTTTTACTCTGTTGGTTAAGGGGCTCGTAAGTAAACATGTTACGGTAAGGTTGTATTCCTGTTGTATTCAGCGCATATGACAAATACAATTTGATTTGATTATGACTGATGATTTTCATTCTCCCCAGTAGGTAACATTCTAAAGTGTTTTTTACATTTTTAATTGTGGGAACGGTGTGGGTGTGATGTGTTTATCAAAGATGTCTTCTATGAAAGCTTGTCCTCATTCCAGAGCTTTTTCCTCATACAAAACAATCACGTACATTTCCTCATGCGTGGTTCCAAGGAAATTATGATTGTGTGTGTGTGTGTGTGTGTGTGTGTGTGTGTGTGTGTGTGTGTGTGTGTGTGTGTGTGTGTGTGTGTGTGTGTGTGTGCGTGTGCATGTGTGTGTGTGTGTGCGTGTGTGTGTGTGTGTGTGTGTGTGTGTGTGTGTGTGTGTGTGTGTGTGTGTGTGTGCGCGTGTGCGTACGTGTGCGTACGTGTGTGTACGTGTGTGTGTGTGTGTGTACGTGTGTGTGGGCAGTTTGGTGTGCTCGCAGTTTTAATGTGCGTATGTGCCTCTACTATAGGTGTGTATTAAAGCAGAGTCGGCACTCAGAGTGACAGAGAGAGAGAGACAGACACCATGTCTCCATCCCAGTCCTCACTACTACTACTACTACTGCTGCTGGTCTCCAGCTCCTGGGCCTCCCACTTCTATGGAGGAACCATGACCTTCGACCCCAGAGGGAGCAACCCAAACGGAACCTACAGGGTAAGATTGCACTGATGGGACTTCTGCTATTAAAGTCAGAATATTATCGTTCACTTACCAATTTTACCAGTAAACTACCAGAATTTTGGAAACGTTTAAGGATTTTCGGGAGTTTTTATAACATGTATAAAGATATAAAATATTTAAAAATTATGTTTTTAATATGAATAATAGAATGCTAAATATAACCCGTTAACTTAGTCAATAGCGTTGGTGTTAAATGAGGGTTTCAGAATATCCTTTCAGCCTATATTTGTTATTATTTACTATATTATGTCAATATATCTTTGTTGTAAACGTTTTGGGGCTGAACTGGTGGCTGTTGTGAAAAGTCAATAGTTGGACGAGTTAATTGGAAATGACGTTATTGTTGATTAGATGCTTTTTTCATTAATGACGCTATTTTCTCCTGAACAACATGGTCTATCTAGTAGAAACTGATGGACAACATAGACACAGATATGATGATAAAACAAGTAAAGTATAAATGACCAAAGTTTCTATAGATTTCCTAAATGACCTGTTATCCTCTAAAATGTTTTTAAGAGGGTCATACCATGGATCATTTACCTATTTGATTTGGAATTTTAGGACCCATTTAGGTATCAACATGTATATATATATATATATATTTATATATATATATATATATATATATATATATATATATATATATATATATATATAGAGAGAGAGAGAGAGAGAGAGAGAGAGAGAGAGAGAGAGAGAGAGAGAGAGAGACAGAGAGAGAGAGAGAGAGAGAGAGAGAGAGACACAGAGAGAGAGAGAGAGAGAGAGAGAGAGAGAGAGAGAGAGAGAGAATTTGGCCTTTACTACTATAGCTCATAGAAACGCATTGAACAACACATTCCTAAATGGCAAAAAAGACAGTAAAAAAATAAATCATAAGGAATAAGGTTTTGAAGTGTCTGTCCTATATCTAGAAGATATAAGAAAGCTCAGGAAATATTGATACTTCTTTGGACACATATTTAACCCCTTATTTTTGTTTCCACAAAACTACCTCCATTCTTCCATTCATTTGTATGGGTTACATTCAAACGAGACCCATGACACTTGTGGGGTTCGTAGAGCAAAACGGAGAACACCACCTAAATTAGTTTATAGCCCAAATGGTTGTTTTCATGAAAATATCTATTTTCGGGATGTTTCCTGGTCTTTTATTTTACCTTTATTTAAGTAGGCAAGTCAGTTAATTATTATTTTCAATGACGGCCTAGGAACAGTGGGTTAACTTCCTTGTTCAGGGGTAGAACAACAGATTTTGTACCTTGTCAGCTTGGGGATTTGATCTCACAACCTCTAGGGTTACTAGTCCAACGCTCTAAACACTAGGCTATGCTGTAGCTCAGCCACCTTCCCACCGCGGATGCAGAAGGGCCGCCATTGGTGGATGCGGTGGATTGAGACACAGCCCGTGCAAAAAAAATACAGATATCTCGAGCTTAAACAGACGGATTTTGATGGGGGATTATTTTATTATATTACTTATTATGTGTTAGACCTTAAGGATTAATAAGAAAAGTTTAGTAAATTACCAGGGGTTTTGCAACCCTATTCTTACATCCAGACAACAGTCAAATAGACTGAAAAGATTCATAAAAATGGAATACATGCGTCTTAATTAAAGCTGGAATCCTTAACTTTTTAGTGACAGGAGGCAGTATTCGGAAATTTGGATGAATGACGTGCCCAAATTAAATTGCCTACTACTCGGGCTCAGAACGTAGGATATGCATATTATTAGTAGATTTGGATAGAAAACACTCTGAAGTTTCTAGTTTCTAAAACTGTTTGAATGATGTCTGTGAGTATAACAGAACTCATATGGCAGGCAAAAACCTGAGAAAATATCCAACCAGGAAGTGACTTGTAGTTCTTCTATCAAATCCCTATTCAAACTACAGTGTCTGTGGGGTCATTTTGCACTTCCTAAGGCTTCCATTGGCTGTCAACAGCCTTTAGAAACTTGTTTCATGCGTCTACTGTTACTGGGCAGAGAATAGGAGCTCAGTCAATCAGTGGACTTCCTGGGACCAGTGAGTTGTTTACTGCGCGAGCACATTGGCGCGCCTCTCCTTTTTCCTCTGTAATGAATACGCTATTGTCCGGTTGGAATATCAACGTTTTATGTTAAAAAGACCCTAAGGATTGATTGTAAACATCGTTTGACATGTTTCTATGAACGGTAATGGAACTATTTGACTTTTCGTCTCTGGTTCTGCGCTCTCGCGTTATGCCTTTGGATTAGTGACCTGAACGCGCGAACAAAACGGAGGTATTTGGACATAAATATGGAGTATTTCGAACAAAAATAACATTTCTTGTGGAAGTGGGAGTCCTGGGAGTGCATTCCGACGAAGATCAGCAAAGGTAAGGGAAGATTTATAATACTAATTCTGAGTTTAGTTGACTCCAGAACTTGGCGGGTAACTGTATAGCTTGCTTTGATGGCTGAGCTCTGTACTCAGAATATTGAAAAATGTGCTTTCGCCGTAAAGCTATTTTAAAATCTGACACAGCGGTTGCATTAAGGAGAAGTATATCTATAATTCTTTCAATAACTGTTGTAAAGTTTATCAACGTTTATGATGAGTATTTTTGTAAATTGATGTGCTCATTCACCGGAAATTTTGGTGGGAATACATTTTCTGAACATCACGCGCCAATGTAAAATGGGGTTTATGGATATAAATATGAACTTTATCGAACAAAACATACATGTATTTTGTAACATTGAGTCCTGGGAGTGCATTCCGACGAAGATCAGCAAAGGTAAAGGAAGATTTATAATACTAATTCTGAGTTTAGTTGACTCCAGAACTTGGCGGGTAACTGTATAGCTTGCTTTGATGGCTGAGCTCTGTACTCAGAATATTGAAAAATGTGCTTTCCCCGAAAAGCTATTTTAAAATCTGACACAGCGGTTGCATTAAGGAGTAGTCTATCTATAATTCTTTCAATAACTGTTGTAAAGTTTATCAACGTTTATGATGAGTATTTTTGTAAATTGATGTGCTCATTCACTGGAAGTTTTGGTGAGAATACATTTTCTGAACATCACGCGCCAATGTAAAATGGGGTTTATGGATATAAATATGAACTTTATCGAACAAAACATACATGTATTTTGTAACATTGAGTCCTGGGAGTGTCATCTGATGAAGATCATCAAAGGTTAGTGATTCATTTTAGCTGTATTTCTGGTTTTTGTGACGCCTCTCCTTGCTAGGAAAATGGCTGTGTGGTTGTTCTTGTCAAGGTGATGTCCTAACATAATCTAATGTTTTGCTTTCGCCGTAAAGCCTTTTTGAAATCGGACGCTGTGGTTAGATTAAGGAGAATCTTATCTTTAAAATGGTGTATAATACTTGTATGTTTGAGAAATTTGAATTATGAGATTTTTGTTGTTTTGAATTTGCCGCCCTGCTATTTCACTGGCTGTACCGCAGGTGGGACGCTAGCGTCCCACATAGCCCATACTAATTGTAACGTCCGCTTTGCAATATTACAACAACAAAGAAGTTACTGCAAACAACAAACACTGTTTTTTTCCCCTTGGACAGCATTGTGTAATTTATTGATGATCCCTAACTACCCCCGGCGATCGTCAATCCGAAGTCAAAACAAATTTGCCATGGTTGTACATCAGTCGGCTGAAGCTAATTGGCGAAACAACTTGGCAATATCTTCCCACCTGCAAACACACAAAAGAGACACCCCGAAACCAACTCACGTTTTAATTCAGTCATAGCATTTATTAATTTACCAAATCTAAAATGAGACCAAATCAGGAAGAGCAGTCACCCTTGACATTTGTATTAAGTGGTGGTCTTAAAAAAGTGGAGGTTCGTTGCAGGTGGACATTCGCTATAAGACAGGATTTCACAGCTGCACCTTTACTGATACCTGGCTTTGTGTCAGTGGGGACTGTGGGACTCGGACTAGTCTAGTGGTTCAGACAGTGGACCAGGAGATATCCGGAGACTGGTGTCAGACAGAGGGACGCATGACTAGACACGTCTCCAATAACACACACACTTTTGAACTTCGGTGAGTGACGTTTGATCTGCATTATATGTGATGTCATCAGTTCATTTTGATTAAATGTTTTATAACTTACTTAGATGCTGTATCTTCCATCCATTACTAATATGTTTATGTACCTGATCTGTAGTTACAATGTACAGCTAAGTTATTGCATCCTGGTAACCGAAGTAGTTATAGGGGACAATGGGCAACATACATATCGTCCCATTTCTGGGCAACAGTATAAAAAGGAAAAAAACTAAACACATTGATGAATACACACAGTACTGTACGTGATGAACGACTTACCATATACAGTAACAACAAGAGTGTTTAGGCGTGTTCAAGGTGTTTGCTAACTATCATTCTTCTCTGTCTCTTACATCATCACAGTATGGATGGGGGTAACTGGTTATCTACCACTAATAATGTTGTTGGTTGGAGGCTGGTGACTCATGTGGATCTTGGGGTCAGGTCTGACACAGGGAAAGCCAACCGATCTCCACAAACCACCGTCATACCTCTGATGCGGTAAATACTACTCTATACATACAGGACTACATAACCATGAGGTAAATACTACTCTATACATACAGGACTACATAACCATGAGGTAAATACTACTCTATACATGCAGGACTACATAACCATGAGGTAAATACTACTCTATACATACAGGACTACATAACCATGAGGTAAATACTACGCTATACATACAGGACTACATAACCATGAGGTAAATACTACCATATACATACAGGACTACATAACCATGTGGTAAATACTACTATATACTACATAACCATGAGGTAAATACTACTATATACTACATAACCATGAGGTAAATACTACTATGTACATACAGGACTACATAACCATGAGGTAAATACGACCATATACATACAGGACTACATAACCATTAATACCTGTATAACATAACCATTAATACTGGTATTCGTAATGTGAAAACTAGATATACCTATTAGAGGTTGATATTTATTTCAGTGTAAAAAAGTCATTTTATAAGTCTGTGTTGTATTCAGTCAATTAAAAAAGGTCTTAAGGGATTTGAAACACTGTAATAACAAAGTCTCTCTCCTCTCACACCCTCTCTCTCTCTGTCTCCCCTCTCTCTCTCTGTCTCCCCCCTCTCTGTCTCTGTCTCCCCCCTCTGTCTCCCCTCTCTCTCTGTCTCCCCTCTCTCTCTCCTCTCACACCCTCTCTCTCTCTGTCTCCCCTCTCTCTCTCCTCTCACACCCCCTCTCTCTCTGTCTCCCCTCTCTCTCTCTGTCTCCCCCCTCTCTGTCTGTCTCCCCCCCTCTGTCTCCCCTCTCTCTCTGTCTGCCCTCTCTCTCTGTCTGCCCTCTCTCTCTGTCTCCCCTCTCTCTCTGTCTCCCCTCTCTCTCCTTTCACACCCCCTCTCTCTCTGTCTCCCCTCTCTCTCTCCTCTCACACCCCCTCTCTCTCTGTCTCCCCTCTCTTCTCCTCTCACACCCCCCCTCTCTCTGTCTCCCCTCTCTCTCTGTCTCCCCCCTCTCTCTGTCTCTGTCTCCCCCCCTCTCTGTCTCCTGTCTCCCCCCTCTCTGTCTCCCCCCCCTCTCTGTCTCTGTCTCCCCCCGCTCTCTGTCTCCCCCCTCTCTCTGTCTCCCCTCTCTCTCTCTCTGTCTCCCCCCTCTCTCTCTGTCTCCCCCCTCTCTCTGTCTCCCCCCCTCTCTGTCTCCCCCTGTCTCTCTGTCTCACGCCTCTCTCTGTCTCCCCCCTCTCTGTCTCCCCCCTCTCTCTCTGTCTCCCCCTCTCTCTGTCTCCCCCCTCTCTCTGTCTCCCCCTCTCTCTGTCTCCCCCCCTCTCGCTCTCTGTCTCCCCCCCTCTCTGTCTCCCCTCTCTCTCTGTCTCCCCATCTCTCTCTCTCCCCTCTCTCTCTGTCTCCCCCTCTCTCTGTCTCCCCTCTCTCTCTGTCTCCCCCTCTCTCTCTGTCTCCCCTCTCTCTCTGTCTCCCCCCTCACTCTGTCTCCCCCCTCTCTGTCTCCCCCCTCTCTGTCTCCCCCTGTCTTTCTGTCTCCCCCCTCTCTCTGTCTCCCCCCTCTCTCTGTCTCCCCCCTCACTCTGTCTCCCCCCTCTCTGTCTCCCCCCTCTCTGTCTCCCCCTGTCTTTCTGTCTCCCCCCTCTCTCTGTCTCCCCCCTCTCTCTGTCTCCCCCCTCTCTCTCCCTCTTTCACTCTCTCCTCTCGCACCCCCGCTCTCTCTGTCTCCCCCCTCTCTCTCCCTCTTTCACTCTCTCCTCTCGCACCCCCGCTCTCTCTGTCTCCCCCCTCTCTCTCCCTCTCTATCGCTCTGTCCTCTCACACCCCCTCCTCTCCCTCCACCATCTTTCCTCCTCTCTCCCACCCCCGCTCTGCCCTCTCACACCCCCTCTACCTCTGTCCCCCCCTTCTCTTTCTCTCTTTCTCTCTCTCCCCCCTCACTCTCCCCTCACTCTCCCTCCCCCTCTACTCCCCCCCCCCCCCCCCCCCCCTCTCTCTCTCACAGTGTCCCAGTCAATTGTCGAAGAGATTTCAACATGTTGTCCTTTGACCCAGATGGGGATGCGGTCAGATGCAGATATGCAGTACCAACGGATGAGTGTGTCACATCTAGTAACCTTGCCGGTGTTAACTTCACTCTGCGATGGGTTAGTATCCAAATGACAGCAAAATAGACGGACTGACAGCAAAACAGATGGACTGACAGCAAAATAGACGGACTGACAGCAAAACAGATGGACTGATAGCAAAACAGATGGACTGATAGCAAAACAGATGGACTGACAGCAAAACAGATGGACTGACAGCAAAACAGATGGACTGATAGCAAAACAGATGGACTGACAGCAAAACAGATGGACTGACAGCAAAACAGATGGACAATAATGATGAAAGTAATTGAAAGGGAAAACCAGTTAAGAGTTATATTTGGTATATTGGGAGTTGGTCAGTTATTGTTGATTGTTGCGTGACAATAATGTGATTGCTATAATTTTCCAGGTTGAGCGTTCCAAGTTGGTGTATCAGTGAATACTGCCACCCAGTGGAGAGAAGTAGCTAGTGGAACAAGACAGGACCTGTAGGAAGAGAAGTACAACTTGTGTAGTTTATCGGTCTGGCTAGCTGTCAGCTGTGCGCTCAGCATGGGGATGTTTTTGTGAACCTCAGTAAAGAAAAGGAAAGTTATTTATCTGAAATGGCACCGCATAAAGGGGCAGTATGCAGTTCTAACAATAGCAAAGCCGTGACACCGCCACTGTTTCGGTAAACAGCTGAAGGGTAGGGTTGGAGAAATGTAGCCAATCTAAAAGTCATAGACAGAGCTTTGGATGCAAGGGCTCCATGATACCAAATGTATAGTTTTAACCATGCTTTGGGGATATACATTGTTTGTTTACATTTATGTTGTTCACAAACAATAGAGTAAAACAAGTTTATATTTTGGGTTCTGATGGTAAATGACAGTTGAACTAAGCCCCCGAGGCATTTATAAATTATATTCTTCAAGAATCAATGGGTTTATATAATCGATTTAAACGTTTTTTTTAAAAAGAAAAAAAAAATGTGAATTGCTCCTTTAATCTTGTCTCCTTTAGGACTGCACCTTGTCGTTTTGGAGCAACACTAATACCACTGGAATATACGCAGTTCAGATGATGATGGAGGACTTCCCTACTCAGTCTATCTCTCTTTCCTATGCTAATAGTCCCTCAATCTAACAGGACCTCTGGCCATACACTCAGCAAACTGCCTGTTCAGTTTGCAATGACAGGTAAAGAAAGAAAGATCAAAAAGACTCTGTTTACACAGGCAGCCCAATTCAAATATTTTATTTAACTAATAGGTGTTTTGACCAATCAGATCAGCTCTGATAAATATCTGATGTGATAAGATCTGATGTGATTGGTCAAAAGACCAATTAGTGAGAAAAAAATATCAGAATTGTGCTGCCTGTGTAAACACAGCCTAATCAGTTTCTCTATATAGAAAGTAGGATAATGCCCATGCCTTGCTTGCAGTAGTTGAAGTAGTGAATTGGATGGTCATTGCATTTCATGCAGAGTAGCCAACCCTGTAGCATAGTGGTGTGGTTGTGGTACTCATTTCTACTGAAAAACATTGGTACCTAGCCATGTAGCCTGACATGTAGCCAGACATGTAGCCAGTCATGTAGCCAGTCATGTAGCCAGTCATGTAGCCTGACATGTAGCCAGACATGTAGCCAGTCATGTAGCCAGTCATGTAGCCAGTCATGTAGCCTGACATGTAGCCAGACATGTAGCCAGTCATGTAGCCAGTCATGTAGCCAGTCATGTAGCCAGACATGTATCCAGTCATGTATCCAGTCATGTATCCAGTCATGTAGCCAGACATGTAGCCAGTCATGTAGCCAGTCATGTAGCCAGTCATGTAGCAAGTCATGTAGCCAGTCATGTAGCCTGACATGTATCCAGTCATGTATCCAGTCATGTATCCAGTCATGTATCCAGTCATGTAGCCAGTCATGTAGCCAGTCATGTAGCCAGTCATGTAGCCTGACATGTATCCAGTCATGTATCCAGTCATGTATCCAGTCATGTAGCCAGTCATGTATCCAGTCATGTAGCCAGTCATGTAGCCAGTCATGTAGCCTGACATTTAGCCAGTCATGTAGCCAGTTATGTAGCCAGTCATAAATCCTGGCATGTAGCCAGTCATGTAGCCAGTCATGTAGCCTGACATGTAGCCAGTCATGTAGCCAGTGATGTAGCCTGACATGTAGCCAGTCATGTAGCCAGTCATGTATCCAGTCATGTATCCAGTCATGTAGCCAGTCATGTATCCAGCATGTAGCCAGTCATGTAGCCAGTCATGTAGCCTGACATTTAGCCAGTCATGTAGCCAGTTATGTAGCCAGTCATAAATCCTGGCATGTAGCCAGTCATGTAGCCAGTCATGTAGCCTGACATGTAGCCAGTCATGTAGCCAGTCATGTAGCCTGACATTTAGCCAGTCATGTAGCCAGTTATGTAGCCAGTCATAAATCATGGCATGTAGCCAGTCATGTAGCCAGTCATAAATCCTGGCATGTAGCCAGTCATGTAGCCAGTCATGTAGCCAGTCATGTAGCCTGACATGTAGCCTGACATGTAGCCAGTCATAAATCCTGGGGACAAATCTGTTTAGTCGACATTCCACTCCTTGTACTTCCTGTCATTGTGGAATGTTGGTTAAAGAGACTGGTACCATGTGTTGTATCTCAAAACACCATGGGTTGTCTTCCAGTCGACCCCGTGGTGCCGTCCTGTACGGAGGGGGTGTACATACCCATGTTCCTGTCTCCAACGCCAGCCCAGGGAGCACTGCTCTACGCCGCCGCAGACCATCCCCTGGAGATCAGTGTCAGAACACAGGCTACCCACTCCACGTAAGATTAAAGAAACGTGAAACCCTTCACTTGGCCAATAGCCCGACATGGGCTATTAGCTATTAGCCCAATAGCCTAAACCACGGCTGTCAAACTCACTTCCTGGAGTGCCAGGTGTGTGTGTCTCCAGGTATTTTCTCCTCCCTTGTACTTGATTGATATATTTAGGTCATTGCTTATTAGGACCTCCCCTCACCTGGTTTTCTAGGTCTTAATTGGACACAAATTGAAATGAAATAACAGAAACCAGCTGACACATGACCCTCCGGGAACTGAGTTTGACACCCCTGGACTAACGCATCATGACAGTCAGCGAAGCACTTTGTAAAAACGATTTGTCCCCACCGGGTGGAAAAACTGACTGTGTATCTAGACCTTAGAGACAATGATGACGTTAGTTTACACTACAGAATACTCAGACATGTGCAAAACTGATCTGTTTCCTGTTTCCTGTTCTGCACGTACAGTAAATAACTAAATACATTCATATGGGTAATTCATCCGCTTTATTCATTACTTTTTGTACCTACAACGTTCAGTACATTCCACTGGGCAACATTTTCATAGTACAAAGGGATTGTGCAAGGCGTAAAAAAATTAACCATAAACCTTTATCATATTCTGTCAACGTGATTTATTTCAAAACTTTTCTTTAACAATGTCAGTTACAAAGGTTGGACTATTCGTGTGTTGCTCAATTGACCTAACTCTAGTTAAAACATTGACTCCTTATAACGCACAATGTTGAAGAAAAGTTTCAAATTAAATCACACTGACAGATGATAATACAGTTTATGGTTATTTTTATACTTTGCACATTGTCTTTTTGCACTATGAAAATGTGACTCATTGTCTTTTTGCACTATGAAAATGTGACTCATTGTCTTTTTGCACTATGAAAATGTGACTCATTGTCTTTTTGCACTATGAAAATGTGTCCCATTGTCTTTTCGTCCCCCCGTGCGTAAGTGCTTCAGAGCTGTTGATGAGTGGACCTGGCAACATCAGAGAGACCACCACTAGCCCAGGAGAGTACCTTCTAAGATGGACGCCTACTGATGATGAGGAGGGAGGATACTATCCTGTGTGCTTCATTGCTCAGGGAGTGCTCGGCAGGTCAGCCTGCCGCTAGTGAAACTTAGATCACAACAGAATGTGTTCTCAAAGACATACCGGATTAAATAAAGGCTAAATTAAAAACTATAAAAACTTCAACTTGAAACTTGTTTAACCAGACATTTCTGTAGTCTACTATTAAGACTATTGGATGTGAATGCCTTTAGTTGATTGGGTAATATGATTGGAGAGCAGCGACAGCAGACAGGAAGAAGTTATCACTGTCTTTAACCACTACATTGGTTTGTTTTATTTTGTAACTCTTTATTGAAATGCTGTGTAAACAGCGCATCAGTTGTTGTCACTTCTGTTGATGTCAGTTCCAGGTATCACTCTGAGCTGCGCTGTGTGATCGTCAGCGTTAACTCAAGTGGTGGGTAAAATATAAATACAACATGTTCTCCTGAGATTATTCAGCCCCTTTCTGGTGTTCTGGTAGTTTCACTGCTACAGAGAGATGGTAGTTAGATGCTAGTTGATAAGCATGTTAGAGAGAGAGACAAATCTCCCAATCGACCAATCAATCAATAACCAATCAATCAATCAATCAACCAATCAATCAATCAACCAATCAATCAATCAATCAACCAAACAATCAATAAATCAACCAATCAACCAAACAATCAATCAATCAACCAAACAATCAATCAATCAATCAACCAATCAATCAATCAATCAATCAATCAACCAATCAATCAATCAATCAACCAATCAATCAATCAATCAACCAACCAACCAATCTACCAATCAATCAATCAATCAACCAAACAATCAATCAATAACAAATCAACCAATCAATCAATCAACCAATCAATCAATCAATCAATCAACCAATCAATCAATCAATCAATCAACCAAACAATCAATCAATAACAAATCAACCAATCAATCAATCAACCAATCAATCAATCAACCAATCAATCAATCAATCAATCAATCAATCAATCAATCAATCAATCAATCAATCTCTGTTTGTGTGTCTTTGTGCTACAGCCATCACAACCACACCGATTACAACTACATTTCCAACTACCACCCAACCAACTAGGGACTTCACAACATTCAGTACAAATCCAACCACCGATCTCACAACCAAAAATATGGACAATACAACAATGAGTAATGGGCCTAGTAAGTACAGTATTAACTTTTGTTCAAACTTCAAATAATAATGTGTGTGTGTGTGTTTATAACAGCCCATTGTGTATCCACAGGATACACGGTTGGTCTGAGGATGAAACTCTCCTCTCTGACATCATTAACAGATGATCACATCAGAGAAATGGTCTTAGAGAAGGTCAGTGTTGCTCTTTCAGATCAGACAGGTTCATCATACTCAACCGGCACCAGGGTTCTCCTCAGCTCTACCTGATAATCACGTCTACCACCGTGTCTGTCTGTTCTGCTTCCAGCTCCGTGAGGAACTGACCAGACGAGGGCAGTCAGGGAATGTCACACTACGCCTGAGAGCCAGTCAAGAGATCAGCCCCTGAAGGGGTTTCTTGTACTCAGTTGTCTTATGTTCCTGGCCCTGATTCTGCAGACAGTGGTTCTTTTGAAGAAGATGGGTTTACTTGACTGTATATGGTTGTCTTTTACAAATCTCTGGTGGACAGACGCATGTGCCACAGTGGAGGCTGCTGAGGGGAGGCTCATAATAATGTCTGGAATGGAGTAAATTAAATGGTATCGAACACATAAATGTGTTTGATACTATTCCATTCACTCCATTTCGGCCATTATTATATGCCGTCCTCCCCTCAACAGCCTCCATTGATGTTACATACATGGTATGGTGTGAGATTTTAGTTCTGGGTTGTCAAGATTAGTTTTGTTTTTACTTACCTAAGTTGAATGCTCTGGCTGTAAGTCGCTCTTGATATCTGTTGATTAGTTATATTAGTTATTAATTCAAATGTGTGTGAGTGTCTCTATAAGTATTGTTCTTGTCAGTACTTATTTTGTTATGAATATGTTGTACTGAACAAAAATATAAACGCAACATGTAAAGTGTTGGGCCCATGTTTCCATACTCACAAAATGCTTTGTTTCTTACAAATATCTCGCTCAGAAAGGTGGGTGGAATTATGAGGGAATTAAGTCCAGGTCAGAATACGTCGTATCTTCAGCCACATCTTCATGTATTTGAACTCCGCCCCAAACGAATAGCGAGCGACTTTATTCTCATTCTTAAATTCAGGTCAGAATATGTGTAGAGAGAAACGTGCATCAAAGGGAATTACATTCCATTTACACGTGCTTAACTCAGGTCAGAATTCCACCTCACATGTTCGAGGGATACTACACTGTGTAGTATAGTATTCTACAGTATACTACAAAATAGTAAGTACTATAATATTCTGTAGTATTTATGTGGGTTGTTCAGCTGTCTAAGCTGCTGCCTCTGGAACATACTGTATACCACTAGGCTCACTGCTATTTAAACAACTCTCTGTAGATGGGGTGGCAGGTAGCCTAGTGGTTAGAGTGTAGAGGTGGTAGGTAGTCTAGTGGTTAGAGTGTAGAGGTGGCAGGTAGCCTAGTGGTTAGAGTGTAGAGGTGGTAGGTAGCCTAGTGGTTAGAGTGTAGAGGAGGTAGGTAGCCTAGTGGTTAGAGTGGGGAGGCAGGTAGCCTAGTGGTTAGAGTGTAGAGGCGGCAGGTAGCCTAGTGGTTAGAGTGTACAGGAGGTAGGTAGCCTAGTGGTTAGAGTGGGGAGGCAGGTAGCCTAGTGGTTAGAGTGTAGAGGCGGCAGGTAGCCTAGTGGTTAGAGTGTAGAGGAGGCAGGTAGCCTAGTGGTTAGAGTGTAGAGGTGGCAGGTAGCCTAGTGGTTAGAGTGTAGAGGTGGTAGGTAGCCTAGTGGTTAGAGTGTAGAGGAGGTAGGTAGCCTAGTGGTTAGAGTGGGGAGGCAGGTAGCCTAGTGGTTAGAGTGTAGAGGCGGCAGGTAGCCTAGTGGTTAGAGTGTAGAGGAGGCAGGTAGCCTAGTGGTTAGAGTGTAGAGGTGGCAGGTAGCCTAGTGGTTCGAGTGTAGAGGTGGCAGGTAGCCTAGTGGTTAGAGTGTAGAGGTGGCAGGTAGCCTAGTGGTTAGAGTGTAGAGGTGGCAGGTAGAGTAGTGGTTAGAGTGTAGAGGTGGCAGGTACCCTAGTGGTTAGAGTGTAGAGGTGGCAGGTAGCCTAGTGGTTACAGTGTAGAGGTGGCAGGTAGCCTAGTGGTTAGAGTGTAGAGGTGGCAGGTACCCTAGTGGTTAGAGTGTAGAGGTGGCAGGTAGCCTAGTGGTTAGAGTGTAGAGGTGGCAGGTAGAGTAGTGGTTAGAGTGTAGAGGTGGCAGGTACCCTAGTGGTTAGAGTGTAGAGGTGGCAGGTAGCCTAGTGGTTAGAGTGGAGAGGTGGCAGGTAGCCTAGTGGTTAGAGTGTAGAGGTGGCAGGTACCCTAGTGGTTAGAGTGTAGAGGTGGCAGGTAGCCTAGTGGTTAGAGTGGAGAGCGGCAGGTAGCCTAGTGGTTAGAGCGTAGAGGTGGCAGGTACCCAAGTGGTTAGAGTGTAGGGGGGGCAGGTAGCCTAGTGGTTAGAGTGTAGAGGTGGCAGTGTAGCCTAGTGGTTAGAGTGTAGGGGGGGCAGGTACCCTAGTGGTTAGAGTGTAGAGGTGGCAGGTAGCCTAGTGGTTAGAGTGGAGAGGTGGCAGGTAGCCTAGTGGTTAGAGCGTAGAGGTGGCAGGTACCCAAGTGGTTAGAGTGTAGGGGGGGCAGGTAGCCTAGTGGTTAGAGTGTAGAGGTGGCAGTGTAGCCTAGTGGTTAGAGTGTAGGGGGGGCAGGGTAGCCTAGTGGTTAGAGTGTTGGACTAGTATCCGAAAGGTTGCAAGATCGAATTCCTGAGCTGACAAGGTAAAAAATCTGTCATTCTGCCCCTAAAAAAGACAGTTAACCCACTGTTCCCCGGTAGGCTGTCATTGACAATAAGAACTTGCTGTTAACTGACTTGCCTTGTTAAATACAACAGATGTGCCCTCTGTCTCACAATAGCAACAAACTGGGATCTTTTCTTTGTTTGTTTACATAATGAATCGAATCAAATCAAATGTTATTTGTCACATGCTTGGTAAACAACAGGTGTAGACTAACAGTGAAATGCTGACTTACGGGTCCTTCCCAACAACGCAGCATAAGCATGGTGTCAATAGCGACAATTGTTTCATCTTTTGTTTAAGAAATGAAAAGAGAGATCATCAAATCCTTTGCATGTTTTATTTTTATTTTCTTGATTATTTTTTCAACAATCAACTCACATGGTCATATTTTACATCTTTGCAATAAAACATGAATACAATAGTTTTGCTTAGGATTTCATAGATCCAAAAATATTTGACCCTTTTTTGGGGGGGGATACGTATGTTGAACCGGTTGTTGGAGTGTGTGTGTGTGTGTTTGTGTGTGTGTGTGTGTGTGTGAGATCGAGACGGCTTAACACACACGCTAACAGTACATCTCACGTTCGACTTTCCTTCTATTCACTTCTTCCCTCCTTCTTTCCCTCCCTCTCTCTCTCTCTCTCTCTCTCTGGGCTACAGACTCAAGATATTGCTTACAGCTGTGAGGTTGTACAACTTAATTAATTAATCACACGTGATTTCATCGTCTTTAAATACAAACATCGATGCACAAATAATCCCACAGGATAAAAAAAAAATGGTCCGAAAAAAGAACAACGGTCATGTGACAGGAAATAATCATCACGCTAATAAATGATGATATGTGTTTGGTGGGAATACAAAAACCAAATGTTTGACAATTAATCCATTTTTTTGTTTCTTTTTTTCTTTAAATAATTGACAAATGTGAGTGAGCGAAGGTTTCCTTTTTACGTTTTCAATCTCATTCAGTTTTAACTCCCTGTCCGGTCCGTACGTCTGTCCGTCGTTGCCTGAAACCAAGATTATATGTACATAGTTGACAAAAACAATCAGCAAATATACAAAGGACATCTTGTGGATATCTGGCAAAACACATCTTCATCCTCATCATCACCTCTACCATCATCTTCACAGTCATCATCATCAACATCATTACCATCATCATCATCGTCATTATTACACATTATTGTACATACAGAAAGTCATTCGTAAATGAAAGGTGATTAGGCGTGGTCTGAGTGGTGACTGGGACTGTGATCTCTCCCTGCCTGTCAATCAGAGACAGGAAACAGAACAGTATTTACAAAACTCATATTCACCCTTCTGGGAGTTGAAATCAAATTCTACAAAAACACAGTAAATTAAACAAATAAAATAAACGTAAAGAAATTAAATGAAAACAAAAAACAAAATAATATAAACATTGTTTTAAATATTAACTTACAGAATAAACCCGATTTGGGTTTAAGCCAACAACGCTTTCTTCAACAGGAAGTACTGCTTCAGACAGGTTTAATACAGTTTTAAACCAGTTCAATCTAGTCTAGACCAGTTCAACCCACTTTATACCAGTTTCATCTTTCTGTGGTAGTCTGGACCCCATCTCCTATAATTTAAAACCCCCTGAAAACAAAATAAACCTAACTAAATAAACCTAACTAAATAAACTTAACTAAATAAACGTAACTAATTAAACCTAACTAAATAAACTTAACTAAATAAACCTAACTAAATAAACCTAACTAAATAAACCTAACTAAATAAACTTAACTAAATAAACGTAACTAATTAAACCTAATTAAATAACTAAAGCACACAAAACAAGTATTTAGTCCTGTGAAGCGATAAGCGTTTTGTCCAGTGACAGTGACTGTTCTCACACATCATAAGTCCTATAGGTTCCGACCCAGTCAACGTCTAGTAGCAGATTGGATCTTCTTCTTATTTGAACTTAGTTTATTATTATTAGGATTCCTTCAGGGTGTCGCGTGGCTGTAGTAAAAGGGTTGAAATGGCAGCGCACGTGAGCGTGCGCGTACACACAAATGGAAGATGTCTTACAGTAGCTGGGCTCTCTTCCTTTTCAAGTGACATCATCACAGGAAGAAGAGTTGGAAGGGTTTTCCCACCTCTCCTTTTTTATTCTCTCTTTCTTCATTCCTTTCTGTAATTGTTGCTTCCTGGTCGTACAGCGTGACCTTTCAACACGCCTCCTCTCTTCCAATTTCTTCTATTTAAGTCCTCCTCCTCCTTCTCTCTCTCTTTTTCTCCTTCTCTTTTCATCCTCTCCTCCTCCTCTTCATCCTCCTCTTCATCAACTTCATCCTCCAATTCATCCCCCTCCTCCTCATCATCCTCCTCTTCATCCTCCTCCTCATCCTCCTCTTCATCCTCCTCATCATCCTCCTCATCCCCCTCCTCTCCACCTCTTCATCCTCATCTTCATCATCTTCATCCTCCAATTCATCCCCTTCTCCTCCTCGTCATCCTCCTCCTCTTCATCCTCCTCCTCCTCTTCATCCCCCCTCATCCTCCTCTCCTCCTCCTCATCCTCCTCCTGATCTACCTCTCATCTTCATCCTCCTCTCCTCCTTCTCATCCTCCTCCTCTTCATCCTCCTCTCCTCCTCTTCATCCTCCTCTCCATTCTCCTCCTCTTCATCCTCCTCTCCTCCTCCTCATCCTCCTCCTGATCTACCTCTCATCTTCATCCTCCTCTCCTCCTTCTCATCCTCCTCCTCTTCCTCCTCCTCTCCTCCTCTTCCTCCTCCTCTCCTCCTCTTCATCCTCCTCTCCTCAGTACCTGTTCTGGTGTTCGTAGTGCCAGCGGTTGAAGTCGATGTTGAAAGCTACGATGCTGCCAGACGCCATACCAGTGATCAGAGTCCTGCAGACAGACAGACAGACAGACAGACAGACAGACAGACAGACAGACAGACAGACAGACAGACAGACAGACAGACAGACAGACAGACAGACAGACAGACAGACAGACAGACAGACAGACAGAGATGGTGAAAGAGAGAGAGAACATCAGAAAGAGCGTTATATACACTGAGCTCCTTCCATGACAGACTGACTAAGTGAATCAGAGGTGAAACCTATGATCTCCTATTGATGTCACCTGTTAAATCCACACCTCCCCTCCCCACACACCCTTCCTCACGGCCTACCCACCTCTGGTCGTGAGAGAGGTCCATGGCGCGGATGCCAGCGTCACAGCCTGGGTAGATGTAGAGCTGTTTGAAGTCACAGGCCTGCCACACCTCCACCACCCCGTTGTCTCCTCCAGTCACCAGGTTCTGACCGTCACTACTCAACAGGATCGCCTGGAGGGGGGGGAGAGGGGTGGGGAAGGGGGAGGTGAGTGGAGGAGGGTGTAGGAGAGGGGGGAGGGAGCAGGGAGGAAGAAGACGGAGGGAGAGGGAAAGAATGTGGAGAGGGGAGAGAAAGCGAGAAAGAGAGGTATAAACCAGCAGCAAACATGGCTTAGTGTGTGTATGTGTGTATCTTGTTAAGTTCATGTTTTAAGTATCCCTATATTTCTGTTATTACGGGGCTGTCACTCAGTCAAGAGTGAGCCTACGCAGGAAGTCTTGTGGTTGATGGACCGAGCCGAGAGTGGAATGGCTACCTTGTAGTGTGTTCATACGGTATAGTAAACGTTGTTCAACTGGAACCTTGTCGTTGTGTCATTTCAAGTTAACATTGGTAGCAGAGGATGGCTAATAACTACAATGTGCCACCTCGCTACGACGAGAAGAGGTCGTACGAATGTTGGAAAAATGGACTTGGAATCTGGACAAGGTTACTAATCTGGAAGTGAAAAAGCAAGCACTTGCAGTGGTATTATCGCTCGAAGGAAGAGCGAGAGATACAGCACTGGAAATATCCCTGGAGGATTTGAACAATGATGATGGTATGGGAACTTTGATCAGAGCACTGGATTCTGTATTTCTTAAAGAAGAGAAAGGCCGTGCCTACGAGGCATATTCAAACTTTGACAATGTTACGAGAGATATTTCGATTGCAATGACGGACTACGTCATTGATTTCGAACAGATGCGCAAGTACGACATGGTTCTCCCAGATGCAGTGTTAGCTTTCAAGTTGCTAGATACTGCCTGTCTAGATGGTAGGGAGAAACAGTTGGCTTTGACTGCTTGTACTGTACTGACTTTTGCATCAATGAAGTGAGTGACTCAGCATATTACACTGAGCAGCAGAGAAAAGGCGCCAACAAGTCACCTTCTCAAGACAACCAGAAGAGGACGCCATTTCCTGGCACAAATCCACTGGACAAATATGGAAGGAGATCAAAATGTGCTATTCGTCAAAGCACCACTGGGTTAAAGACTGTCCTCATAAAAATGAACAAGTTAAACTAACAGAGGAAAATGTAAACACAGAGATAGAGCAGTGTAACATTACACTGTTTTCAAATGAATCTGCTTCTGATTCTGAGATTTTTATAGTTGAATCTTTAGGATCTGCTGTGATTGATACTGCATGTACACGGACAGTGTGTGGTGCAAAATGGCTTGATAGCCATGTCAGTGAACTAAATATGAAAGAAGTACAAAATATGATTGACACACCAAGCAACAGAGCTTTCACATTTGGAGATGGGAGAACCGTCCATTCTACCAAGAGAGTTAAGATACCAGTAAACATTGGTCAGACTAAGTGTCACATTGAAACAGAGGTGGTCCCTACAGATATCTCCTTACTATTAAGCAAAGCTTCCCGCCAGAAGGCAGGGGCTGTAATAGACATAAAAAATGACAAGGCAGTGATGTTTAAACAACCAGTGACTCTTGAACTTACTACCTCAGGCCACTATTGTGTAAACATTTTAGACAAAGACATCACACAGAGTCCATGCAAAAATGAGATTCTGACGGACACAGAGCACATGGCGATTCTGACAGTCAAAGAGAACATGGAGATTCTGACAGACACAGAGAACATGGAGATTCTGACAGTCACAGAGAACATGGAGATTCTGACAGTCACAGAGAACATGGAGATTCTGACAGTCACAGAGAACATGGAGATTCTGACAGTCACAGAGAACATGGAGATTCTGACGGACACAGAGAACATGGAGATTCTGACAGTCACAGAGAACATGGAGATTCTGACAGACACAGAGAACATGGAGATTCTGACAGTCACAGAGAACATGGAGATTCTGACAGTCACAGAGAACATGGAGATTCTGACAGACACAGAGAACATGGAGATTCTGACAGTCACAGAGAACATGGAGATTCTGACGGACACAGAGAACATGGAGATTCTGACAGTCACAGAGAACATGGAGATTCTGACAGTCACAGAGAACATGGAGATTCTGACAGTCACAGAGAACATGGAGATTCTGACGGACACAGAGAACATGGAGATTCTGACAGTCACAGAGAACATGGAGATTCTGACAGTCACAGAGAACATGGAGATTCTGACAGTCACAGAGCACATGGAGATTCTGACAGTCACAGAGAACATGGAGATTCTGACAGACACAGAGCACATGGAGATTCTGACAGTCACAGAGAACATGGAGATTCTGACAGTCACAGAGCACATGGAGATTCTGACAGTCACAGAGCACATGGAGATTCTGACAGTCACAGAGCACATGGAGATTCTGACGGACACAGAGAACATGGAGATTCTGACAGTCACAGAGCACATGGAGATTCTGACAGACACAGAGAACATGGAGATTCTGACAGTCACAGAGAACATGGAGATTCTGACAGTCACAGAGAACATGGAGATTCTGACAGTCACAGAGCACATGGAGATTCTGACAGTCACAGAGAACATGGAGATTCTGACAGACACAGAGCACATGGAGATTCTGACAGACACAGAGCACATGGAGATTCTGACAGTCACAGAGAACATGGAGATTCTGACAGTCACAGAGCACATGGAGATTCTGACGGACACAGAGAACATGGAGATTCTGACAGTCACAGAGAACATGGAGATTCTGACAGACACAGAGAACATGGAGATTCTGACAGTCACAGAGAACATGGAGATTCTGACAGTCACAGAGAACATGGAGATTCTGACAGTCACAGAGAACATGGAGATTCTGACAGACACAGAGAACATGGAGATTCTGACAGTCACAGAGAACATGGAGATTCTGACAGTCACAGAGAACATGGAGATTCTGACAGACACAGAGAACATGGAGATTCTGACAGTCACAGAGAACATGGAGATTCTGACGGACACAGAGAACATGGAGATTCTGACAGTCACAGAGAACATGGAGATTCTGACAGTCACAGAGAACATGGAGATTCTGACAGTCACAGAGAACATGGAGATTCTGACGGACACAGAGAACATGGAGATTCTGACAGTCACAGAGAACATGGAGATTCTGACAGTCACAGAGAACATGGAGATTCTGACAGACACAGAGCACATGGAGATTCTGACAGTCACAGAGAACATGGAGATTCTGACAGACACAGAGCACATGGAGATTCTGACAGTCACAGAGAACATGGAGATTCTGACAGTCACAGAGCACATGGAGATTCTGACAGTCACAGAGCACATGGAGATTCTGACAGTCACAGAGCACATGGAGATTCTGACGGACACAGAGAACATGGAGATTCTGACAGTCACAGAGCACATGGAGATTCTGACAGACACAGAGAACATGGAGATTCTGACAGTCACAGAGAACATGGAGATTCTGACAGTCACAGAGAACATGGAGATTCTGACAGTCACAGAGCACATGGAGATTCTGACAGTCACAGAGAACATGGAGATTCTGACAGACACAGAGCACATGGAGATTCTGACAGACACAGAGCACATGGAGATTCTGACAGTCACAGAGAACATGGAGATTCTGACAGTCACAGAGCACATGGAGATTCTGACGGACACAGAGAACATGGAGATTCTGACAGTCACAGAGAACATGGAGATTCTGACAGACACAGAGAACATGGAGATTCTGACAGTCACAGAGAACATGGAGATTCTGACAGTCACAGAGAACATGGAGATTCTGACAGTCACAGAGCACATGGAGATTCTGACAGTCAAAGAGAACATGGAGATTCTGACAGACACAGAGCACATGGAGATTCTGACAGTCACAGAGAACATGGAGATTCTGACGGACACAGAGAACATGGAGATTCTGACAGTCACAGAGAACATGGAGATTCTGACAGTCACAGAGAACATGGAGATTCTGACAGACACAGAGAACATGGAGATTCTGATGGACACAGAGCACATGGAGATTCTGACGGACACAGAGCACATGGAGATTCTGACGGACACAGAGCACATGGAGATTCTGCCGGACACAGAGAACATGGAGATTCTGATGGACACAGAGCACATGGAGATTCTGACGGACACAGAGCACATGGAGATTCTGACGGACACAGAGCACATGGAGATTCTGCCGGACACAGAGAACATGGAGATTCTGATGGACACAGAGCACATGGAGATTCTGACGGACACAGAGCACATGGAGATTCTGACGGACACAGAGCACATGGAGATTCTGACGGACACAGAGAACATGAACACAAAAGAAAAACACAAAGTATTGTTAAAGCTTCACAAACAGTTTGGACATGCTACAGTTGACAGACTTCAGAAGTTACTCAGCAGTTCAGGGAATAATGATGATGAGAGTATTTCCATTCTACAGCAGATAGTTAACAGTTGTGAGACATGTCATAAATACAGTAAACCAAAGCCCAGAACAGCTGTTGGTTTGCCACTGGCTTCCAAGTACAATGAAACAGTAGCTGTAGATCTACATGAGTTAGCACCAAGTGTGTGGTACCTTCACATAATCCACCACTTCACACGCTTCAGCGCTGGAAGCATTGTGAATACAAATAAACCCAGTGACATCGTCAGGCACTTCATTCATTCCTGGGTAAGTGTGCAAGGCCCTCCCCAGAAATTGTACAGTGACAATGGAGGAGAATTCAATAATAATGAAATAAGAGAAATGGCAGAGAACTTCAACATGGAAGTAAAGACAACTGCTGCATACAGTCCATGGAGCAATGGACTTCTGGAGAGACACAATCAAACATTCACAGAGATCATGCTGAAAGTGAAGCAAGACAATGGATGTGCCCGGAACACAGCCCTTGGGCTTTGATGGCAAAGAACTCAATGCACAATGTTCATGGTTACAGCCCATAGCAACTAGTGTTGGGGCAGAACCCTAATCTTCCCTCTGTACTGGTTGACAAGCCACCAGCACTAGAAGGGGCCAGTGTGAGTGCATGGGGGTGGGACAGCACCTTTCAGCACTACATGCAGCGAGAAAAGCGTTCACTGAAGCAGAGTGTTCAGAGAGAATTCGCAGGGCTCTGCGTAAACGGCTACGACCCACCGATGAGAAGTACGAAACTGGAGACAAAGTGTACTACAAACGAGTTGACTGTCAAGAGTGGAAGGGACCGGGAGTAGTCATTGGCCAAGATGGTGTGGCGATATTTGTGAGGTACGAAGGCATCATTGTCAGGGTGCATCACTCCAGATTGCAGAAAGTAAATGATCAACAAGATAGAGGGGCTGTTGCTGAGAATCAGTCTCCTAATGAAAATGACAAAAAGGACACAGTAACAGACACAAACCTACCAGATGTCACATCCAATGATATGGACATTGAAACTGACACAGGAAATGAAGCAGAGACCTTTAACCATGACACAGATAATACTGTTGAGGGTTCAAATGAGGAAAACATTCAACAACAGACACATGTGTTAAGACAACATGGTTGTTCCAATCTGAAAACGGGACAAACTGTTAAATACATGGACAGAGAAAGTGGTATTCCACATACAGCAACCGTCATTGGATGAGCAGGAAAAGCCAAAGGAAAACACCAGAACTGGTCCAACTTGCAGTACTCTGAACCAGCTACAGTTCCTGCTCCAACAGGGTCAGCTGACCTGTCACTTGTAGATCATCTCAGAATTGAACCAATGGAAAATCGAGAAAAACAGAATGACATTCAAAATGATGATGTACTTGAAACAAAGGACGTGTCATTTGACTCAGCTAAACTAGATGAGCTCAGTAATTGGAGGAAAAAAATTTAGCATTTGAGGAAGTCAAAGGCATTGGCCAAAAATGTGTCTCAACAAGGTGGGTGTGTAACCTTAAAGAATCCTTAACTGGAATAGTGCCTAAAGCACGTCTAGTGGCTAGAGGTTTAGAGGAGCTGGCTGCTAAACAACTCACACACGACTCATCTAGTGGCTAGAGGTTTAGAGGAGCTGGCTGCTAAACAACTCACAAACGACTCATCTAGTGGCTAGAGGTTTAGAGGAGCTGGCTGCTAAACAACTCCCAAACGACTCATCTAGTGGCTAGAGGTTTAGAGGAGCTGGCTGCTAAACAACTCACAAACGACTCATCTAGTGGCTAGATGTTTAGAGGAGCTGGCTGCTAAACAACTCACAAACGACTCATCTAGTGGCTAGAGGTTTAGAGGAGCTGGCTGCTAAACAACTCACAAACGACTCATCTAGTGGCTAGAGGTTTAGAGGAGCTGGCTGCTAAACAACTCACAAACGACTCATCTAGTGGCTAGAGGTTTAGAGGAGCTGGCTGCTAAACAACTCACAAACGACTCATCTAGTGGCTAGAGGTTTAGAGGAGCTGGCTGCTAAACAACTCACAAACGACTCATCTAGTGGCTAGATGTTTAGAGGAGCTGGCTGCTAAACAACTCACAAACGACTCATCTAGTGGCTAGAGGTTTAGAGGAGCTGGCTGCTAAACAACTCACAAACGACTCATCTAGTGGCTAGATGTTTAGAGGAGCTGGCTGCTAAACAACTCACAAACGACTCATCTAGTGGCTAGATGTTTAGAGGAGCTGGCTGCTAAACAACTCACAAACGACTCATCTGGTGGCTAGAGGTTTAGAGGAGCTGGCTGCTAAACAACTCCCAAACGACTCATCTAGTGGCTAGAGGTTTAGAGGAGCTGGCTGCTAAACAACTCACAAACGACTCATCTAGTGGCTAGATGTTTAGAGGAGCTGGCTGCTAAACAACTCACAAACGACTCATCTAGTGGCTAGAGGTTTAGAGGAGCTGGCTGCTAAACAACTCACAAACGACTCATCTAGTGGCTAGATGTTTAGAGGAGCTGGCTGCTAAACAACTCACAAACGACTCATCTAGTGGCTAGAGGTTTAGAGGAGCTGGCTGCTAAACAACTCACAAACGACTCATCTAGTGGCTAGAGGTTTAGAGGAGCTGGCTGCTAAACAACTCCCAAACGACTCACCGACATGCGCTTCAGAGTCACTCAGATTGCTGATGTCAGTGATCTGCCAGAAAAAATGGAAAACTTAATTCCATAGACATCAAATCTGTATTTTAGCAGGGAACAGAGCTGTCAAGGGACATTCACATCCGACCTCTGCCTGAAGCTAAGGGTGAAGGAACACTGTGGAAACTACAAAAGTGTGTGTATGGACTGGCAGATGAATCACTCTACTGGTACAACAAAGTCAAAGCAACAATGCTGAATACAGGTGGAAAACTGTCACAAGTGGATCCTGCAGTCTTCTTATTGGCTTGATCAAGACTGCAGTGTGACTGGAGTACTTGCCTGTCATGTTGATGACTTTATCTGGGGTGGCTCACAGACCTTTGCTACAACTGTGATTCCACACCTCAAAGCTGTTTTCCAGGTCGACCACAAAGGAACAGCTTGCTGACTGTCTGACTGAAAAAGGAGCATCCGGTCTTGTGCTCCTACAGGCTCTCCTCCTACAGGCTCTCCTCCTACAGGCTCTCCTCCTACAGGCTCTCCTCCTACAGGCTCTCCTCCTACTGGCTCTCCTCCTACAGGCTCTCCTCCTACAGGCTCTCCTCCTACAGGCTCTCCTCCTACTGGCTCTCCTCCTACAGGCTCTCCTCCTACTGGCTCTCCTCCTACAGGCTCTCCTCCTACAGGCTCTCCTCCTACTGGCTCTCCTCCTACAGGCTCTCCTCCTACTGGCTCTCCTCCTACAGGCTCTCCTCCTACAGGCTCTCCTCCTACAGGCTCTCCTCCTACAGGCTCTCCTCCTACTGGCTCTCCTCCTACAGGCTCTCCTCCTACTGGCTCTCCTCCTACTGGCTCTCCTCCTACAGGCTCTCCTCCTACAGGCTCTCCTCCTACTGGCTCTCCTCCTACTGGCTCTCCTCCTACAGGCTCTCCTCCTACTGGCTCTCCTCCTACAGGCTCTCCTCCTACAGGCTCTCCTCCTACAGGCTCTCCTCCTACAGACTCTCCTCCTACAGGCTCTCCTCCTACTGGCTCTCCTCCTATAGGCTCTCCTCCTACTGGCTCTCCTCCTACAGGCTCTCCTCCTACAGGCTCTCCTCCTACAGGCTCTCCTCCTACAGGCTCTCCTCCTACTGGCTCTCCTCCTACAGGCTCTTCTCCTACTCGCTCTCCTCCTACAGGCTCTCCTCCTACTGGCTCTCCTCCTACTGGCTCTCCTCCTACAGGCTCTCCTCCTACAGGCTCTCCTCCTACAGGCTCTCCTCCTACTGGCTCTCCTCCTACAGGCTCTCCTCCTACAGGCTCTCCTCCTACAGGCTCTCCTCCTACAGGCTCTCCTCCTACTCGCTCTCCTCCTACAGGCTCTCCTCCTACAGGCTCTCCTCCTACTGGCTCTCCTCCTACAGGCTCTCCTCCTACAGGCTCTCCTCCTACAGGCTCTCCTCCTACTGGCTCTCCTCCTACTGGCTCTCCTCCTACAGGCTCTCCTCCTACAGGCTCTCCTCCTACAGGCTCTCCTCCTACAGGCTCTCCTCCTACTGGCTCTCCTCCTACTGGCTCTCCTCCTACTGGCTCTCCTCCTACAGGCTCTCCTCCTACAGGCTCTCCTCCTACTGGCTCTCCTCCTACAGGCTCTCCTCCTACTGGCTCTCCTCCTACTGGCTCTCCTCCTACTGGCTCTCCTCCTACAGGCTCTCCTCCTACTGGCTCTCCTCCTACTGGCTCTCCTCCTACAGGCTCTCCTCCTACAGGCTCTCCTCCTACTGGCTCTCCTCCTACAGGCTCTCCTCCTACAGGCTCTCCTCCTACAGGCTCTCCTCCTACAGGCTCTCCTCCTACAGGCTCTCCTCCTACAGGCTCTCCTCCTACAGGCTCTCCTCCTACTGGCTCTCCTCCTACAGACTCTCCTCCTACAGGCTCTCCTCCTACAGGCTCTCCTCCTACAGGCTCTCCTCCTACAGGCTCTCCTCCTACTGGCTCTCCTCCTACAGGCTCTCCTCCTATAGGCTCTCCTCCTACTGGCTCTCCTCCTATAGGCTCTCAGTAATGGAAAGTGGCAGCTTGAGTAATACAAATAAAAACTGTCACACAACCCATTTGTAATGGGGAGCTTGAATAATACTTGGACATTTAATTATGTTGTTGATGTTTTATTTGTCTTTAAAGAAAAGGGGGAGATTGTTAAGTTCATGTTTTAAGTATCCCTATATTTCTGTTATTACGGGGCTGTCACTCAGTCAAGAGTGAGCCTACGCAGGAAGTCTTGTGGTTGATGGACCGAGCCGAGAGTGGAATGGCTACCTTGTAGTGTGTTCATACGGTATAGTAAACGTTGTTCAACTGGAACCTCATTTGGAGTTAACATATCTAATAGTGACATAATATAAAGCCAGTATCTGTGGTCGTACCCGTGTTGAGTCGTTAACCTGCATCTGAGCCAGCAGTTTCCCGTTGATGCTGAAGTTACAGAAGCGTCCTCTCTCATAACAGATGATACAGTGGCCCTCGCTGGACACAGAGATGAGGCGGGGCCTCAGGCACAACTCTGGGCCCTCCAGGGCCCGCAGCAGATCCCCTGTTATAGTATGGACCAGACATGGACCCTCTGGAGAGAGAAAGAAAGAGAGATTTGGAAACACATCACACACACACACACGTACACACACACACACACACACACACGTACACACACACACACACACACACACACACACACACACACACACACACACACACACACACACACACACACACACACACACACACACACGCACACACGCACACACACACACGTACACACATGTACACACACACACACACGTACACACACACAGACACAAGTACACACACACACACACACACACACACGTACACACACACGTACACACACACATACACACACACACGTACACACACATGTACACACACACACACACACACACACGCGTACACACACACACACGTACACACACACACGTACACACACGTACACACACACGCACACACGCACACACACACACACGTACACACACTGACCTCTGGCCCCACTGATGACCAGTCCCAGCTCAGCGCAGACGGACACACACACCACCTCATGGTCGTGGCCCGTCAGCACAGCTCTAGGAGCAGGGTAGTCACCTAGGAAACACACAGATCAGTTGCAGAGCAGGAACAGTATGTAGTTCAACATGAGGTAGAACTACCTGAAACTGTTCTATTCCCAGTCATCTTGAATGGTCTGGAGCCACATAAACAAACACATAGCACAGCCCCACTCCTCCCCACACAAACTTACTGTTGTTGGGGTTGTCTCCTATGATGTGATGCCGTCCGCTCCAGTACCACAGCAGCAGGGTAGCGTCTCTGGACCCCGACACGATGTAACAGTCCCCTCCGATGTAGCTCTCTGACCGGGCCAGGCACGTCACCACGTCCCAGTGGCCAAACACTATCTGGGTCAGCTTACCTACAGAGGAGAGGGGAGAGAGGAGGGAGGGGGAGAGAGGAGGGAGGGGGGGAGAGGGGAGAGAGGAGGGAGGGGGAGAGAGGGGAGAGAGGAGGGAGGGAGGGAGGGGGAGAGAGGGGAGAGAGGAGGGAGGAGGGAGGGAGGGGGAGAGAGAGGAGAGAGGAGGGAGGGAGGGAGAGGGGAGAGAGGAGGAAGGGAGGGAGAGGGGAGAGAGGAGGGAGGGGGAGAGTGGGGAGACAGGAGGGAGGAGGGAGGGGGAGAGAGGGGGAGAGAGGAGGGAGGGGGAGAGTGGGGAGACAGGAGGGAGAGGAGGGAGGGGGAGAGAGGGAGAGAGGGAGAGAGAGAGGGAGAGGGGAGAGAGGGAGAGAGAGGAGGGAGGGGGGGAGAGGGGAGAGAGGAGGGAGGGGGAGAGAGGGGAGAGAGGAGGGAGGGAGGGAGGGGGAGAGAGGGGAGAGAGGAGGGAGGAGGGAGGGGGAGAGAGGGGAGAGAGGAGGGAGGGAGGGAGAGGGGAGAGAGGAGGGAGGGAGGGAGAGGGGAGAGAGGAGGGAGGGGGAGAGTGGGGAGACAGGAGGGAGGAGGGAGGGGGAGAGAGGGGAGAGAGGAGGGAGGGGGGAGAGTG